>NC_063056.1:31649967-32249967 GCF_018812025.1 Megalobrama amblycephala
CTGTACTGCGCTTGATTGGAAGAGGCAAGGTGTGGCTGCCAACTTCTGCTGTTTTGCTGAATTGCACTGGCTGCATTTTTCGAGAATCGTCACACCGAGGCATTTAGATGATGATGTGTTCTTTACAGAAAGAGTTTTAAGTGGTTATTCTAATTTATGTTTTCATGGTAAACATCGGGCAAATGGCTCAAGATAATGTCACCAAAATGGCATCAATCGTCAAAAGCTAAAGTCTTCCCTCAGGGATTGGTTACTTCCCTGTGCCGACCCATTACTAACAAACATCTGTCTGCCAAAACCAGAGTGGATTTAGTCCCACTGTGTTCTCTCTGCTTCGTTGTGTGTGCTTCTGAGTGAGACTTGTGTTTTAGATTATAAAAAGGATTATATTATGAGTAGATTATTTATATTCTGAATATAAGTATTAGATTTACATTATTGTTAAAATGTCATTTTTACCCCCAGCAATTTCTGAGTTGCACAAAAACAGTAATAAACATAGTAATTTCACCTCAAAATGCAAAGGAAAACATTAGAAACTATATGCAAATAATCATTGTGATCCTATGACATTTTATTTTCATAACAATTAAGCATGCGGATTTGCAGACTTAATTAAAAATATCATGGAAAATAATGACAATGTAAAAAAAAAAAAAAAACCTAATGCCGCATATATAGGTTTAATTTTTCCATTTTGCAAATTATTTTTAATTTTTCTTCTTTCTTTTTTTGAGATTCATCCAATAATACATTAATCACTTTTTATAGTATTTTTCTTTATATTAAGACGTCTTAAAGGCACAATATGTAATTTTTGCCGCTAGAGGTTGCTTATTCAAAACAAAGGCGTAGCTTTTGATGCTGTGAATGAGCGTGGAATCATTGGAGTTGTCGTCTTCACCTCCACAGCTGATGGAAAGCAATCCAATGGACTCGGGCAGAAATCTTGTTCATGGATGAGCTAATGTATAAAAGTTTTTATTAACTTTACCATGGTATGAAGCAGGGTGGGTTAAATGGTTAAAACATCATACTAAATACATTTGAGTGTGTTGAAAGTTATGTTATAAAGTTACTCTGTGCGTTCGCTCGATGGCTGGTATAAGAGACTGTCATATTAATAAAAACTGGATGACTTGTGTTGCTGAATGACATGGTTCATTTAAAAATATATTGTATAATGGAAAAAGCTCTTTCTGATTATGCTATTTAAGTCACTTCACAAAATAGTGTTGTCTCTGAGGCATGGTAAAAACATGGTACTTGTGGTAAATCAAGAAAACAAGCGATTCAAACAGTTATATTACGTTGAGCTATATAACAATGATTAGTTTTCTGTTCATAAATGTATCTGGTTACAAAACAGTTGCTCACCTGTCTAATAAAACACATAATAGTCTTAAGAGTAAGAGTCTTTGGTGTTTCCATGGTTTCTACGAAAGTAAAACTGGAAATCGAGGGTAATGTGGATATGACATCATTGACAGGTGACAAAATTATATGGTCTGTGTGTGTCCTGATTTCTCTAGATTTGGGATAATGTAAGTACACAAGTCAACACAATATATAACATTATTCTAGTGGTTTTCAGATATTTTAATCTAAAAATCTTACATATTGTGCCTTTCATTTATTTAATGCATTATCTAAGTTTTTCTTTAGGTTGCATATAAAAACATCAATTTGTAGCTTGTTGGAAGAATGTGGCTGTGGCGGCATTTCTGCAAAATATTACGTCGCGTCTTGCACGTGCTTTACGACACATTCAAAGTGATGTGTGCTAAAATCATGTTTAGTTTTATCCGAAACAGATGAAAGTGAATCTGGCAATGCTTTATTACGTTGGTTGTTGTATAGACAATGCATGATAAGATAAATAGTATTTTTCACAATTCGTCTTCTGCAGCCTCTGTTATATGACCGTGTGTATAATTTGGCTTAATAAATTTTCGTCGCTGCAGAGAAAGAGCGAGCGAGAGAAAGATACAGGGAAGAACAGGAGAGATAAATCATAATTGAAGTTTCTCTTAGATGGAATATCCCTTCCCACTAGCCCGGTGCTCTGTGAGGCTGCGTCGCCATGGCAACATTGTTTGATCAATGCTGTGGGTGATGTGTGAGACAGGAAGACCTGCGGGGGAGACGGAGAGAGAGGGATGTCCCCCACACAGAGAGACAGAAAGAGAACAGCAGGATTATTGTGGGTTTATTCATGAGGCTTCTGTAAACGCCGTCTGAGATTACTTGGCAAATGACGCAGATGAGGTGAATGAATGAAACAGAGAAGTTTCCGGTGTCAGAGCCGAGCTTTATGAGCAGTTTTAAAGCAATATTTTTTGGGTATGCTAAAGAGAGAGTTCACCCAAAAACAAAAATTCTGTAATAATTTACTTATGTCGTTTCAAACCTGTGTGACTTTCTTTCTTCTGTGGAACACAAAAGAAGATACTTGAAATGTCTTGAAATTGAATGCTTCTCTACTATTCTCTTTATTATCTCAGTTGTTTCTCCTAGGCCGCAATGAAGATTTAATGGAGAATAAATGGGAACTCTTGCATAAGTCTCCCGCTCAGATGTTTCTCCAGAGAAAAAGTCTTCTCCAAACTTTTGTTTTCTCTCAATCTGTGCTCAGATTTGTTCTTTAATGGTGACATTTCTAAATCTACTGTAGAAATAGAGTTTTCCACAAAGACAGGAAAAAAAAGAAGAAAATCCAATAAGATCCTTTTTTTTAATGAATGAATGAGTGAAGCATTAATCTCCCCCCCACCACCAAAAGAACACCAAAAAACACACCAGTTATTTAATGTCTATTCTAAAATTTCAAAAGAGATTTCCTAAGATTTCAAAGTCTGCAGTCGAAATTCAAACTCAAAAAAATGCTTTTTTGATGCTGTTCACTTTATTTAAACAACTTATTTTGATTCAACACCATTGTATTAGGTTTCTGGTTCAAATTCAATTGCTTCATGTTAAATTAAGTTGAAACAATTACTTTTTGACTTAACTTGATGTTTTTATATTAAAATAACATGTTTCAATCAAGTAAACCCAACCAGGACTCAATCAAACAGGATTTTCACTTCCCATCATGCTTTGCAAAGGGGCTAATTGTTAAAATAAAGTGTTATTTTAAGCAGTTTTTAGGAAGATGAGAAAATGGAAAGACTTTTTAATGTTCACTGTTCTATTATGTTGGTATTTAAAAGTTTCTGTTAATTAATAGTTTTAGGGTTACCATTATGGTGAATTGTTGCACTTGTGCTTGGGTTGAGGACCTGCTAACAAACTTTCAAATTACTTTAATAAGAAAATAATCACTGTGGTAGTGCTCTGGGTTGCATTTCCCAAAAGCAATTGTAAGCCTATGTTTATTGTAAAACCATCGCCACCAATGGACTTATGATCAATTTAGGCTTTGCAATGTTTTTGGTTAAGGCAATTTAGGACGAATCCAGTATCAAATCTAGATTTCTAACACAGAACATCACAAAAGTTATATAAATCACAAAATTAAACAAGAAGAATTAATTGTAAAAATCAATGTATATGAAAACAATTTATTTTTTATTTATTTATTGCTTTTTATTTATTTTATTTTAAATGAACACAATTGATTTTAGTTAATTTAACATGGTTGATTCTATTGGATTTTACTTGTCTCAATCATGTGGAACCACTGTCCATGATTGAATTGAGTAAGTTGGACATAACTATTTTACATACATTCTTCCTTAGTCAGTTGTTTTGTCACAACTCAAGGATTTTGCATAAAATAAAATGAGTAAAAATAAACCTTTAATGTTAATAAAAACTAAGTTGGTTGTGTGGAAACGCTGTCCATAATTGACTTAAGTTAGTTTAAAATGTCATTTTTTTTGAGTGTATGGTAAAAAGGTTTTAATTTATTAACACTCAAAAGCTATTCTTTGAATTAATGTAATTAAATCATGGAAAGGATTTCCGCGTGATTAAATGGCTTTCTTTCAGCATTAAGCACTTTTGTTAGGCTAACTTAAATTGCATAGATTGGATCAACTTAAGTAAATGAGTTGGTCCAAAACATTGCAAATTAGTTGGGCTGACAGTATTAAATTAAGCTGTGCCCAACCATAGTAAATAAGTTGAATCAACCTTAATAAATTAAGTTGACCCAACGTAAGTACATTAAATTGGAATAACAGAATTGCATAATGCTGAAATAAAGCAACTTAATCATGTGGAAATCCTTTCCATGATTTTTTTATGTTCGTTCAAAGAGTTATTTTTTTGAGTGTGATTGATCTTCTGATTGAAGGTAAATGATCTGAGCTGCTATTCACAATCATTTTGTAGTTCTGTGCACTTTCTGTATGTCAACTGTTTTTAATTTTCATATAAATTGTAATGCCTAAAATAAAAAATCTCCCTGATCCATATAGAGCAACCTCTGAGAACTAAGATTTTGCCTCTGCTTTTAATGTTGGCATGAAATGAAAGTTACGATAGTCTTCCCTATTATAACGTACTGTATATCCTAGTGAAACGGCTTCTCGAACAAGAAAAAAAATATAGGGTGGGACTTGATTTTTTTCCGTCGGGAATTGATTGGATTGTCTGCTAGTAGTTTCTAGCTTGAGAAAGAGCTCTCTGCCATTAGTATGTTCCACAAACGAACTCCCATCATCCTTTCAGGGAATCAGTTGCGCTTTCTGAGCATGAAAGAGAGCAGATGTCCCTATCCCACATACCACACGCTCTGTGCTGAGAAAGACCAGCTCTTCTTTCTGTCTGTCTCTGTCTGCTCTCGATGGATGGATGCTATGAAGCTGTTTGTTGCTGATGGTCACAGCCATATATAGAGCATGTGTTCCTCCACCTGTCACGAGATGTTCCGCGCTGTTATCAGTCACATCTCTCGCCTCTTCCCAAAGCGGGTTTGTCACAGTATTATCTCTGAATTTCATGCAATGGATACAAATGCTGAAGTAATGTTTTGGATCAAAATTTGTGTTGATAATCCACTCTAAAAGAGTGAAAAACCAGTTACCATTATTATCATTTGGTCTTGGAAGAATTTGATGAGAAATATTTGAGTTCATATTGTTGCATGACTTTGGTGCCTTGCAAAATCTGAGCCTAAGTTTAGATATTTTTGATTACTGTGATCTTTTATGTAAAAGCTGAGCAGGAAGACTTCATTGAGGTCTAGGAGAAACAACAGAGTTATAGTGCCATTTTTTTTTACAATTTATTTGACAAAAATACAGTAAAATTGCTGCTCAAGAAACATTTCTTAATTTCTTTCTTATCATCAATGTTAAAAACAGTTGTTTCTTAATATTTTTTTGTGTAAACTATGATACATTTTAAAAATCTTTTGATAAACAAAGTTCACAAAAATATTTTGTAACATTATAGATGTCTTTACTGTCACTTTTGCTAAATTTAATGTGTCCTTGCTGAATAAAAGTATTAGGGTCTTACTGATCTCAAACTTTTGAACGGTAGTGTCTCATTGCATTTTTCTCTCTAGACTAGAAATATCACTATTCCAAAACATTGCTTGCTGACGTTCCTTCTTGTTGTTTTTACGACTGTAGTTTGTGATCCCATGACCCTGTTGTGTGACGTCGCATGAAGGTCAAACTCTGACCTCCGAAATGTTCATTTCTCATGTGAAGCATATTGAATATCCAGCCCTGGATATTGATTTTTAAAGAGCTTCTTATCTGTGATATTCCTTCAGACAATTAGTAATACTAACAGCTAAAATTGTTAATATTTACCCAGAATCCAATTCCATTACCAATTACAGGATTGATTGTTGTTGTTATCCATTGGACGATTGTAATTTCGGTTGACAGGATCCTTCTTCCAGTCCATTTGCAATTTATGTGATTGTACAATAGAACATAGAATAGAACAATTTGCTTATCACTATTTTTGAGTAATATAACACGAGTTACAACTGTTAGATAGTGTTGTTTAAATAGTTTTGAACATTGATAATAATTGGAAAGGTTATTAGAAAATCAGCATATTAGAATGATTTCTGAAGGATCATGTGACACTGAAGACTGGAGTAATGATGCTGAAAATTTAGCTTTATCACAGGAATAAATTACATTTTAAAATATATTCATATAGAAAACGATTATTTTAAAGGTGCCATCGAATTGAAAATTGAATTTACCTCGGCATAGTTAAATAACAAGAGTTCAGTACATGGAAATGACATACAGTGAGTCTCAAACTCCATTGTTTCCTCCTTCTTATATAAATCTCATTTGTTTAAAAGACCTCAGAAGAACAGGCGAATCTCAACATAACACCGACTGTTACGTAACAGTCGGGATCATTAATATGTACGCCCCCAATATTTGCATATGCCAGCCCATGTTCAAGGCATTAGACAAGGGCAGAACATCTGGATGTGCACAGCTGAATCATCAGACTAGGTAAGCAAGCTAGGACAACAGTGAAAAATGGCAGATGGAGCGATAATAACTGACATGATCCATGATAACATGATATTTTTAGTGATATTTGTAAATTGTCCTTCTAAATGTTTCGTTAGCATGTTGCTAATGTACTGTTAAATGTGGTTAAATGTGGATATCTGTTTGGGAATGGTTCTTTTAACCCTAAATCGCCATCACCTGCTTTCAAATGGAGCGGCATTTAATAGACAGAGCCGTAGTTCACTGACAAGATACACAATATCGCGTTTTAATGCCGCTCCATTTGAAAGCAGGTGATGGCGATTTAGCGGTAATCGGGGAACCGGCTTTACTGACGAAATGCGCGTGACAATCCCATGCGATATATTGCCCAGCCCTATTCTCTTGATGGAAATAACATCATTTCCTTTAAGAGGTGCATCAATTTTTGGTCAAGATCTTGTATTGACAATGCAAGAGTCAAACACTCTGTATGTACGAAGAAGAGATCATAGATCATAAACACCTATACAAAAGAATAATTCTAAAAGAATCAGTAACATCTCTTTAAAGTAGTTGAATGTTTTGATTGCCGACATTGAAATTCTGAATGCTAGCATCATGTCAACTACCACTCTACATGTGGCAGCAGAATGAGTCTAATTATCTCAGTGTTTTGCAGACATGGGAGTTTGTGCGCCGTATGGCTGCCAGCCATGCACCGTCTCAGATGGGTTAGTGTGCGATTGAGGTGGATGAATGAGATCGGCCTCGGAAGGGCTTGGATGCAGGGTGATCGCGGTTTAGCATCGATAGCTGTTCTCTTCTGTTTCTCATTTTCTTCTCTGTGGTCAGACCCCATTACTGAGAGCCCGTGTAATATGTGTTTTCTCTGTCATTAGGTTTCAGGAGAGATTTTATCTCCCAGGATGCTGAAAGCCATGCTGCAGAAAAGTATGAAGCTTTCTGTCTTTTACAGAGAAGAGAAATCATCCCAGAGAGTTTTGCTTAGGTTTTTTATGTAACGTTAACGTAATGCCCTCAGGTAACCTGTGGTTATACTCGGCAGTTGCTTAGACACTCTGCTTTTTGCAGTGGCAATGAAGGAACTCAAGGACATTTTAAAATCAGTAGATAAGGTTAGTCAGCGATAACCGTATGTCACAAACCTCTCAGAGCTTGGTTTCTAAAAGCTCTCATATGAGATCTGCCATCCTATTGCCATTAGGCCCATTGGATGAAAAATGTCATACAAAGTCTGTATAAAAAAAAAAAAAAAGATTTTTCGAAGTTGTAAATGAAACAAAGATGACTGATTCGTTTTAATACTTTACTGTCTTTTCACTTCAGAATTTGACATTTAATTCAATGTATGTTTCTTTATAATTAATTGTGACATTTACTTGCAATTTCTGAGTGAAAATGGTTTCTACTCCAAATTTTTTTCAGGGTAGTTGGGAAAAGTAGCTTGTTTGTAGAAAAACTACACTATTATAAAATCAACTGAGCTAGTAAAATGCAGTTAAGTTAGTAGCATTGCTACTTTTTGTGTTTAAAGTCCCTCACGTAGCTGTGATGTTCATCTGTGTCTTCTTTAACTCTCTCCCTCTCCCTCTAATGGGTTTGTTTTCCGCCCCATGCACTCTCAATCGTGTCAGACAGAAGTGATGTTGAGTGAATCAGAGAGCAGAGCTGACGTAGCATCTCGTAAGCACATGTAGTGTGTGTGTGTGTGTGTTGATGGAGCAGATGGGGAGAGTCAGGCCGCAGCCATGCATGGTTTCCTGGCCTGGGGTGATGTAGCAGATACCTCGAGCCTCTATAAATACGTCTCCCAATAAGACCACCAGCTGAGATGGCCATGTCCATGGTACCCGTTGTCAGTCTGCTAGTGTAAAGAGCCCAGAGATTTTAAGGCATATAAATTTGCTCATCCTTACACATTTTTCCCGTGATAACATACAGTAGTTTTCCGCCATACTTACTTGTGATGCAGAATTTTTGGGCTGAAACTGAAAATTCAGGAGCCACTGATTCAAACCAAACTGTTTAAGAGATTACACAAACCTCCTTCAATTGGCATGATTTTACAATAACATGTAGGTTCCATTAATTTATAAAATGTTAAATAAATTGACTGTAAATAAATAAGTGTAGAAAAAAACATTGTTGATCAGTGTTATTTTATATAAGTGTTATTTATATATACTATTGTTTTGTTTATTAATATTTATTTTTTATTTCCAGTTTGTTTTGTACTTTGTCATTTTTATTAGTTTTTAAAATTATTTCTTTGTAAATATTTCTGATTTACTTTTATTTCAGTTTTAGTAATTTTAGCACTTCATACTTATTTTATTTCAGTTTATTTTTGATTTTCAATTTTATTTGTAATTTTAGTTTTTTTATGTTTTTCATCTAATATTTATATTGTATCCTATTTCTACTTTATTTCAATTAATGAAAGCAATTTTAGTTTGTGTTGTTTTAGTTTAAGAAGTATTGAATAAAATAAAAAAAATGACCTCAATATTAATTATTTATCTTGCCAAATATTATACTCAGCTGGTGTTTAAATTAAATAATCGTTACAGTATATTATAAAAAAAACAAAACATATTCTGTTGTTTCATCTTTTCAAGTTGTGGTTTCTGTTTATATTTTTAGCCAGCATTTTGTGGTCCATTTTCTCCTTCAGTCAAAAAAGGGAATTTTATTGCATTTTAATTAATATTTTAATACAAATTTCAGTACTGTTTTTTTTTCTTTCTCTACAGTAGGGTTTTTATGGAAGCTTGTTTCCACCATGGAATAAAAAAAAAAAGGATAATTGTGACTTTTAATCTCACAGTTACAATATACAGATATGAACTCGCAATTGTGAGTTATAATGTCAGAATTGCAAGATATAAATTCGCAATTGTGAGAAAAAGTCAAAATGTCACAATTATCTTGCAATTTTAATTTTTTTCTTGCAATTCTGAATTTTGACTTTTATCAGAATTGTGAGATAAAGTCCAATTCCGAGGGGAAAAAAAGACAATTCTGAATTTTTTCCTTTTCCTGAATTTTTTTACTTTATTTCTCAGTTTATATCCCACAGTTCTGACTTTATAAATCACAATTGTGAGTTTATACCATGCAATTCTGAGGGAAAAGGTCAGAATTGTGAGTTTATATCACTCAGTTCTGAGAAAAAAAAGTCAGAATTACAAGTTTATATCACACAATCCTGAGAAAAAAAGTAAGTGAATTGTGAGATGTAAACTTGCAATTGCAAGAAAAAAGTCAGAATTGTGAGATAAAAAGTAGCACTTACCATTTTTTTATTTTGTATTCAGTGGCGGAAACAAGCTTCAATAGGTTTTCCATTTGTCATGGTTTCAGAAGCTTGCTGCTTTTGAATTTGGCCAAAAGATGGTATTATTAGTTTTCGGTACATTGTGTTAGTGTTTTGTTAGTCAGTGTGTGCACAGCTCAGTAATACGAGCAGAAAGTGAGAATGCATCTGTTCTGTAAGCAGATATGGAATTAGCTGTTTAGGGCAGATCAGCAGTCCTCTAGATGGATGGATGGTCTCTCTTTCAGCTGTAATGAGTCTAACTCCTTTCCACAGCAATATTAAGCACTCTGAATGTCCATTCACAACATACCATCAGATCGTACAGCAGGACCCCGCATACATCACGGCCAAATGATTACTGTAAGTGCACCGCAGACACAAGCTGTGACGTACTGCATGGCCCTGGTTTTATTTCTCGAAATGTGTTTTCCTCTTCTTGGTGAAGTGCCGCATTATAACGCCACTGCGCACAAAGGAAAGTGTTGCATGCCGTACATGTTACTGTAATTATTGTTGGAGCTTTTTTTCATAATTGATGGCAGTTAAAAATAGATTGTAGAATGGCTGTCTTGGTTTGCTCAGTAGGCCTATCCCCTGGGCGGAATGCTTACTGGTGCAGAAACGACCCAACTTTAAATTGAACGGGAGTGTTGAAAGGAGCTACAGTGGTGCTTTGTGGGTATTTTTCTTCCACCTGACATGCTCTCATCTACAAAAGCATTTCACTGTACATTTCACTCTGAGCTCATGCCTTCTAAAGAAATCCAAGGCCTGTTGTGAATGTTAGATTTCTACAGCCACCTTTGTAATACGAATAATAAGATATGAATGTGTGTGCTAATGGAATGTCATGATTGACGCAAACAGCTTTTCAGGAGAACATTCTGGAGGCACACACACTGATCCTTCAGCCGTAGACACACAAGAAATAAGAGCAAATTTAAATGGTTAGTTCACCAAAAAAATGGCATTTCTGTCATTAATTACCCTCATGTCGTTCCAAATCCGTAAGACCTTTGTTCATCTTCGGAACACAAATTAAGATATTTTTGATGAAATCCGATTTTTTTATCTCCCATAGAAAGCAACGAAATTACCACATTCAAGGTCCAGAGAAGTAGTAAAGACGTCGTTAAAATAGTCAACGTGACTACAGTGGTTCAACCTTGATTTTATGAAGCAACGAGAATACTTTTTGTGCGGAAAAACAAAACAAAAATAACAACTTCATTCAACAATTTCTTCTCTACCTTGTCAGTCTCCTACGCAGTTGATGCAGTGCATTGGCCGACACTGTTCACGTGAGCAGCACAACGCATGCGTGTAATGCTGACACAGGAGCCGGATAATAATGAGTCGGCATTCGGACGTAAACACGGAAGCTCTGCAATGGGTCTTCAGTGTAAACTGCATAGGAGAATGACAGAGTAGAGAGGAAATTGTTGAATAAAGTCGTTATTTTTTTGTTTTTGCACACAAAAAGTATTCTTGTCGCTTCGTAATATTAAGGTTGAACCACTGTAGTCATGGTGACTATTTTAACAATGTTTTTAATGCTTATCTGGACCTTGCATGTGGTAATTTCATTGCTTTCTATGGGAGATAACCTCTTGGATTTCATCAAAAATATCTTAATTTGTGTTAAATTGTTGTGTTAAAAAGTCGCCTACACGCTCTTCTGATTGGCTGCGAGTTTTGATTGATTTAGTCACATATCGTAGTTGCGTTGCATCTGGTGTGGACCAGGCAGGTGAATATTCATAAATATTGGCCATACAATTTAGTTTGATTTATAAAGAATAGCTATTAAGCTTGCTAAAACATTCCACTTATTTATGAGGAAATATCATTTATGTGGCAGATGATAATTATAATGATGAAAAATACATATATAAAGCATGAATTAGAAATCTAATGCACACTTTTGGTCTTCTTTTTATTAAAATAGTGCTAAAAATGTCCAGTCTGTCTGTCTGTGTGTGATGTGGATCTGAGCTTTTTGATGGGTCTTCATGGGGAAAGATGTGCTCTGATGTGGCTCGAGTTGGTCACACTTCACTTCCAAACCTGTTTTTTTCCCTCCTGGGCCCTACGAGCAACACAGGATGTTAATTGCAGGCCTCTGGTGTTGATTGCTTAGCTTGCCGGCTGCAGTTTCCTGTAAAATGCGTTTGGGCTGATCTGTCTGGGCCACTCCAGCTGACGCCAATAAGCATAATTACACACTGTTTGTCTGAAGAATTACCCTGCTTTAGGGGGTTTGTTGTGCAGTGCTGTGTTTCCACTTTAATATTTGTGTAAAATGTTATAAAATGCATGTTCCTGGCCTTAAAAGATTAGTTCACTTTCAAATGAAAGTTACCCCAAGATTTACTCACCCTCAAGCCATCCTAGGTGTATATGACTTTCTTCTTTCTGATGAACACAATCAAAGTTATATTAATAAATATCCTGACACATCCAAGCTTTATAATGGCAGTGAACAGGACCAATGAATTTGAAGCTCAAGAAAGTGCATCCATCCATCATAAACATACTCCACATGGCTCCGAGGGGTTAATAAAGGCCTTCTGAAACGAAGCGATGGGTTTGTGTAAGAAAAAAATCCATATTTAACAAGTTATAAAGTAAAATATCTAGCTTCCACCATACCGCCTTCCTTATTCATCTTATGAATAAAGTGTAAAACTCTCGCAGTTCAAAACAATTACGCTACGTCCTATGCATTCCGTATTCAACTTACGAAAAAAGCATTTTTGCAATTTGCACTTTTTGCGTAAGTTGAATAGGGAAGGAGGTCTGGCAGAAGCTAGATATTTCACTTTATAACTTGTTAAAAATTGATATTTTTCTTACACAAACATGTCGCTTCATTTCAGAAGGCCTTTATTAACCCCCCGGAGCCGTGTTGAGTACGTTTATGATGGATGGATGCACTTTCTTGAGCTTCAAACTCATTGGCCCCATTCACTGCCATTATAAAGCTTGGATTCGTCAGGATATTTATTAATATAACTCTGATTGTGTTCATCAGAAAGTCTTGGGGTAATTTTCATTTTAAAGTGAACTAATCCTTTAATGTGAATTACCTGTGCACATTATTGAAAATACACAATTTTAACTTTAGAATCTTTTATTAATAATTTAGTGACTTTTTCTTCCTTTGAAATGACTTTCCTTTTCGATTGACATCATGAATCCCACAAAACTCCTCAGAAATGTCAAATTACTGAAGTAGAATGAGTTGCTAATGTTTCACGTTGACTTAAAAAAGTCTTTAATGAAAATCCAGTTACTTCATCCATTAATTGTCATTTTGCAAGTGTCATTATTGCTTTTGTATATTGAACCCCTTTTAATATTGGTTATATTAAAAGGGGTTCAAACTTCCCATTTCAGGAAATACGTCAACACAGAAAAAAACTTTGTCAAGCCATTTCAAAAGGTCTTTAAATTACTTTAACCTATTAAGCATGTTTTTGCAGGCCTGAACTAGCATGTTTGTCGCTGTGTGTTTGTGAGAGTGAAAGTATCTTCTTGGTGAGCTGTAAGGATAGAGCTGTTCCCCAGTCTGCACTGATTCTCCAGCTTTATTCTTCAGGGGTTTGGCCTATTTTACACTCTGCTAGAGCTTCACGAGAGAAGGCCTGGTTGGCCTGGATGCTGCTGTTTGAAAGCATAGAGGGTAAATGTGGCAGGAGCACATGGCTGTCTGCATCATGTTTAGAGGGAGGGAGGGAGATGGGGGGGAGTTAATGACGTTCGCATCACTGCGGTGCACAGGCTGGACACATTGCTGCGCTACTTCCTGTGTCTGCCTGTTCTGAAATGTTTCACAGTATCCTGGGCATGAGTGCTAGTGTCCTGCTGTCCAACTGTTCTGCTGGGTTTTTTAATAATAATAATAATAATAATTTTATTATTATATATATACTGCAGTTATATTATGGTATTTTCACATAGACTAAATGTTTGGTACATGTATAATGATACAATTTTATTTAATTTTCATGTTTTGTTTTATTTAAATCATACCATAATAATACTATGGTTTTCAGGTACATTTGTTTTGTTTTATTTTATTTTAGTAAAATAAAACTATATATATCACTGTACGGATGTCACGGTTCGGTGCATACAGTCAAGATGACAAACACAGTCAGTCACAGGCGATCCAATCCAGAAGGGGGCGTGCGCGGTAATGCAATGCTGTTTCCTAACCGCCACAACAGGAAAAAGCTCAGAAGAAGAACAGATGATCTGATATGTTTATGTGTAATCTCTCAACCAGTGTTTCAACCATGGAAGACATCATTAAAACAGCTTGAGAATAATATCTCACGTAGCATTACATTTACCTCAGGCAAGTCAATTAATGTCCACAGCATGTTAGTGAAATTCCGAGAAATGAACTCCAGAAGGGAACATTTCACTAAATATATGCACTATATTAGCTTATATATTCAATAAAATTAAGAGAAAAGGGTAGAAATTAAAGGTGCCCTAGAATCAAAAATTGAATTTACCTTGGCATAGTTGAATAACAAGAGTTCAGTACATGGAAATGACATACAGTGAGCCCTTCTTGTGTAAATCTCATTTGTTTAAAAGACCTCCGAAGAACAGGCGATTCTCAACATAACACCGACTGTTACGTAACAGTTGGGATCATTAATATGTATGACCCCAATATTTGCATATGCCAGCTCATGTTCAAGGCATTAGACAACGGCAGCCAGTATTAACGTCTGGATCTGTGCACAGCTGAATCATCAGACTAGGTAAGCAAGCAAGAACAACAGCGAAAAATGGCAGATGGAGCGATAAAAACTGACATGATCCATGATATCATGATATTTTTAGTGATATTTGTAAATTGTCTTTCTAAATGTTTCGTTAGCATGTTGCTAATTTACTGTTAAATGTGGTTAAAGTTACCATCGTTTCTAACTGTATTCACGGAGACAAGAGCCGTCGCTATTTTCATTATTAAACACTTGCAGTCTGTATAATGCATAAACTTCATTCTTTATAAATCTCTCCAACAGTGTGTAATGTTAGCTTTAGCCACAAAGCACAGCCTCAAACTCATTCAGAATCAAATGTAAACATCCAAATAAATACTGTACTCACATGATCTGACGTAGGGCTGCACGATTAATCGCATGAGATTGTCATGCGTGTCTCGTCAGTAAAGCCGGTTCTGTGATTAGTGGTAAATGTCCATCACCTGCTTTCAAATGGAGCGGCACTTAATATACAGAGCCGTAGTTTGCGGACAAGCTACGCAATATCGCGTTCATAATCGCAGATGAATCGCCTTCGATTATGAACGCGATATTGCGTAGCTTGTCCGCGAACTACGGCTCTGACAATCTTATGCGATTAATCGTGCAGCCCTAATCTGACGTATGCATGACGAACATCTTGTAAAGATCCATTTGAGGGTTATATTAGCTGTGTGAACTTTGTTTATGCACTGTATTATAGTCGAGAGCTCGGGAGGGGGGCAGGGAGAGCGTGATTTAAAGGGGCCGCAGCCTGAATCGGTGCATAGTTAATGATGCCCCAAAATAGGCCCCAAAAAAAATAATTAAAAAAAATCTATGGGGTATTTTGAGCTGAAACTTCACAGACACATTCAGGGGACACCTTAGACTTATATTACATCTTGTAAAAACTGGTTCTAGGGCACCTTTAACAGAGAGTAGAGAGATAATTGAAAAAAATAATTTTAGAATTAGATTTAGTGGTTAATGCAAAACGTTATGTGAAATGTACATGTTTTTTGTGTTGAATATTATATATAAAATAAATAGCAACTGAACTTAGTAATTTTGGCTCTGTTGTTAATTGTAACCTTTAATATTATAGTAATGTGCAGTGTGTATTTTATTTTATTGATATTTAAGTACATCATTATAGTAGTACTAATTTTATATAGTACTACATTTTTATTTTACATGTATATTATCTTTTTAATACAGTGGTTTTTGTTGTGACTATACCACTTTCTTTCTTTCTTTCTTTCTTTCTTTCTTTCTTTCTTTCTTTCTTTCTTTCTTTCTTTCTTTCTTTCTTTCTTCCTTCCTTCCTTCCTTCCTTCCTTCCTTCCTTCCTTCCTTCCTTTTGGTTCCATTCATACAATTACCATGGTATGTTAATATGACAGTCATATCATAGTATCCACAGTAGTTCACTTCAGCTTTTAAAGGCTCAAGGTGGAGTAGAGCTTCTGTTTTTGATATCGTTCAGTATGTTCTGGGAAAAGAAACCATAAACAGAAACACTTTTAGTTTCTATTCGAATGTTGACATAGTTCATTTTTCAGAGCATGTTTGTGTTCTGTATGTCTAAAGCTATTGCATGTACCAATTTATTCTTGTGCAAAGCAGACAGAATTAGATTTACAAAGATAATCGCCCTTGTCTTTTAAAAAAAATCAGGATGAGAGGGGGAAAAAAAGCACAAATTTGTGATTTGTGTGGTTTGAGAGTGCTGTTTTGTTCTGGCACACAGTTACACCAGATTAAATAAAAATCCTCTGGCAGGCCGTGGCCAGAATCTCCACCAATCAGCGGCGGGCTGAAGCATTTAATGCTGTCCATGTCCCAGAGAAACATCTCCATCTCTGCTCACAGGTCATCCATTACAACCTGTTTCAGCCTCGCTCTGGGCCCCCAGCATGCCTTGCGGCTGCTTATAAGTCTGTGGGCGCTATGATGTCACTGACATCAGGGAGAATGATTAGAGAGAAGGGCAGTCGTAAAATTCTTCAGCACATTTTAGTCAACGTTCTGTGGGATTTCCTCGACTGCCAGTTGATTTTTGTGAAAACGAAGTCCTGACATCAGAACTGAGAGGATTCTAATGGTACTGAAAGGATTGATATTGTTAGTGAGCCGTATTGTTTTCTACACCTGCTTGCAGTGGATTTTCTTCATTCGACAGTGACCGTTTGTAGTATCAGTTTGGGTGGCCCCATTTCAGTAAGGTTGTGGCTGACGTGTGAAGGTGCGTATAACAATTCTCTGTTCTCTTCCATTTAGATGTAGCGGGGGCCCCCGAGGGCCATAATTTCACGTTGATTGCATTGTACTCTCACACTCTTGCTCATTATGTTCTTTTGCTCTCACTTCACATTAAGGGCTAGGTGTTATTTTTAGCATACATTATGTATATATAGCTTAATTTTTATGTATTTGCTCTATTTTCCATCATTTAGGGATTGGGATTTTGATCATTTTGCCTTCTCAGATACACTTCCATTTAAAAGTTATTGAGCAGCAAATCATCATATTAGAATGATTTCTGAAGGATCATGTGACACTGGGGGGGGGGTTTATTGGCATATAACTGTATAATGTGATAGTTCCATCCTTACATCTACTATAATACAATATATTGTTAGTCTCGAGAGTCTTTACATCAGTAAATAAATACATAAATCAACATTTCTTGTTTGTGTGTCTGAATGAACTGGTGGTAGAGTTTTTACCAGAGGTTCTCGGGTTCTAGTCCGCCCTTGTATAGTTTTTTTTTTTTTTTTTTTCTCTCTCTTTAAAGGGATAGTTCACCCAAAAATGAAAATTACCCCATGATTTTCTCACCCTCAAGCCATCCTAGGTGTATATGACTTTCTTCTTTCAGAAGAATACAATCGGAGTTATATTAAATAATGTCCTGGCTCTTCCAAGCTTTATAATGGCAGTG
Source organism: Megalobrama amblycephala (assembly GCF_018812025.1). Taxonomy (NCBI): domain Eukaryota; kingdom Metazoa; phylum Chordata; class Actinopteri; order Cypriniformes; family Xenocyprididae; genus Megalobrama; species Megalobrama amblycephala. The sequence goes on from NC_063056.1 coordinate 31,667,449, forward strand.
AATAGAGGATGAGATTTTGAAGATATCCACACAGCTCCGGGGGGTTAATAAAGGCCTTCTGAAGCGAAGTGATGCGTTTTTGTAAGAAAAATATCCATATTTAAAACTTTAAAATCTAAAATATCTAGCTTCCGGCAGACGGCTGTGCGCACATTAAATTACGCCAAAAGAGTAACCCCTGACGTGATGTAGGAGTAGTGTAAGCTTTGTCTCCCCTCGTTGTTCAAATAGGGCTAGGCAACAAGCTCAAGCTCCTCTTTTCTTATATCAAAATCTTTCGACATTTCTCTTTAAAAATTCTTGTTTTAGACTTCTAATTCGTTACTGGTGTTTTGTTTTGCTCTCTCCTCTGCGCTTCTGCATTCATCAATACATCATTTGTCTGATTTGTGGTCCTGGAGTAGTTTTAACATGCCCTGACATTGGTACTTTTTTCAGTTGCTTATAAACATGTTAATGACAAAAGTCTAATTACACTGTATTCAGCAGAAATTAGGCTACAATAATATGTGAGCAACAAGTATGTACTTTTGTATTTTTGAGAGAATTACGTATATGCATGTTTTTTGAAAAAACTAAAAAAAAAAAAAGTCACTGAAATAAGGCCACAAAACACACACTATATATTTTTTGCAAGAGTTTTTGCTTCACAATGATGTAAAAATCATCCTGCCTACTCAGACGCATAAAACAATGTATTGATTTTACATTTCTATGACACTTTTTGTTTAGACAGGCCATATTCAAAGAGGTGTGAATCTTCATGAATAATGCTGTGATTCACACCTGAGGAGATTAAGACCCTGCCCCTAATGAGCTGCATAATGAGCCACATAATGAGCCATTCAGTGAGGAATGTGACTGAGTGAACTAAGAAAGAATGCAATGACAAAAAGAAGTATATAATTTTTTTGTAGTTTATTTAGAATATAGTTAACTATATAAATAAGAGTAGCAATAGCCATATTTGTAGCAATAGCCAACAATACATTGTATGGGTCAAAATCGATTTTTCTCTTATGCCAAAAATCATTATATTAAGCAAAAATCATGTTCCATGAAGATATTTTGTAAATGACTTATGACAGGTTTTGTGATCCAGTGTCACATATAACCCTTGTGAGTCCTTAGGAATATTTTTGTCTTTTACTCGTATGGTAACGACTATAGTATGTCTATCTAGTAGTTTTAGTGGGGAGCTACAAGCATTTTAGATGGTGTGGTATGGTAGATTTCCCCTACGCACCGGACTTTAGTTAAACTCCTCTTCGACACCTGCTTCTAGTCGGATAAACACTATCACTTGGGAATAAGGTCTGTTCCACTTAAGCACTATCACTTGGAATGGAACTAAGATCTCTAGTGCTCCACCAAACACCATAACTTGGAAACAGAAGTAAAGATTTCTAGTGTCTAGTCTGCCGTGCAGCAGTAATAAGACAGACTCAAGACAATGTCTTACAATATGCTTTAATTACGGGCCGGGAGGATCTCTGACCAATTTCAGAGAGAATCCCCTCAACCAAAAGAGTACAGCAATTTATATAGAATAAGTGCATGGCAAAGGTGACATGATTCGTTACATATTTTTCCCTAATATGATTGGTTCTTCATATGTGTAGTTCTCTGTTACTAGGTAAAATCAAATTTGGATTTCTTGATACTTCAGCGTGTTGCTATGGTCTTGAGGTTTAATATGTATATTCAGACAGCTGTCTAGTTTTGTTTGCTCTTTTGTTAAATTAGGACACACTAACTTTGGCTCAAGTGTTGGGGACATTTAGTTTTCAAAAGCATAAAAATTTTAATCCTGCAAGAAAAAGGAATGTTAAGTTATAAGTTAAGTTAGGCATTTTGTTAAGGGCAATTTTTCTTTGACTGGCCAGACAGAGAAAATGCTTAATTTGAGAGTGTTTTTACTAAGTATGAATGCAGGCTGACCCTTTGTTAGTGTGCTAGACAATCTGTGTCTGTGAGAAATCAGTGTGGAAATTTAGTTTTACACACAAAACTACTGGTAACATAGGTAAAAATCACATGTAAGTAGGTCAGTTCACAATGACACTTCTTTTCCTCTAACCCTCCCTTTCTATATCCACACAGCTTTCACACCCAGGAAGAGAGACAACTAGTTAGCCACATTGCTAATCATGCTAAGCATGAAAAATTGCAGTAGGATAGTGTGCAGATAGGAATAATGCTGTATAATATGTGACCTGTGCAAATAGTTTAAATCTGTCCACCTGCATACTAAACACAGATGTAATGCCCAGCTGTGCTATCATTGCTTTGGATAGAGCAGGTGGCGTTAGCGATTACATGAGCATCCAGCGCTTTTCAGATCATAAACTGCTGTGTGATGTAATGCACTGGCCTGCCAGGTTTGTGTGCTTGTGGAAACTATGAATAGAACTGAAGTGAATGGAAGTGAATACACTGTATAACTCATTTTGACTAATTATGACAAATTTTGTTAGCGAAAGCTAAAGCTAATCTAAAGTTCAGGTTTGTTATGCAATAATGCTGGCTGTGTATTAGGTTCATACATTTAAAAACTGCTGTTCCTCACCATTTTTTTTCCAGAAACACACACACGATCCCAAACACAAACAGGCGTCTGCGGTGCTCTGGATTTGTGAATGGTGCACAACTGTGTCAGGCTGCTTTTGAATAATGCAACAGGACATGGCGGCCATAGTAAAAGCACAGAGCAGAGCCCAGGGGACGCGGGAGATACGATCATTAATCAGTCAGTACATGCTCATGCTCAGAAACAGCTCACAGATCTCTCCAGACCCTTGAACAGCACACTAAAGATCACAGCACCCTGCAGAAAAGCAGATAGCTATTAATGAACTCTGGTTTCCTTGTCACTAGCTAATGCGCTAGCTTCATATGCAGGTCATAAGAATGTTCAATATGTGTCAGTTTTGCTGTGATATTTGCATTAGAAAGGAGAAATTTGTTAAATTTATTGCTCAGAGGTTGTGCTTTAATTCCTTAGGAGACTCATTCAAGTATCAACATTGTCTCTGATTTTTCCCTGAAAAACCTTAGGAGAAATAAAAAAGACATGGATGAGATTATTATAGACATACAGTAATAGTTTAGAGCTATAAGCTAAAATTAATTTGGATAGTATAGCTCAGGTTATATGATTTGAGAAGAATTTGATGAGAAACATTTGAGTTCATTTTGAGAATTTGCTCAGAATTGATTACAGGAGAATTTGAGAAAGTTCATATTGAGACTGCTCAGATTATTTGTTTTCAAAAGAATATGATGACAGTTGTTTGTTGGTAACACTTTAGTATGGGAAACAATTCTCACTTTTAAGTAGTTGCTTATTAGCTTGCATATCGGCTGTTTATAAGTACTTATAAAGCACATATTAATGCATTATTCTGCATGATCATATTCTACATCCCTAAATCCAACCCCATACCTAAACGTAAACGCTACAACCACCACCTTACTAACTATTAATGAGCAGTAAATTAAGAGTTTATTGAGGCAAAATTCATAGTTAATAGTGAATATGTGTTCCCCATACTGAAGTGTTACCTGTTTGTTCATATTGAGACTGCTTAGGTTATTTAATTTCAGAAGAGTTTGATGGGAAATACTTGAGTTCATATTCAGACTGCTCAGATTATTTGTTTTCAAAGGAATTTGATAAATGTTTGCTCATATTGAGACTTTGCTCAGACTAAATGATTTTAGAAGAATTTGATGAGAAAATTTGAGTTTATATTAAGTCTTTAATTCATATTGAGACTTTGCTCAGATTAATAGTTTTTAGAAGATGGCAATTGTTTGTTCATATTAAGACTTCCCAGATTATTTGATTTCAGAAGAATTTGAGAGGTCATTTTGAATAAGACAGATCTCATTTATGATTTTTTTCTGTGAGAATGGAAGCTCTTTTTGTGGCGGAAGGGGTATAATACTTGTTTGTGGGTTAACCCTCAGGGGTCTGAGGATTTTTGGGACCCTGGAGAAGTTTTGACATGCCCTGACATTTGTGCTTTTTTCAGTTGTTCATAAACACATTAATGACACAAGTGTCATTACACTGTATTCAGCACAAACTAGGCTACAATAATATGTGAGGAACATGTATGTACATGTTTGTATTTTTGAAGGAATAACGTTTATGCATGGTTATTGAAAAAACAAAAAACTTAAATCACTGAAATAAAGCCAAAATATATATATATTAAATCTGTGTTCACAAGACTTCTGGGTATTGGAGTTTGTAGACTAGAGTTTTTGCTTCAAAATTATGTAAAAATTATAATTCCTACTCCTTCATATAAAACAATAGAGAGATTTAAATTTTCTAAAACATCTTTGGTCAAGAAACACAGTATGCGAGGAGGCGTGAACCATCATGAATAATGGATGATTCTCACCTGAGAAGACAAAAGAATCACATAAAGAGCTCTAATGACCTGCATAATAATGAGGTCTTTCAGACAGGTAGGCTGTGAAAAGACCCTCTGTTGATCATGTCTTAAGCTCATCATAATGTAAATCAAACATACAGAAAAAACAGCAATACTGTGAAATATTATTACAATTTAAAATAATGGTATTCTATTATATTCTTTAAAATATAATGTATTTCTATGATACAAAGTGTCTGAACAGTTATGTTACCTCTATGGCATTTCATATAGGCTTTTAGCTTAAAAGCATGCACATTTGGAGAAATATTGATGGATTCTCATATGTTTATGTCAATTTTCTATACAGAGGAGTAATTATTCAATATTTATTGTCATTACTATGAGCGCTGGATACTGTGTTTTCAATTCATACTTGCAGCCGGAGGGCGCTCTGTACACCTTCAGGCCACAAATGCCTGCTAAAGAAGAATAGGCAATCCAGGAAATAACTGAACTAACAGAGGCCAGAGATCGCTAACTATGGCTATTCAAAACACTTTTCAAGACGATAAATACACGATTGAGATGATGTATACATGTATTGACTGAATTTGCATCTGAATAGCGCTGGCTCCATGGGCGTGGCCGCATTAGCGGATAATGAGCTGAATCAAGGACTTCTGACATGGCTCTCTTTTCATACAGATTACATAAACACAGAATTTTTGTTTTCGATTAGACTTACACGATTTAAAACCTGACATTTCAACGTTTCTTTAGACACAAGTCTAATTTTTTTGTGATTAGTATTCACTAAGTTACAGTTCATTTTCTGAGAACTATCAGATTGGACTTCGTTCAGAGGGAGACGAGAGATCACGCATCATGTTAGTTTTCTTTATTTTACAAAAAGCACAACATTTTGTTTTTACTCTGAGTGTACACAAATAAAAGAAGATATTCCACAGATTAAAATGGTGTATAGCTCTTAATTGTATGTGCAACATTGACAGAGTATTTTGAGTCTCTTTCACACTGGTTAGAAAAAAACCGCGGTGATCACGCTGCCGTGACCGCCGACCCGAGGGAGTTAATGTTTAAATGTTAGATCACAGATGTTCCCTTTTTAGTGTATATTACAGCTACTTCCATGTGCTTATCAATGAAATAAAACCTGCTAAACTCTGTGGAGTCTTATGGACACACACATGCAGGTAGGGGAAGAGCGGATGCATTGTACCTTTTTGAGACTATAAACTTTACTCTTCAATGTAGATTTTTTTTTCTCCAGCATCTCTCTGGGCTTCCTGTGAGCCAAATACTCTTATTCCCTCTGAAGATGAAACTCATATGCCAGGAACACTGGTGTCATTTGTCTTTTCCGACACATACAGCCAGCACTGTTGTAACCACATTAGCTGCAGGTTATTTTTGTAAATACACAGCATGCATTTTAAAATGAGATGTTGCCTTACAATGATAGTTTAGATTGCGCTGCTTTGTCTGGATTCAAATGTGATTTTAGCATCAGATGAGTCAGATGACATGCATTTACATTTGTTACATGACTTTGATTCTGAATGTTGTTGTTGTTGAGCAACTGAAGCGTGAGCTGTTAAAGCTCCGCCCCCTTTTGGGAAGTGGGCCGGGAGCAGCAGCTAATTTGCATTTAAAGAGACACAAAAACAGCGTGTTTTTGCTCACACTCAAATAGGGGCAAATTTGACAAGCTATAATAAATGATCTGTGGGGTATTTTGAGCTGAAACTTCACAGACACATTCTGGGGGCACCAGAGACTTATATTACATCTTGTGAAAAGGGGCATAATAGGTCCCCTTTAAATGTTCAATTATCCACATTCAAAACTGCTTGTGGTGGAGGTAGGTGTGCATGTGTATGTTAAGGCTTCTACACAAGTATGTGAATCTAAACATAAGGTTGATTTTATGTGTTGCAAAATGCGTCAAGTCAAATTTATTTATAGCGCTTCTCGCAGCTTTACAGAAAATCATGATGTTACTGTTTATAATATCTTAATATTTCCATGCCTTATTGTCACATTTAACAGATTAGAGCTGGCCTATAATATAGTTTACAAGAAATAAAGCAGTTGAGATATGCTATATGAAGTTGTGCTGCTGAATATTTTTGTTGAAACTGTGATAATCTTTGAAAGTTGAAAGTACATGTTTCAGCATTACAGAAGCCATTATGGAGGTGTTTCAATGTAGTAGTTGGGTCTTTACCTTGAGCTTTGACAGTTTTTTCTCTTTCCTCTTTTTTTGTGATAGGAAAAGAAGCCCATCAGCAACCAGGGATCCAAACCAAAAATACGACCAAAGGGAGGAGAAGGCGGAGCATTCGCAGTATGCCCCAGGGGAGGGCAGCATGCCACGATCACCGTCTGACTATGGGGCCGGGGACCGCCAATGGCGGGGAGGCTACGGCCGCTCCTACGAGGACGCAGAGGTAGCGCGAGGGGCGTACCGTGCTCGACGGGGCGGCTGGCACTCTCAGGAAGAGTACCCTCCCGAACCCGGCTTCCTGCCCGATGGCCCGCCCCTCAGCGAGCACGAGCTACAGCGCCAGCGGCAGGAGGAGTACCAGAACCGCTACCGCAGCGACCCGAATCTGGCCCGATACCCGGTCAAACCACAACCTTACGAGGAGCAGATGCGCATGCATGCCGAGGTCTCCCGCTTCAGGCATGAACGGCGCCACAGCGACGTCTCCCTGGCGTACACGGAGATGGAGGAGCCCCTGGGGCCCTTGCGGGGACCCCACTACTCACCAGGTCCCGGACACACCCACTGGAGGTCCAACCACAGTCCCCCCGGTGTGGACTCCCTCCATAGGCAGCAGCTTCTGGATCCCGCCTCGGCCGTGCGGAAGAGTAAACGAGAGAAGATGGAGAGCATGCTGCGGAATGACTCGCTCAGTTCCGACCAATCAGAGTCCGTCAGGCCACCGCCGCCCAAACCTCACAAGACCAAGAGGGGCGGCAAAATGAGGCAGGTGTCTCTGAGCAGTTCCGAGGAGGAATTGGCCACCACGCCCGAGTACACCAGCTGTGAGGACGTGGAGATCGAGAGTGAGTCTGTGAGCGAGAAAGGTAATGCAGCTATTTATAAATTATATATATATATATATATATATATGTATTACCATTCAAAAGTTTGGGGTTGGTAAGATTTTTTTAATGTTTTTGAAAGAAGTCTCTTATGCTTACCTAGGCTGAATTTTTAAAGGTGCTGTAGAATGAAAAATTTAATTTACCTTGGCATAGTTGAATAACAAGAGTTCAGTACATGGAAATGACATACAGTGAGTCTCAAACACCATTGTTTCCTCCTTCTTGTGTAAATCTCATTTGTTTAAAAGACCTCAGAAAAACAGGCGAATCTCAACATAACACCGACTGTTACATAACAGTCGGGATCATTAATATGTATGACCCTAATATTTGCATATGCCAGCTCATGTTCAAGGCATTACACAAGGGCAGCCAGTATTAACGTCTGGATCTGTGCACAGCTGAATCATCAGACTAGGTAAGCAAGCAAGGACAATAGCGAAAAATGGCAGATGGAGCGATAATAACTGACATGATCCATGATAACATGATATTTTTAGTGATATTTGTAAATTATCTTCAAAATCTCTCCAACAGTGTAGTGTTAGCCAGTTAGCCACGGAGCACAGCCTCAAACTCATTCAGAATCAAATGTAAACATCCAAATAAACACTGTACTTACGCGATTAGACATGCTGCATGACGAACACTTTGTAAAGATCCATTTTGAGGGGAATATTAGCTGTGTGAATTTTGTTTATGCTGTTTAAGGCAGTCACGAGCTCGGGGGCGGGGAGCACAAGAATTTAAAGGGGCCGCAGCCTGAATCGGTGCATATTTAATGATGCCCCAAAATAGGCAGTTAGAAAAATGAATAAAAAAAATCTATGGGGTATTTTGAGCTTAAACTTCACAGACACATTCAGGGGACACCTTAGACTTATATTACATCTTTTGAAAACGCGTTCTACGGCACCTTTAAGCAAAAATCAGGGGAAAAAAGTAATATTTTAAAATATTTTTACAATTTAAAATAGCTCTCTTTTAAAATGTAATTTATTCCTTTGATGCAAAGCTGAATTTTCAGCATCATTACTCAAGTCTCCAAATCTTACCACAAACTTTTGAACTAGTGAATGTTTATGCAATGAAGATTTAGTGCTAATAGTTTAAAGCTGTTTCTATAATTTTAGAGTTTTATTTCATGGAAGTAACTCAATTAAGAATACTTTTAGAATAAAATGTCATATGCTGATAACCTGATTATTGCTGATGTTTCACAGTGTGTGTGTGAATGGCCTGTGTGTGTGTTTGTGTGGTCCTGGTATTCTCAACGTTATGCGGACCAGATGTCCCCACGAGTATAGTTATACCAGTAAATTTTGACCTCGTGAAGACATGTTTTTGGTCCTCATGAGGAAACAAGCTTATAAATCATACAGAATTATCTTCTTTGAAAATCTAAAATAGCAGAATGTTTTCTGTGATGGGTAGGTTTGGAGTTGGGCGATAGAACATACAGTTTGTACAGTATAAAAACCATTACGTCTATGGAATATCTCCATAAAACATGGAAACGTGTGTCTGTCTGTGTATTGTCAGGAGAGACTTGTGTGTTTCTTTCAAGAGCGCTAATGGTGTCCGTCAGCATTGGAGAAGCTTTAAAATTTATCAAGCTTCATGCTACTCACTATTTAAAGTAATTCAACTAAAGTCAAATTACTAAAAAGTAGTTAGCTACAATAGAAACTACTATCAAAAAGTAGTTAACTGCAATGAAGTCAAAAACGTAATGCTGAAAAGCAATGTTTATCTAAATATTTAGCTATAAAAAAAGACATAAAAGGGACATGAATCAGTGAATCGCTTCATTTTGAACTGGTTCATTTACAAGAACTGTCCATAAGAACCAATTTACTAGAATAAAATGGATACCCACACAATTCAGGAAAAAGTTTTTGAGTATTTCCTCAGCTGCTGGAAAATGACTTGTCGTTAGTTACTCTCCAACACTGGTGTCCATTTACAGTATGTATGATTTGTTGCTTTCTACCTCTGTATATTTGTAAGTGTGTATTGTTTTCTCTCGGTTGTCCTCCAGTGACAGATATTGCTGGGTCTTGGTTCCTTCGGATCAGATGTAATGGATTATGTTACATAACAGAGAGAGCGGAAAAGAAAGAGACAGAGATAAGGAAAGAGAGAAAATAAGAGCAAGCGAGAAAGAGAGATGAGATTATTCTGTAGTCTCATAAATATTAATATTAGAAGTGCACTTATTTGTCCACTTTAAAAGTTTTACACCTAAAGAAATTAGTATGCTTGACAAATCTTTATAGATTATATTATTCTTGAAGAAAATGGAGCCAAAAATGTACCTTACTGTAATGCAAAACAAGGGTATATTATTTCAATTTGTTGTGCTGCATTTAATTTATGCTGATTTAGATTAATAAGAGTTTGATTTTTTATTAAGTTGTATTTTATAAAAATATTAGAACATTTATTTTATAAGAATAATGGGAAATACAAACAAAAAATGCACAATTTCCAACAGTGAAACAAACAAATCAAGTGCATTATTATTTCATACGGTGATCATTTTTATATCCACTTGGCTCTTTTTGTTGTTCATGATTTTGGGTTAGTTGTGGGTGAAAATACATTGCAAAAAGGTGGACGAGTTGACAGAAATGTCGATTACAAATGTATTTTGCCTAGTACTGAAACATGGATTATTTTACTCAGTTTTGTACTTTTATGCATATTAAAGTATCAAGTTATTAGATTAGCAACATGTCCTGCTAATTTATTACAACTAATTGTGTCTCCCATGCACTTTATTTACTGTGTAGACAGCAAACAGGAAGGTTTTTGAGTTGTGTGATTGGGTCCAGGTGATGGAGGCAGGACAGAGATTTGCAGTGAGAACAACTCAGTCCGAGCGTCTTATATAAGCATCCTAGGGACAAAACCCAGCGTACAGTTCTACATTATTGATGTTCCGCTTTTCCAGGTTTCACAGCCACACTTCTAACCAGAGGAGAGGAGTAACGCTCTCTCTGAAGGTCAGGTGGGTTTTAGGGAGGAGGGGAGAGCACATCAGGCCAGATAAGACTGCCTTTCCCGTCAGCTTTATCGCACATGAGAGCCGAGCATAGTGGAGATACTGCACAGGGATAGTAGCGTTTCTGCATGATTACAAATTGACAATCGGCCATTCTACTTTATTTCATCATTGTGTTATTGGTTCAGCTGGTTTATATACAAAGATTTTCTTTATTTTAAAGGGATAGTTTACACAAAAATGAAAATGTTGTCATTTACTTACCCTCAAGTTTTCTGCTGCACACAAAAGAAGAAATTTTGAAGAATATGGCTAACCAATCAGTGGATGGGCCCCATTGACTTCCGTAGTATGGAAAAAAAAAATAATACTATGGAAGTCAATGGGGTTCATCAACTGTTTGATTACAGACATTCTTTAAAATATCTTCTTTTGTATTCAGCAAAAGAAAGAAATTCATACAGGTTTGGAACAACTTGCGGGTGAGTAAATGATGACAGAATTTTCATTTTTGGGTGAACTAACCCTTTAAAGTGTGTGCAATTTTTTTATGTTAAAATACTCTCTTCTATCCCAGTTAAAATATGCTAGTTCGGACAACTATGAGTAGGTTGATTTCCCAAAAAAGTATAAACAGTGGTGCTTTCCAAACACTGTTCATGAAACAAAATCAGAGATGGTCTTATTATTGGGAGACATGAGCTAACTTGGATCACATGTGCCTTAATGACCAATCACATTACAGCCTTGACGTCACTTAATTTCTTTCAGAGTTGTGCGAGGGTCGATCACTGTTTGCGTATACCATAGAAATGAATGAGAAGTGCATAAACTAAATCCTGCTTATCCGAGATTTTCTTATTAACAACTTTTTTTCGGTGTAAACTCAAAAATATGTTTAAGGGCAAACATGCTTCCTTTGCTTTTGACGACAGGTGAATCTCCAGTTGTCACTGATGATTGTCATTTGGATCTTTCTGGATTACAATCCGCCATCAAAATGATAAATTTAATTATTTCAGCTGCTGTGAGAAAAGGCTATAAATGATCCGCTACAAGCAGCATTCTCACATAATATAGTCTACTAACTGGGACTCCTTCCTTTCAGTTTACAGACGTGACGTAATGACGCAAAGATTTCCCCCAGAAACCCACCAGTATCGCTCTTATTATATTATTATAAGCTTACTGTTGTGAATCGAGCTTGGGCAAGGAGATCGTTTTGAACACTGGCTAGTTATGTACTTACTTTACTCAAAAATTGATTTTGGATCATTTTTAACCAAAAAATGTTACGGACTGCAGCTTTAAATGATAAGCTGTTTTCCCACAATAGCAGTTTATTCAGTGTAGTGAAGCCTCTCCTCCACTGACATCCATTAAAAACAACAACAACAACAACAACTAAAAAAATGGCCACTGGTCTCCTTCCCTACATTTTTTTTTAGAAGAAGAAGAAATTTAATTTTATTCAGCAAGTATGCATTAAATTGATCTAAAGTGGCAGTAAAGACATGCATAATGTTACAAAATAGTTCTATTTCAAATAAATGCTGTTCTTATAAACTTTCTATTTATCAAAGATTCCTGAAAAAATGTTTCCACAAAAAATAAGCAGCACAACTATTTTCAACACTGATGAAATAAGAAATGTTTTTTGAGCAGCAAATCAGCATATTAGAATGATTTCTGAAGGATCATGTGACACTGAAGACTAGAGTAATGCTACATTTTTTTTAAAATTAATCTTACCAGCTTTTGAACTGTAGTGCACATTTTCATAACTACTACATATTCAGACATACCACTCAGATCACGTACTGCTTTTTGCACACTATATAGTAGGGACGTATGCATATTAAGACACAGGGATTGGGGACACAGGGAACCTAATAGCTTACTTATAGCATACTAAACTGGGAAGGAATGTATTTTAACAATTTTGGAATATTGAAAAACGTCACAAAAAGCTCCTTTAAATAATACATGAAATACAATATCCAAAACTTGGGTATTACTTTTGACATCTGAAATGTCTTTGGACACTATTACAGTTCAACTTTAGCCATGAACTGGTTTTCTTTTTCATTTGAGCAGTTGACAGTTTATTTATTCCAGGCTTCCTGTTCTGAATGCAGGTTTTGACGTTATTTGTTTTGCCGTCTGACTGTCTGAAGATCAGACGTAATGAGGTGAAAGCAGGTTACCATGGCATCCGCTTGGCTGCAGGCCTGTTTTCGGATCTGGATAAGCCGCTTTGATTGGCTCTTGCCTCGCTCTGTATTCAGACCTGCTCTCAGACCAGCCAAAAAGACCTCGTACGATTCAGGGCGAATTATGTAATGGACAGAAAAAAAAAAAAAAAAAAACATTCAGAAAACATTTTGGGGCGGAGCTTAACCAGATGACAGAGCTGCACAAATGGGTAATTTGAGAATCATGGACAAAAAAAAAACATTCAGAAAACATTTTGGGGCGGAGCTTAACCAGATGACAGAGCTGCACAATTCTGGGTAATTTGAGAATCATGATTTTTTTGTTTCAAATAGAGATCACGATTCACCCACAACTCTGAATAGACAACTAAACAAAAGAACATGTAATTTACTACAGACTCTGACAAAAGTTAATCGCTGCAGTCTATTTAAAACATATTTAATTAATTTGAATGAATTATTTTAAAATCGGTTTAAATGAATGATTCAATGACTCATAAAGACTTCACTTGTTCATTACTGGATGAATCAGCATTTTTGAACAAATCTCTTGAATGAATGAATCAATGATGAAAACAAAAGTTGGGGAACATTACATTTTTTAATTGAAGTGTCAAGTTATGTGCAAAAGGTGATTGATTGCTACCGTATCAGTGTTTATATGGGGTAAACTTTTACACCAGTACTTTGTGATAATTTGAATAATTGTAACACAGAAATAATGATACTATGTGTTTGAAAAGACTGTTTCATGACAACTGCTCTCTCTGGCTCGGCTGCAGTGCCGACACAGATTTATGTGTTTCGCTGTGATCGTACTTGTCAAAGGTTTAATAGACATAGCTAAATCATTGTCATTTAGGAATAATATCAGATGGGTGTTTGAATCGAGATTGTGAACTTCTAACTATTAATCGTGCGGCTCTAAGATTCCAGATATAATTACATTCAGCTACATGCATTTGATTCATTTGTTCTGCTCTTCAAGCTGTCAGCAGAAATAACCTGTTCCTGTGGAAATGTGATGGCCTGTGCTAAAGCTTTGTAAAAACATTGACGTGCAGTGGGAGACCCTCATGTGATTTAGTGTAGTGTTCTCTTTTTGTTCTCCTCTTTATCGATCAGCAGATGTGCAGACAGAACAGGAGGAAAGGTTTGAAACCATCTCGTGTCCACAGGGCTACATCCATGTTTCAGTACCGTATGTGTTCTTAGAAGACACTTAGTAGGCCTAAGTGGTAATTAAAGAGTGATGTGATTGTCTAAACATAGCAATATATCACCATCAGCTTGTTTCATCAATATATCACCCGTCATTATTTACATTTACAAGGCTCAATAATAAGGATGGCTCACTGGCCCGGGATTGTAACTTGCCTAATTGGATTTTAAATTTTTTGATCACGTACTTGTTCTACTTGTTAGCTTGTTCACTAGGTAGCATAGATGAGGTTTTGTTGAAATTGCAAGAATAATCTTCTCATCAGTTAAAACAGATTGAAAATTACAAACCAGTCAGTAATGATTCATTATTTTTCAGATAACTGTAAAAACTAAAGAATATTTACATAGTAAATAATAAATGTTAAAATTGTACATTAAAAATCAGAAATGTAAATATACCAAATTTAAATTCTAAAATCAAACTGTTAAAAATATATATTTATTTATAAATCAATCAATCAATCAATCAATCAATCAATCAATCAGTCAATATATTTATATATAAATCGTGTATTGGTTTGTGTAAAAATGTTGGCATAATTCTTTTAGTGAATCGGGTAGACATTCAGCGTGTGCAAATGAACAACATGATTCATTCATCGTGAATCGCCCTTTTTCCATGTCATGCCAAGGGGAACCAATCAGACCCCATCTTCAGTTTGTCTTATTCGAAACCTTCACGGAGATAAATATCAATACTTATTTTATGATTGCACGCCACGTCGCTCTCTTCAGTCTGTCTCTCTCTCTGTTCTCCTGTCCCCTTCACTCGTAGTAAAAACAGCATCAATAATTAATGATCCAATTAATAGTTTACACTGGGTTTTTATTGAGTTGTCAGAGTGATGGAGAGCCGTGCACTAGCGGCCTGGGAGCTGTGCTCAGGCCTGAATCAGCACTTCCGCCTTCTGCCGTGAACGTGAGAGCGAGAGAGAAATAGATCCCAGAATGCAGCCGCTAAGACCGCTGCGCTCACGCTTTTACTACCAACTCAGAGAGCGAGAGAGAGCGAGAGGAAGGACACAGCAGTGCCTCAGAAGAATAGCATGATGATAGTGGACATTTGTAACACAGATAAGTGGAGAGTGTGCGCTGAAATAATTGTAGCTCCTGTTATTGTTTTGTCCCAGGTTAATTGGGCCACTTTTTGTCATTGAGATGATTGGAAAATAATGGCGTAATTTACCTGAATACACTTTAAACGTGGTAAAGATTTTACTATACTATTTATTTTACCATGTTAGATATACTGTATGAGTCCTTTTTCAATTTTGAGTGTTATACAAAGTGAGATCTATCATTAATTTATGAATAATCATCTTTTGGTTTGCATCCATCAAGTTCTCAAATTAAATTACATAAAATACTTTTAATTCCTTTTTTTTTTTAAGTCAATAACACTGGATTATGCAAAATCTGCATTATTACATTTTATTTTTGCACTTCCAGCAAAAATAACAATATCTGATAAATACTGTTATATTCAGTAATGTAAAATTACTGAAGATTTTGCCATATTATACATATTTTTTTTAAAGAAAATGCATAGACTATTTTTTATTTAAACTATGTACATTAAAAAAAAAAAAAAGTAAGCCTTTTTAAGATTTAAGAATTTCAACTTATAGCAAAATTCCATCAAATTAAATTGAATGATCCTTACATATTATTCATATTATGGATGAAGAATTTTAAATGAATACAAAAAACAAACAAACAAACAAAAAAAATATAGCTTAATAAAAGTTGTATTTGTATAAATCTTAATGGACTATTTCGTTTTATGTGATTCTTATTCACAAATATAAAAAACTTTTAGGAATACGGATCAAATAAACTAATTGGTTCATTCCCTTGTTTAAATTCTTAATTCATAATATGAATAACATGTAAGGATTATTCAATTCAGTTTGATGGAATTGTACTATACAATTGAAATTCGTAATTCTTAAAAAAAAAAAAACTTAAAAATTGTTTTGAGTGTAACTTTTTTGTTCAAAATTTATAAAATGAGCGAGTACATCATGAATCCATCTTCCAAACCATGTTTTTGTCTTATCCTGAATCACTACAGTACAACTATAATAATAAGTGTTTATATTGGGACTATTTTAGACGACAACAACTGCGGAGTATCTCAGTACCTGTGTGACTCGTCATAGACATAAACGGAGAGAAGTAGCTACAATGTTCTTCTGCAAGATGCATACAGTTTGTTTATTAACCGCTAGAGCACCAAAAGATACATAATGTACCTTTAAATAAAATTAAATAATAAAAAAAGGTTTGTATTTCTCTATTCCAGATTATTTTTCCCTTTGTGTTTTGTTTCTGATATTCTTAAGGATATTCATGGCATGCATAATTCTATTTATTGTACTATATGACTTCTGGAGGACTGTAGCATGGCATTCAGTGGGTTTCTGCAAGTACTACAGGAAGAGCTTTAGGCTGCTTCCTAAACGGCCTCTTTTTTCTTTTGTTCATTAATTCTCATAAGTCTGCTGTTCTCTGTTATTACCACCGGCACTGGTGTTCTGGAGTTTAATGTAATGAGTCCCATATGTAGATCAGTGTCTGCTGCATGATTGGTGGCTCTGTTTATCTGATGTTTAAGACATGTCTATAGCTGATCCTAGACTTGAGCATAGAGCAGTTACAATACTACGATACTACTGTATTATATCTGATGTTGTCGTATGAATATTGCACGGTATTTGATGATGCCATATTTGCTTAAAGGGATAGTTCACCCAAAAATGAAAATTTTATGTTTATCTGCTTACCCCCAGGGGATCCAAGATGTAGGTGACTTTGTTTCTTCAGTAGAAAACAAATGATGATTTTTAACTTCAACCGTTGCGGTCTGTCAGTCATATAACGCATGTCAATGGGAACTTTGTCTATAAGAGTAAAAAAAAACATGCACAGACAAATCCAAATTAAACCCTGCGGCTCGTGACGACACACTGATGTCCTAAGACACGAAACGATTGGTTTGTACGAGAAACTGAACAGTATTTATATAATTTTTTACCTCTAATACACCACTACGTCCAACTGTCTTGAGCATCCGGTTGGTGAGGTCTGAACTCGCTCTGATGACAGAAGTGATCTCTCGCGCTTATATTTCAATGAGTGGAAGAGATCACTTCCGTTGTCAGAGCGTGTTTTCAGACCTCACCAACCGGATGCTCAAGGCAGTTGGACATAGTGGTGTATTAGAGGTAAAAAATTATATAAATACTGTTCAGTTTCTCGTACAAACCGATAGTTTTGTGTCTTAGGACATCACTGTGTCGTCACGAGCCGCAGGGTTTAATTTGGATTTGTCTGTGCATGTTTTTTTACTCTTATAGACGACGTTCCCATTGACATGCGTTATATGACTGACAGACCGCAACGGTTGAAGCTAAAAATCATCATTTGTTTTCTACTGAAGAAACAAAGTCACCTACATCTTGGATGCGCTGGGGGTAAGCAGATAAACATCAAATTTTCATTTTTGGGTGAACTATCCCTTTAAGTAAAACTAAATCTATTAAAACCATTTTTGTTAATTCAAATACAGCTAAAATAAAATATAAATATTAGATGAAAAACTTAAACTAAACAAAAATGTATTGTTATAATATATATGTTATTATATTTAGATGTCATATTTATTATGCTATATTTAATCAAGCTATATCTGATGTTATATTCGGCTGATGTCATATTTGATTTGATCAAGCCATATGTTATATGCAAAGACATCATAGCTGATGGTTTATATCTGATTATGATGTCATATAGGTTGATGTCATATTTGATGATGTCATTTCCAATGACCACATCCAGTGTTACACCTGATGATGTCATATCTGATGATGTCGTTTCTCTCCAAACGCAGGAATGCAGGTTAAGAGAGTAAGACTGCATTTTAAACTGAAGCCGGCATTGTGTGTGTGTGTGTGTTTTTTTTTTTTCTCAAGTAAAGTGTATTACGGCCCAGTCCCAAGATCTTTTCAGATCTTATTAGGCAGACTTTGAAGATAACGACTTCAGCCAAGTTTCTTGAGCAGTGCAAATGTTTGACCTCTTCTGTAGTTTTGTAATGTTGTCAAAAGTACCGACTTCAGTACCAAGTCAGTACTGAAATTTAAAAAATGTGACGATACCAGCACAGATAAACACTTACACTTTTATGTACTTTCAGACGCACCCGTGCGTTGATCATTGTATCCAATCACAGACATATCTGATGAGCACGTGAACACAATGGCCAATCAGAGGTGTTTTACGAATCCGCTCAACATCGCTCAAAATGCTGGGGAGAAATGCTGCTTTCGTCACATTTTTTAAATTTCAGTACCGACTTGGTACCGAAGTCGGTACTTTTGACAACACTAATAGTTAGGTTGTGTAAATACAGTTATGAGTGTAATAATCAATGTACAATGTAAGTATGAATGCGTCTGACACATTTAACAGTATGACTGAGTGAATACAGTGTCTTTTTTCCCCCACATGTCTCTGTTTCTTTTGTCCTCACAAACTACCTCTGCTCTCTGCTGTATGTGTGCGTTCTGGGATTGTGTGTGTGTGTGTGTGTGGCGCTCACAGGGGATTTGGATGGCCACTGGTGGGATCATACAACGTGGCATAGCAGCGATGCTTCCTCCATGTCTTTGGTGAGACATGCGGAGCCTAATGTCCCACCTCTTTCTCTCTCTCTCTGTCTCTTTCTTTCTCTCTGTCACTCTTTGTCATTTCATGGTTCTTTTGATTTATTTTCACTTCTGCATGTCTTTTTTTTCTTTCTGTTTTTATCCCATGTCTGTAGGGGACAGTCAAAGGGGAAAAAGACAAACTTTTGAGCAGTCACACACCTTATCTGAGGGCCAAAAGAAAATGGTGCGCTTTGGGGGCCACTCTTTGGAAGAAGATGCTGAGTGGTGTGAACCCCAGGTTAAAGACTCGGGGGTTGATACGTGCAGTAGCACTACCCTAAACGAGGAGCATAGCCATAGTGAGAAGGTACTGGGACCTCTCTAGCCTGCATTGATTTGATTTCATTTGATCTTGTTTTGTTTGAACTTTTCATTTACTTCATTTTGTTCCATTTTCTCATGGTCTTTGTTTTGATGTCGCTAATAATAGGTGAGATGTTGATTTGATTTTCTTTTGGGATGTTACAAGAATAGTTCACCCAAAAATGAAAGTTTTGGTATCATTTACTCACCTTCAGGTTGTTCCAAACCCGTATGACTTTCTTTTATTTTTCCTCCATGGAGCACAAAAGGGATTTTTTTTAATCATAAAATGAAAGCAGACACACTAACCAAGAGCTGTCAAGCTCCAAAAAGGACAAAAACACCACACAGTTGTCATGAAAATGGTCTATATATGCAATATTTCAGATCTTCGGAAACTACACTACTGTTCAAAAGGTTAAGTTCACTAAGATTAATTATTTAAAGGTGATTAAAAGTGACAGTAGTACAGAAGAGGATTAGGGCCAAGCAATAATAAAAAAATAAAACCATCTCGAGATTAAAGTTGTTAAATTTCGAGAAAAAACTCGTTAAATTTCGAGAAAAAAGTAGAAATAAAATGTTGAGAATAAACTCATTAAATTACGAGAAAAAACTTGTTAAATTTCGAGAAAAAAGTCGAGATAAAATGTTGAGAATAAAGTCATTAAATTATGAGAAAAAAGTCGTTAGATTATGAGAACAAATTAGTTAAATTATGAGAAAAATGTCGTTAAATTTCGAGAAAAAAGTTGAGATAAAATGTTGAGAATAAAGTAATTAAATTACGAGAAAAAACTTGTTAAATTTCGAGAAAAAAGTCGAGATAAAATGTTGAGAATAATCTCATTAAATTTTGAGAAAAACGTTGTTAAATTATGAGAACAAATTCGTAATTTAATGACTTGATTCTCAACATTTTATCTCGAGTTTTTTCTCGTAATTTAACGAGTTTATTCTCAACATTTTATCTCGACTTTTTTCTTGAAATTTAACGAGTTTTTTCTCATAATTTAACAAGTTTATTCTCAACATTTTATCTCAACTTTTTTCTTGAAATTTAACAAGTTTTTTCTCGTAATTTAACGAGTTTATTCTCAACATTTTATTTCGACTTTTTTCTTGAAATTTAACAAATTTTTTCTCAAAAATTTAACAACTTTAATCTCGAGATGGTTTTATTTTTTTATTATTGCTCGGCCCTAATCCTCTTCTGTACAGTAGAGACATTTATAATGTTGCAAAACTTTCTATTAGGGGTGTAACGGTACACAAACATGACAGTTCGGTACAAACCTCGGTATTGAAGTCGCGGTTCGGTACAGGTTTAAATTCTGACTATTTGAACCGAATCGTAACGTCTGTATCGTGACGGTTCAGGACAAATAAATGTACCGTTACACCCCTACTTTCTATTCATCAAAGAATTGTGAAAAAAAAGAAAAAAAAAAAACTATTTAACACAAAAATATATTAAGCAGTACAACTGTTTTCAACATTGATAATAACAGGAAATTTTTCTTATGCAGCAAATCAGCACATTAGAATGATGGATTCTGAAAGATTATCACTGAATATTTGAGTGATGGCTTCTTGAAATTCAACTTTGCCATTACAGGAATAAATTACATTTTAAAACATTATTAACATTAAAAGTAATTGTAATATTTAACAGTATTACTGATTTTACAGTATTTGTATGCAGTCTTGGTGAGCATAGGACACTTATTTCACAAACATTATCACATTTTTAATGAATTTTAATGAATAAAAAGTTTTTGTTTGTTTGTTTGTTTTTTAACCAAACTATTGAACAGTAGAGTAGTGTGTATGGTTTATTTCTGTGAGAACTGACTTAAATTTAAGTTTCATTCACATTGCACATTAAATCTCTTACATTTTAACATATTTAATCTTGCACATAACGTTCGGTCACGTGACTCACAACAAGAATCAATAGTGTTCAGCATCATGTCAAAATATGCTTTCATTGTTTGTAAAAGAGCTCCATGAACATTCTCCTTTTCTGTTCCATAGAAGGAAGAAAGTGCGGGTTCAGAACATCATTAACAATAATGACAAAATTACATTTTTGGTTGAACTATTCCTTTACGTGTTTTAAGTTTTTTAAAAAAACTTGCGTTTTCCTGAGTTTTTAAACTTTTAACTTTCACTTTTCTGTGGCAGTAGCTGGGGAGCCTCTTGCTTGCTCTGTTATCGTTTGCTTCTTAGCCGCAGCTGCCGTAGTCGACATAGCAGCGAATCACTCCACCGTGTGACTGTGTGTTTTGTCATGGCACTTAGGGAATGTGGGTTCCCCCGTCAGCTGCATGCCCTCTCAGTCTCGTGTGTTATTGCCGTGTTAGTGGCCCCGTCAGCCGCGGTAGGGCCCCAGACCCCCTCACTGGTTCGAATCCTCACTCCTTCCTCCTCCTCCCACCGGACACGCTCCAGGAGACTCGCTCCGAAACACACACGCTCACTCGCTCAAAGATGGCTAGCCAGGATTTGTTTTGCCACAAAGTTTGTTTTTCTTTTTTCCCTTTCCACTGTCATATTCCTTTGCTCTCCATGTTATGGATCACAGGATTCCACCGTTTGTGTTCGTGAGCCTTTCCATGCTGTTCTCCTCGCTTTTGGTTTGAACATCGTCTGTGTTTCTTCTTCCATTAATCGGGCTTGTGTTTGCTGGATGTGGTGCTGGGGTTCGGCTGTGGTGATGGAGATGGTCTCTGTCCGTGACTGGGGGCTTTTCTCTGCATGTGATGGGTGCATGTCACTCCCAGCAAGAAAATCACACAAACTCTACACCATCTAGAGCCTCTTTAGCCCAAAAAATATGACATTTATAAAAGTAATGTTCTGGATTCAATACGCTAACAGGAAATAATTTTGGTCATTTTGTAAAAATACACTACCTTTTAAAAGTTTGCGGTCAGTAAGAAATATTTATTTATTTATTTATTTATTTATTGAAGAAAGTCATTTTTATTCAGCAAAGAGACATTAAATTTATTAAAAGTGACAGTAAAGACTTTTAAGATGTTACAAAACATTTCTATTTATATCAAGAAATCCTGAAAAACTGTTTTCAACATTGATAATAATAAGAATAATTTCTTGAGCAGCAAATTAGAATATAAAAATGATTTCTGACTGGAATGGATGCTGAAAATTCAGCTTTGCCATCACAGGAATAAATTACGTTTTACAATTAAAACAGAAAACAGCTATTTTAAATAGCAATAATATTTCACGGTATTACTGTTTTTTTGTTGTTGTTTTTTTTTATCAAATAAATGCAGCCTTAGAGAGCATAAGAGACTTATTTAAAACAAAACAAAACAAACAAAAAACCCTTATTGACCCAAACCCTTTGAATGGTAGTTTAAGTATAAATGACATTTACAGTATGGAAAAGTGAAATGTATGGGGCAAGGCATTATACCATTAATATAAGAAGTATATCCACAAGACTTGAAACATTACATATGTAACCAGTGTGATAGAATGGCTTGTTAACTTACTGTATAAATAAAAAAATCTTTTTTTTTGCATTACATCTTAAAATCACAATATATATAAATATATGTGCAAAGAAGTGATGAAGTATTAAGCAAACTCTGGAATAATGTCAGTAACGTGTAAGCAAAACTTAATTCATGTAGAAATGTCATCTCACCAATAAATGGACAATTTAGACAACTTTATTGCTCAGAAAACAGACAATTTGTGCAAAATAAGTACTATAAGCACTTTATATGCAAGCTTCACATTTCTGCTTTTAAACCATCTCTAATGCCTTGCCCCACAGTCCTCCATTACATTTTTCTACTGTAAGCATTTTTTGTTTGTTTGTACCAACTGAGGGATGATTCAAAATTATTTTCTGATAGATCCATATAGCTTAACTTGAACCTGCGTTACTGCTACTTGAATGTGTACACATAATGTTACACATAATTGAAATTGAGTGTTGATATATTGTATTATAAGAGTCATTCCTTAAATTTTGACCACATTTCCACATTTTAAAAAGAAATTATATAATACATTATAAGACACATTCTATTTTCCTACAGCTAAATTGTTTAGTGAATAGTTTATCAAAATAGACAATTTCTGTCATCATTTTCTCACTTTCAAGATTTAAGAGCTCCAGTGGAAGAATCTCAGCTTCCCAAAAAATTCATGCTGAGCTATCATATAGCTTGCACATGGAAGTGGACCACTTTGCTCTCTATATTATGGTATCACCATTTAACATTGGATGACTACTACTCACTATCTGCTTTTGTTATGTGCTGTATATACATTATATCAGTCACAAATACTTTTGAAAAGAAAAGCGTACAGGTTTGGAATGACATGAGGGTGAGTAAATGATGACAGAATTTTCATTTTGGGGTGAGCTAATCCCTTAAGCCTCTAGAGACATTATTTGATTTGTCCCAGTCATGTGGCTCACTCCCATGAAACACCTGCAATCACAACAGAGTTTGTGTGATAAATCGGATGAAATTCATCTCAGCCTTCCCCGCACCAGCACTGGCAGGTTTCTGTGTGTTCTGCAATGATGTTTGTTGTGGTTTTGACCTGACAGCACCCGGTCACATGGCAGCCCTCGAAAGACGGAGATCGACTCATTGGCAGGATCTTGCTGAACAAACGCATGAAGGACGGCAGCGTCCCTCGCGACTCCGGAGCTCTTCTGGGACTGAAAGTGAGTCGCTCGGCCTCCTGCGTGGACATACTCTTTATGTGATTTTGATTTCACACATGGTTGTGTAGCTGCTTTAATACATACTCTGGCAACAACATTTATTTCGATTACTATAGAAAAGTAATTTCCCACCTTTATAAAAAACAAAAATCATCAACTCTTTTGGGACCCACTGATATAAATCAGGTTTATTAAATAAGGGAGACAAACATAATGTGCAGAGTGGTGGAGAACAAGTGTTCTGGAGGAAGTAAACATGGCCATGTACTTTGAAGGGTTAAAATCAGAAAAGTTAAGATTACTGAAGTTTACTTCAGTAATCTCATGAGAGAAACAGGATATTGAACAATAAAATGTAGGCTGGGATTGTTTATCCATTAGGAACTGATTGAATTGAAAGAAAAGTCATTTCAGAAGTGGATCAAGATTTTTATGCATTTTAATGTGAACTGATAAAATAAGGATAAAAAATATTGCATGAAGTAATGCTATTTTATTATTTATGCAGTATTCATTCAAAATGAATCTTAAAATGTCTTCTATGTAGTTTTTATTTTTCAGTACTCGCTAAATAGGTTCCAAAAGTTTTTTATAGTGTAAAAAGTGGATACACTCTTAAAAAATAAAGGCTCTTTATTGGCATCGATGTGTCGACCTTTAACATCCATAAAACTTTTCCTTTCCACAAAAGGTTCTTTAGATTTTTATAATGTTCTTCACAGTAAGAAAAAATGGTTGTTGTAAGAACTGTTCTTTAGGGAGCCCAAAATGATTCTTCTATGGCATCGCTGTAAAAAAAAAAAACTTTAGAACCTTTTTAAGAGTGATGGATTTTTAAAATGTTCTTAACACTAAGAAAAAAAATATTCTTTTAAGAACTGTTCACTGAAAGGTTCTTTGGGAACCAGAAGTGGTTCTTCAATGGCATCGCTGTGAAAACACCTTTTTAGAACATTTATTTTTAACTCTCTCCCCACCATTGATGGAATTTTCCATAATTTATGAGACAAAGCTGCCATTGACAGAATTTTCCAGCTTTCCATGTTTTCACTGTTATATGGTAGGGTGAGCTATTGCGCATCTTCTGAGTACAGAATGTCCGATGACATAAACATAAACATCTCATCCAAGATGTTTATGTCTTTCTTTCTTCAGTCAAAAAGTAATTAAGGTTTTCGAGGAAAACATTCCAGGATTTTTCGTAAAAAAAAAAATAAAAATAAAAATAATATATATATATATATATATATATATATATATATATATATAATATATATATATATATACACTTTTTAACCACAAATTCTCATCTTGCACTTAAGCCAAATGGCCTTAAGTCAAAAAAGGTAAAACAACAATGTCGGATGATTTTGAAGTTGGAGGAGAAAATGAGATGGAGTTTTTCGCCCTACCACGGTACTTCCGCCTACGTCACACGTGACCTTTCCAACATGATTACGTAATGCGTAGCGTATCACAGAGCTAGTGCAAGACGAGCATTTGTCACAGATCGTTTCGCTAGACGAGACACTTATTCCTCATCTGGGATCATGTAGAGCCCTTTGAAAATGCATTGAAACTGACATTTGGACCTTCGGCCTGCTGAACTCCAGTGAAGTCCACTATATAGAGAAAATTCCTGGAATGTTATCCCCAAAAACCTTAATTTATTTTCAACTGAAGAAAGAAAGACATGAACATCTTGGATGACATGGGGGTGAGTAAATTATCAGGAAATTTGAATTCTGAAGTGAACTAATCCTTTAAGAGTGAAGTGTAAAGAATATTGTAATAATCATTGAAGAACTTTTTTCCCATAATAAAGAGCCATTTTTGCTATGAAAATGTTCCATGGATGTTAAAGGTTCTCCAAAGAACCATCAATGAAAATTAAAAAAAATATTATTTTAAAGACTGCATGCATAGTACTGTAAAAATGTGCACTGAGAATGTTCATTGCGATTTATTGTCATCATTGAAAGAGCGAAAAAACATGGTTAGAGTAAAGCTCTTACGGTGGAAGTAAACAGGGCCGTGCACTTTGAGAGTTTAAAAGCAGAAATGCGAAGCTCGTATTTGTTGTTAAAGCACTCACATGGATTGTTCAGTAGAGTGGAGAGAAACGAAGAATCGTTACTGATAACAAACTTTCTGAATGGCTGACTGTGTGTCAGCTCAGTGCTACCGTGTGCATTATATCCGTTACCAGCAGCAGTTTGTCAAACACACACACACACACACACACACACACACACACACACACACTCAATCGCCCTCGGCTGCATGCCACTCATTATGTAAAGCCATCTTTATCTAGGAGGCAGCTCATAATCTTCTTTGTATGTTTGCACTGGGCTGCCATTAGTGGGGATTTGATTTGTATGATGCTCACAGAAGAGCGATTGGTCATGTGGTTTATGGAACAGACCTCTAGGCATTTTCCAGTGGTCGGTTCTTTCTTTCAAAAGCACATACAGAAATAATGTACACACACCCTCGAAGGTCTCACTGTTTCTGTTCAGTGTAATGTGCAGTTTGTTTCTAAACGGATTATTTTTTTCTGAACTCTAGTGTAATCAGTCATGACTAAAAAGCCATGAACTATTAAATATATTCACCTTACATTAGCAACATAAAAACTTCATTATGGGATCACGATACCTACAATACAACTGAAATGTAATTTTTAGTACCACAGCTAAAACTAATATGCTATAATTTCAAAAGCAATAGTTCATTATTTTCTTTTGTGCGTTTTACAGGTTGTTGGGGGAAAGATGACAGAGTCCGGGCGACTTTGTGCATTCATCACCAAAGTAAGGAAAGGAAGTTTAGCGGATACAGTTGGGCACCTCAGACCAGGTACGTGCTATTTTTCTGTATTTCATACACTACTGTTCAAAAGTTTGGGGTCAGTAAGATTTTTAAAAATGCTTATTTAATCATAAAAACAGTAAACAAAAAAAAAAAGCAGTAATATTGAGAAATAATATTACAATTTAAAAAACAAACGTTTTTATATTTTAAGGCTTTTTCAAATGTAATTTAATCCTATGATGGCTAAGCTGAATTTTCAGCATCATTACTCCAGTCTTCAGTGTCACATGATCCTTCAGAAATCATTCTAATATGCTGATCTACTCAAGAAAGATTTATTTGATGAATAAATAATTGAAAATATATATTTTTGTAACAATGTAGAAGTTTACTCTCACTTTGATTCATTTTATGCATTCAGGCATAATACAAGTTTTCATAAAAAAAAATGTACTGATCCAAAACTTTTGAACAGTGGTGAATGTAGGACTCGTATTACTCAGTTTGTTACTGTTTTAAATGCAGTAGTGAATTCTAGCAATGTTTGACTACAGATGGCTTGGTAATTGATTTTCTTGTTTCGTAGGTGACCAGGTCCTAGAGTGGAATGGCCGACATTTACAAGGAGCCACATTTAAAGAAGTTTACAATATCATTTTAGAATCAAAGCCAGAGCCTCAGGTGGAATTAGTGGTCTCTCGACCCATTGGGTATGACTTCCTCTACAGTGTTTTTCATTTAAGATTGGCTTTTATTTTATCTTAAAGGGGACCTATTATGCCCCTTTTTACAAGATGTAATATAAGTGTCCCCAGAATGTGTCTGTGAAGATTCAGCTCAGAATACCCCAGAGATTATTTATTTTACCATTTATTCTACCATGAAAGCAAAAGGAAGCAAAAATAATGCAAATGAGCTGCTGCTTCCCTTCCCCTTTCCAGAAGAGGGCTGTGCCTTTACAGCGCTTGCCAAGGATACTCCGGCAACAACCAAACTGGAGAAACAGTATGGGGGCGTTTCCACAGAACATGTTTTTTTTTTTCATTCCATTGCGCTGCCTTTACATTATTTTCTATGTAAACGTGCTAGACGGACATTGCAAAGTTTTTTTTTTTGTCTCATTCAGGGCCATCCGCGCACATTCTTTCTTTCTTTGCGTAAAAACATGAGACGTGGGCAGTTGAAAATGCAAGGTGTTGATGTGTTTTTTTGATGCGTGAAACTGCATTTTTAGAATGCCATTTCCTGCACGAGACGCTGTAAAAGATGTGAGACACAAGCGCAATGGTCAAACACGTTCGTCTAGCGTGTTTACATAGAAAAGCAATGGAAAAGTTCTGTGTTCACTGATACAGCCAAAAGCAGAACATTTAGTTGTTTATCACATAGCTGAGACATCCATGTGTTTCCACTAGCTGCTCTAGCAAGGAGATAAACATGGTGGACTGTGTAAAATTTGCTCAGGGGAGGAGCTAAGCTTATAGGGCAGACTCCGGCACCAGTCATGGGCGGGGCAAACATTGTGACATCATTTTTAAACGACTCATTTTGAGACACTGTTTATGATTTATGGGGAATATGGAAAAAAAGTAGTGGGTGGATTTTTATAGGATGGTTGTGTACACACACAGCCGACACACATTTATGTTCAAACACCATGTAAAAGTGAATTTTGCATAATAGGTTCTCTTTAACAGAAATCATGTTTAGTTTAGCACCAGATACCTCTAACATTATGCTGGTGCTGATAAACAAGCAATGCTTTTGGACATTTAAAATCGATATAAATATCTTATTTGTTTAAAGATGATAATCTTATTCTGAATCATTTTGGTCAAAGAATTCTGGAACCAAATGAGTTTATGACACAAAACAAAATAAATAGACGACACAGTTTTCCATATCATTTGCTTACAAAAACAAACATACAGTGCTGATTTGCAAACAAATTTTTAACAAATTGGTCAAAAAGAGTCACAGATTGAAAATGTCTAATGATGAAGTGATTCCTCAAAAGTACTGAAATAATTGTTAAATTCCTTATGATTTCAAAAGCTATTTTTATTATTTGTGTTGTAATTCTGAGGTGTGTTTCTGAAGAGACTTCAAAAGCATTTTAGATGAGCAATATTTGTATTAATCATAACACTAACATACTGAGTCTTGTGGTCCGTCTGCCTTGAATTGTGTATGATAATAGTCTGCTTTTTTTACCTCCTTTATATTAAAGTTATAAGATAAAAGATACTGATGTAACATACCGTAATTTTGAGAAATGAAAACTTCCTTCTTAATAAAAAATATGATATTAAAATATATAATATATATATTTATATATATATATATATATAATATATAATATTATATTATATTAAAATTATAATAATCTGCAAAAATAACTAGTAAATTTCTGAGATCTGATGGATATAGAAAAAGACATGCAAAACTACTTTTTTTGTAGTTCATGAGATGGGGAAAATACAAACTCAGGGAAAATATCATATGATATGACCTCTTTAGAGTGCCTGCTGGCTCAGATGAACAAACAAACAAAACTGCTGCCCTCCGTTTAGCCTCCTAATCGTCCTAATTGTAATTGTAAAGAGTGCATGACCAACTGAACTCTGTTTAGATTGTGAGTTTGGGCTGCTGCCACAAACTTCACATCAAGACTAATGTGGTGCTCAGGGTCATTACAGCACATGTCATTGATTTCTCCATGCCACTGTCATTCCAGAGATATCCCCAGGATACCAGAAAGCACACACGCACAACTGGAGTCTAGTGAGTACATTTTCTCAGTCTAGTGTGTATAAGTGATGGGATTCCCTGAGACATTAATGAGACATTTTCACAGATCTTTGAAAGAATCTCTGATTAGTTTTGTGTATTTCTACTTTAATCTCTTCTAAGGTTCAAGTTCGTTTGAGTCACAGAAGATGGAGCGTCCCTCCATATCAGTCACGTCTCCCATGAGCCCCGGAATGCTGCGGGATGCCCCTCAGTACTTATCGGGACAGCTTACAGTAAGTTCGCAATAATCCATTCCTGTGCAGAGGACAAGATGTGTCTGCATTCTAGAAAAAAAATTAGGTATTTCCCCATGTCAGTTAAAGATTCATGTCAGAAACATGACATTGTGACTGTTTACAGTTTAGGTCTGCATAAATTTTGATGAAGAATAACAATAAAGTTCACAGGCTTGTGCATTAAAACTACATTTCCCAGCATTCTTTGGCATCACAATAATGAAAAAATACATAGACAAAACATCAATTGCACATGTAATTTGCATCATTTGTGCTTTAATCCTTTGTACTTGTGCTAACAAAACTTCCTGTCTTCATCAGGAAGTGAAAAGGGAGAAAAATATATGTAATTGCCCAACTTGTCAATTTTATTCTGACTAAAATCACTTAAATGGCTTTGAACAGAGATCAAGCATTGGGCCAGTGATCAGGCAAAGCTGTTGTAGTCTCCTCAAACCAGAGCAGGTTATATCCAGGCCTCATGCAGCCTATTGTGTGTGTGAAAAACTACCCGACACGCTTGTAGAACATGACACACTCTGGTGTAAAGTGGACAAGCTGTTGATTTATTAAGTTATTCCCTAGGTAATACTGTTTGGATGAGTAAGATCAATGATGAGTAAGATCAATGATTTCAATGAATGGTTGACCAAAATGGAAAAGCCACTAGAAAAAGTGTCTGATACCCGATATCTAGAAAGAAGGGTGGCTAATGATGGATGGATGGATGGATGGATATATTCATATATCTAGAAAGCAGGGTGGCTAATGATGGACGGATGGATGGATGGACAGATAGATACATACCTAGAAAGCAGAGTGGTTAATGATGGATGGATGAATGGATGGATGGATGGACAGATAGATAGATGCATATATCTAGAAAGCATGGTTGCTAATGATGGATGGATGGATGGGTGGATGGATGGATGCATATATCTAAAAAGCATGGTGGCTAATGATGGATGGATGGATGGATACATATCTAGAAAGCAGAGTGGTTAATGATGGGTGGATTGATGGATGGATGGATGGATGGATGGATAGATAGATAGATACATATATCTAGAAAGCAGGGTGGCTAATGATGGATGGATGGATGGATGGATATATTCATATATCTAGAAAGCAGGGTGGCTAATGATGGACGGATGGATGGATGGACAGATAGATACATACCTAGAAAGCAGAGTGGTTAATGATGGATGGATGAATGGATGGATGGACAGATAGATAGATGCATATATCTAGAAAGCAGGGTGGCTAATGATGGATGGATGGATGGATAGATAGATACATATATCTAGAAAGCAGGGTGGCTAATGATGGATGGATGGATGGATGGATATATTCATATATCTAGAAAGCAGGGTGGCTAATGATGGATGGATGGATGGATGGATGGATGGATGGACAGATGCATGGATGGATGGATGGATAGATAGATAGATAGATAGATAGATAGATAGATAGATAGATAGATAGATAGATAGATAGATAGATAGATAGATAGATAGATAGATAGATCTAGAAAGCAGGGTGGCTAATGATGGATGGATGGATGGATGGATGGACAGATGCATGGATGGATGGATGGATGGATAGATAGATAGATAGATAGATAGATAGATAGATAGATAGATAGATAGATAGATAGATAGATAGATAGATAGATAGATAGATAGATAGATACATATATCTAGAAAGCAGGGTCGCTAATGATGGATGGATGGATGAATGGATGGACAGATGCATGGATGGATGGATAGACAGACAGATAGATACATATATCTAGAAAGCAGGGTGGCTACTGATGGATGGATGGATGGATGGTAAATGGACAGATGAACGAACAGATGGATGGACAGATAGATAGATACATATATATAGAAAGCAGGGTGGCTAATGATAGATAGATAGATAGATAGATAGATAGATAGATAGATAGATAGATAGATAGATAGATAGATCTAGAAAGCAGGGTGGCTAATGATGGATGGATGGATGGATGGACAGATGCATGGATGGATGGATGGATAGATAGATAGATAGATAGATAGATAGATCTAGAAAGCAGGGTCGCTAATGATGGATGGATGGATGAATGGATGGACAGATGCATGGATGGATGGATAGACAGACAGATAGATACATATATCTAGAAAGCAGGGTGGCTACTGATGGATGGATGGATGGATGGATGGTAAATGGACAGATGAACGAACAGATGGATGGACAGATAGATAGATACATATATATAGAAAGCAGGGTGGCTAATGATAGATAGATAGATAGATACATATATCTAGAAAGCAGGGTGGCTAATGATGGATGGATGGATGGATGGATATATTCATATATCTAGAAAGCAGGGTGGCTAATGATGGACGGATGGATGGATGGACAGATAGATACATACCTAGAAAGCAGAGTGGGTAATGATGGATGGATGAATGGATGGATGGACAGATAGATAGATGCATATATCTAGAAAGCAGGGTGGCTAATGATGGATGGATGGATGGATAGATAGATACATATATCTAGAAAGCAGGGTGGCTAATGATGGATGGATGGATGGATGGATATATTCATATATCTAGAAAGCAGGGTGGCTAATGATGGATGGATGGATGGATGGATGGACAGATGCATGGATGGATGGATAGATAGATAGATAGATAGATAGATAGATAGATAGATAGATAGATAGATAGATAGATAGATCTAGAAAGCAGGGTGGCTAATGATGGATGGATGGATGGATGGATGGACAGATGCATGGATGGATGGATGGATGGATAGATAGATAGATAGATAGATAGATAGATAGATAGATAGATAGATAGATAGATAGATAGATAGATAGATAGATACATATATCTAGAAAGCAGGGTCGCTAATGATGGATGGATGGATGAATGGATGGACAGATGCATGGATAGATAGATAGATAGATAGATAGATAGATAGATAGATAGATAGATAGATAGATAGATCTAGAAAGCAGGGTCGCTAATGATGGATGGATGGATGAATGGATGGACAGATGCATGGATGGATGGATAGACAGACAGATAGATACATATATCTAGAAAGCAGGGTGGCTACTGATGGATGGATGGATGGATGGTAAATGGACAGATGAACGAACAGATGGATGGACAGATAGATAGATACATATATATAGAAAGCAGGGTGGCTAATGATAGATAGATAGATAGATAGATAGATAGATAGATAGATAGATAGATAGATAGATAGATAGATAGATAGATAGATAGATAGAAATGATTGTATTACAATCATTTGATTATCAATACAAAAATGTGTTGTCTCCTGTTCTGTATATTCCTGTTCTGTATCTCATCATTTCTAACATTATATGGTGTGTTTGTGTGTTAAATAACAATCTTGTTACTTTGTATTTTGTTGAGGAGGAGATTCAGTGTACTGTAAACAGCAGTGTTTCCCATGAAGAGACTACATGACATTTCAGTCTTAAAAAATACTGATTGATTTTCATGGAACTCAACAAACAGTTTAGAGGGTTGAGGGCCACACTCTGGGAAACGCTGCTCTAGAAAATGTACAGGAAATATCCATTCCTAAAATTTAGGAAAAGAACATTCTACTAGAATGAGTCCTGAGCTCATGACTGATTCCTCAATCTCTGAGGAAGAGATTGCAGTTAATCGCATAGTAAAAGAAATAAAAATGTTCCTATAGTCGTTGTCTTTAGGCTGAATCTCCTGCTCTGCTTTCTTAGTGTTGCATTAACAAATGGTATTGTCATTTCAGGTTTTAGTTTTATTGCATTTCTCTTCATTGTTTTTCATTCACTTTACTTACCCAGAGCCAAAGCCTTAGTAGAAGAATTGAGCCTTTTAACCCTAAAGTTCAGGTAATCGTTGCCGTTTACTAAAACCACTTCTCTTCTATTGCTTTAATTCTTTGGATAATGCACAGCAGAAAAACAGCTGCATTTCCAGCTTTGTTTATTATCTTAGTTTGCGCATTTGAAGAGCCCCTTACCTATCATGCCCTCATTGCTGTTTTAAGCATATTTTAGGCATAAATCATCTGCATGCAAGCACAAAAATATTTTAAGAGACACCCGACAGTTGGCAGACATGGAGTAGTGACGTAATGCCTCTAACCCTGTGAGACGTTCACCTGCGCCGTTTACCCGGGCAGAGGAGTACTGTGTCTCTTTAAATGTTTTAGTGATGCAGAGTTTGTCGGGACATAAAATTGGATTCTTTTTCCATGTAACATGAAACTGCATTGAATCCTGATACTCATTCATATGCCGTTTTAGAAAGGAACTAATTCACTGTGCTTAATTGTTTTGGAGATTCATTCATTTGCTAACTGATTCAAAAACTGCATTTCACATTTGTAATTATACTAATCATGCTAAAAACATTTTCGTTCGGTACTAACATTACTGAAAGTTTCATGTTGCAGCTAAAAGGATATGTTAAAGGTGCTGTAAGCTATTATACACGTAAAATATCATTGCTACCTGATAAATAGCACTGAAATAGGTGTTCTGAGAAATCACACCTCTGTGACAGCAAAAAAAAGTTGTTTTTTTTTGTAAACTAGCCAATCAGAAATCAGTCTCTCTGCCTGTCAGTCATTTTGACATTGAGTTGGCTGGCACGTTTTTGGACAAAGGGCTATTTTGGTTTCTAAGTCTGCAAGTTTGCAAAATGGATAAAATCATTTACAGCACCTTTAACACTCCCTGTTTTACCTGTTTTTTTCCCCAAGTGCAAAGAAAAAATAAGAGTGTGAATTAAGCAAATTGTATCCATTTGTACCTGAAGAAGCATGATGTGAATGGTTTTAAAGAGGTCATGACATGGATTTTTTATTTTAAAGGGTTAGTTCACCAAAAAATGAAAATTATGTCATTAATGACTCACCCTCATGTCGTTCCAAACCCGTAAGACCTCCGTTCATCTTGGGAACACAGTTTAAGATATTTTAGATTTAGTCCGAGAGCTTTCTGTCCCTCCATTGAAAGTGTTTGTACGGTAGACTGTCCATGTCCAGAAAGGTAATAAAAACATCATCAAAGTAGTCCATGTGACATCAGTGGGCTAGTTAGAAGTTTTTGAAGCATCGAAAATACATTTTGGTCCAAAAATAACAAAAACTACGACTTTATTCAGCATTGTCTTCTCTTCCGGGTCTGTTGTATATATCCACTTTCACTCCACAGTGACGCTGCTTCTTATTCTTTCCTGTTTTACGGTGGTTGGCATCCAGCTTATTGGTGCATTACCGCCCCCTTCTGCTCCGGAAAAATAACAACTTTTAATTTAAGTGAACTTAATATTTGTTATATTTACCTGTGGCCTACATACCTGTCTAACATGTAGGAAATATACAAAAAACGAATAAAGTTATCAAACAGTTTACAGTCTTCACTGCATAAATTATAAATTAAATATAGATTAATCCTTATTAAAGCTACAAATTTCTCTGTTACCTTTGTTCATTGATTAACATCAATGTCAGACATCACAGCAACTGGTTTATTAGGCTGCTGTCACTTTAAGACCTGCTGCTGCCGAACATGATGCGGATCTGCACCATGTTCGGCAGCGTTTTCTCACAACTCTTTAAGTTTAATATGTTATTTAACTAATTTAAGACTGCTCTTATGAGGATACTCTACAAAACGGGCATTTTGACATAATTCTGTGTGTTATTGTTTGTTCAAACGCAAAAGAGAACTCACGTCTTTCTGTTCGCACGAGTCGTGTGTGTGTCACACAGACACAACATTCACAGACAGCGCATTCTCGTTTGTCTTGTGGCACTTGAATGGTTTAAAAGCATTTGCGTGAATAAGAGCATGATCATAATATAATGTAACGCTATCCAAATTATGACGGAAAAAATGGATGCTGCATTAATTGCATTAAATATTTTTAACGCGTTAAACTGAAATAAATGAATTGCATGCGTTAACGCGCTAATTTTTACAGCACTAATATATATGTGGAAAAACAATTATTTTTAAGGGGCGGCTCCTTTAAGGCTTGTCAGTAAATGGACACTCTTCCATTTGTCCTGTTGTCAACAGACTCAAGTGTGTGGAGTATGTCAGAAATTGACCACGCTCTATCTGTATATTGTATCCAGTGTAGACAGCGTCAGTGATTATAATGATCAAATGCAAATATGCAAATGTATTTGCTTGTGTGACGTCACAAAAATACTGCAATATCAAAATGAGCTATTTTTAGAGCTTGATTTAATGAATGCTTTGTTTATAATGAGGAGGACATTTTAAGCTATGAATCTTATAGAATGATTTAATGGTACAAGGAAAATTTGATTTCTCATGTCATGACCCCTTTAATGTTGTTTGTAGCAAAAATCAGGGCATAAAAAAAAATGATGCATTGCTGTTAATGTCAACATTATGCTTATAGCTTTACACATTTCCAACGTTAGGACATTTTCCCTCAGAAATATTTAACATTTCCTATTTTGGACAACATTAGCATCCTTAATGTACAGCAACAGCTAGTTCTGTTGGGGATTGTGTAATGGTACAATTTGTTTGACCCAACTCTCCTTGTAACACATTGCCTTGTTCTTTTACGTACAGTATGGAACGCCCTTCATTGCATGTTGTACACAGTGGCCTGAGACATTTATAGCTCCAGTATATAATGTATAGGCAGTGTTTCTATTGGAGTTTTTTTCCTTTAACTACAAGCAAGTATGGGCTCTGGCTTAGAAGATCTAGTGTTATATGTGTTATGTTGTTGTCGTTTCTGTGTATGTCTGACTTCTAAGTATTTTTCTGTCACATCCATACTTGTCTGAGTAGTGAGCTTGGTCTGTCATGCATCTTGGCATGTGCAGTACAATAACATGATTCATATACAAACTATCAAATCCTCTTGATTAAATAAAGCAGCTGATGATTTGAAGCCTGAGAACACAAGTCCCTCTTTATCTCAAATAGGCTCTGGTGTTTGTCCCCCTACAGGTCAAACTTTGGTATGACAAAGTCGGCCATCAGCTTATCGTCACCATATTGGGTGCAAAGGACCTGCCTTCAAGGGAGGACGGCCGACCACGCAATCCTTATGTGAAGATCTACTTCCTCCCTGACAGAAGGTGAGATTGGGGCAGTTACTTTAATGACAATAACACTCATTGTGCAAAAGATAAAAAAATGTAGTGTCTCTTCACCACATAATTCATTATGGCTATGTTCAGAATGGCATACTACCATACTAATCGCACTATTTTTGCTGTATGCAATATGTACAGTATATTGTGCACACAGTATGCAGTTTCTGTATGCATGATCTACAACGTGGCAAAAATGTGCAGTATATATAGCACACTGAGATACTCTTCTTTTTATTTTAGTTTTAGTTTTTATTTACAGTTAATAATTTAGTGCTTTCAACTTATTTCAGTTAGTTGTCGAAGCAACAATTTTAATTTTTGTTTAGTTTAAAGTCCCCCTGTAGTCAATCATTTTATCCCTTAAAACTCATCTTTGATCACCAAAATGACATATTTAAATGTCTTTTTCCTGTGAAAAAAATCTTCATGCCTTAAAATAGCTTGAATGTAACTCTACACCCTTGCTTCATTTACTATACGTGGATCTATGAATATGCTAATTAGCCCCGCCTCCACTCACTCGCATGAGCTCAGAGATCCACTCGGTCAACTTACTGAGGTAAACGCTGCACAATGGAATCGCTTTTTACAAAGTCGGACACATAACGGTAATTAATATGATTAGCCTTTAGCTTGACTATCAAACAGCTGCTAATAATGTGTTGCTAATGTTACACAACACATGTTCCCGTTCGCCATCTCAGAGTCGGACAGCTGCCTTCTAAAAATCAGCATCCTTAGAAAAGCTTTGAATAACTCAGAACATCATTGAAGAAAGGCATATAGTTCATAACGTCGTAATATACATCATACACCCGCTATATTGCTGTAAATCTACCAGATTTTTCATATCAACAGAAAAATATACCGGGATAACCTGGATTCTCTTGAGACTCCCTTGCTTCAGAGCAATCATAGTTAATGATTTGCTAAAACCTGCCCGTATGTTGACTTGATTGGTGAAACACCAGCGATTTTAAACCGCATCTTTAGATCACTGCAGTTTTAAAGAGAAAATACTTGGCAATTGTGTTGACAACATTAGCTTTGTCTATGTGGTGTTTTTAATCTGCTTTTTATATGATTTTCACCACAGGGGGACTTTAATTTGTTCATGTTATAATTTATTTCATTTCAGCTTAATTTCAGTTTATACAAAAATTTTTTTTATAGTAAATAATAATAACTCTGTGAGATACTATATCCCACAATGCAATGTGTTTGACTTGAAGCAGTAACAACATTACTTTTTTACTCATTAAATGATTGGACTGCCAGAATTTCATCCAAAATTGAATGCAGCTCACTGAATTTAGCATTCGACATAGTGTGGTAATGTGACAACAATGTTGCATACTGCATACTGTTTCCTATTTTTGTGTATACTGAGCAGTATGCAGTAAGCACAGTATTCCATTCTGAACACAGCCTGGGAGCAGATCTGCCGTGTTCTGCTTGGCATTCCCACAATGCCCTGTTCTTTATAGTTGATTTCAGTGCTTGTTCCAGGGTTCTATTACCAAGATGGTAAATAAAAACAGTTTGAATAATTGTTTCTCCAGTGACAAAAGCAAAAGAAGAACAAAAACGGTAAAGAAATCACTAGAGCCCAAATGGAACCAGACCTTTATGTACTCTCCCGTCCACCGGCGGGAGTTCAGGGAACGCATGCTGGAGATCACGCTGTGGGACCAGGCCCGGGTGAGAGAGGAAGAGAGTGAGTTCTTGGGAGAGGTAAGGACACGATGATCTCAAATATTCAGAACTTTAGGCTTCTTCTACCAATTAACCACTTTTTTGTATTTCCATGCCATTAATCAAATGAAATTAATCAATAGTACAATAGTAGACCTGACTGGTGACCATTTAGATCACAAAATAGTTTGCATAAAGAACAACAATAGCATAATAATAATCATTTTTATCAAAATTAAAATATTTCTAATGCATATTATGTGTTATTGTTGTAGTCTAAAGACCATTTAATCTAAAAAATAATTAATAATAACAATTAAAAACAATTCTGCATAATGGTTATCAGCAGTGCTGGGGATAACGCATTACAAGTAACGTGCATTATGTAATCAGATTACTTTTTTGATGTTTCAAGTAACAGATTACTTTAAATTTACACATTAATATTAAGTTACTTTTTTAAAAAAGTAATGAAAGTTACTTTTCAGTTTAATTAATTTGCTTAAACATTTACTGCATTAAAATTCTCTCTCTTCTCCATAACGTAGTCACTTAGACATGCATACTCATGTGTGCGTCGGACATACAAAAAGTACAAAAGTAACAAAACACATTACTTTCAAGTTGTACAGTAGGTAAAATAACATGTAATGGTGAGAGACCGTTTGTATGTCATATGTAGCTCTAGGGGTCAGGCAATATTCTAAGTGCTTAGAATTTAATAATATTCCAAATGTGTTTTTAAAAGAAAATGAAGGTGTATGTTATATAGGCTAGGTAATTGAGTGCATTACTGTATTAAACTGGTGCTGTCAACGTTAACGGCATAACGCATGCGGTTCATTTTTCCAGTTTAACACGTTAAAAATATTTAACGCAATTAACACAGTATCCGTTTTTTCTGTTATCCTTTGGCTAGCATTACAATACATGATCACGCTCTTATTCATGCAAATGCTTTTAAACCATTTAAGCTCACCAAAAGAGAAAAAGAGAATGCGCTGTCTGTGAATGTCCTGTCACACACACAATACACAGAAAGACAAGCGCCTGTATTGTGCGCATGCACGGCGCGCCAGAATCGAGTTCTCTGTCACGCTTGAACGAACAATAACAAGCACAATAATGCCAAAAATGTTAGTTTTAGAGTATCCTCATAAGAGCAGCCTTGAACAAGTTAAATAAAGTTTTAAACGAAAGTAAAGAGTTGTGAGAAAGCGGGACGCATGTGAGATCCGCTTCATGTACAGCAGATCTTAAAGTGACAGCAACCGCTAATGCCTTCTGTCATTGAAGATAATGAAAGAACAAAGGTAATAGAGACAATTACTCACTGCTCTTGACTAAAGAACTTTTGTAGCTTTAATAATGATTCATCTATATTTAATTTAGGCTGTGAATTAGTGCAGATTGTTTGGTAACTTTATTCAATTTCTGTATTTTTCCTATCTGTTAGACAGGTAGGATGGGCACTGGTAAATATGACATTTATTATTTGTTTATGTGAGGATTGTTCTAAGCTCACTTAGATTAAAAGTTGTATATTTTTCAAGCCTAGTAAATGTTAAAAAATGATTGCTTTCAATTACACTGTAATGTTGAATGGCTATAATTCATGTTTAAAATTGGGGGGGGGGAATCAATTTCATAGAGACATCAGTAGCTGTATTAGTATCAGTGATACTGGCCTTCATTCATAAAAAGATGCCATTAAACAAGTATTTAAAATATACTGTCTTTATGTTGTTTTAATTTGGAGATTAACTGTGAAATTATTACATTATAAAATATATTTAAAACATAAAAAAATAAGTGTTTTCAGAAAAAATGTGTGATTAATCGAGTTATTTTTTTTAATCGTTTGACAGCACTACATTAAACACTTGCAAAAGACACTTCTCAATAAAAAAACACCTTGAAAAGAGAGTGAACTTCAGTAAAGTAAGAAAAAGTAATGCAAAATTATTGTAACGGTAATTACTTTACATAAAAGTAACTAAGTAGTTGGTCCCGATAGCCTTGTGGGCAGCGTGTCGGCATATAACACCTTTGCATTTCGGGCAACCCGAGTTCAAGTCCTGGTTCGCTGACCTTTCTTGAGCCCATCCCCCTCTCTCTCTCTCCCACTTTGCTTCCTGCCTACATACTGTCCTATCATTAAAAATGTAGCTAAGTAATGTAATTAGTTACTTTTTTTAGAAGGTAATGCAACATTTTAATGCATTACTTTTAAATATCAGTTGATCTATACAGTATTTCTGTCCTTGAAAAGTCTTAATATCTTTAAAAGATTTTATACAACTAACCTTGCAAACTTTTTTGAGACTATACTTCAAAATAGCATTTTTAAATAAAACTAATGTGTATCTACAATATTAAGTTATAAAAGTTGTGGTTGGTTGTTAAACAAACCATCTCACATTTAGAGATTCATTGACACACATTGAATTTGGGATAAACTGGATATGTATGTTGTATGTATGCATGTGAATATGACACAAATGTTTGTGTAGATCCTCATAGAACTGGAAACAGCACTGCTGGATGATGAACCGCACTGGTATAAGCTGCAAACGCACGACGTCTCATCGGTACCCCTGCCCAAGAGCTCCCCCTGCCTTCAGAGACGAGCACTGCACGGAGACAGTCCCACACGCAGACTGCAGAGTATGTCTGTCTTTTTCTCTCGTCTTATTTGCACACAGAAAAACTCAGGTCAATGTTCTGCTCTTATACATTACATATGCTGCATGGTAGATGAGCTAATTTTTATGTCAAAAACTGATTTTCATTACAGATCATATAACTATTTAGCATTTTTATATGTAACAACATCTGCTTGTGCTGTAATATGTGGATTTTCCTCTCTTAGAACAGTTTCCAAACATCTTTTTCTAAACGTCCTAGGCTATAAATGTACTCCACACAAGTATGCAAACACAAATGTTTGACAGAATTGCCTTTAAATGTCTGTCATTAAACTGGAGATGTTAATATGTTGAACATTCACAATATGTATTTCTGATCATTTTAATATAAATCTAATCCACATTGCAAGTATCTTATTCTTAATGATATTATCTTTTTTTATTATTTAGCCATTAGGTTTTCTAAAGACCATGTTATTAGTTTTGTGAGTTTTTCTGAACTAGTATGACAGCATTCAGACAGAAATGTTTTGAAAAATATATGATTTAAGAACTTCAGTAGCAAAAACAGTGAAAAACTTTTTCAGAATGAAAAAATTTTAAAGGGATAGTTCACCCAAAAATAAAAAATCTGTCATCATTTATTCACTCTCAACCTGGATGAGTTTCTTTGTTCTGTTGGACACAAAGGAAGACATTTTGAAGAATGTTGGTAACCAAACTTTTTTTGGTCCCCATTGACTTCCATAGTATTTTTTTTATATATACTATGAAATTCAATGGGAACCAGCAACTGTTTGGTTACCAACATTTTTAATATCATCTTTTATTTTATTTTCATTTTTGGGTAAAATATTCCTTTAAATAAAGCTTTGTGTATGCATACTTGCATAAAGTATGTTTTGGGTCTAAGACATTACATATTCATAAGTATGAAGCCCCTTAAAGGGACATAATGAAGGAAAAAAAAATCATTTGTCAATTCTTTGACGTTCTCTCACAAATGTTTGCATTCCCCGAGAAACTTTGCGTTCGATCACAAAATGTTTGCGTTGCACTGAGAAACTTTGCATTCACTTGCAAAGAACACAAAAGTTTTGCGAGCCAACGCGAACATTTTGCGAGCGAACGCAAAAGCATTGAAATATTTTTTTTTTCTTCCATCTCATTTTTTTTGAGATCTGTACATAAGCGCTCAGTGATTTAAGCTGAAATCTGAAAGACTACTGCTGTTGGTATGAGCGTTTGTGTCCTGCATTCATTGTTTTTTATTTTGACCTGGTTATTTCTGCAGCCAAAGGCCCGTATGTGTACAGCTCAGGTAATGACCGCTGCATGTTCAGGCTGATCCTCTGGGTTTAACCGTGTGTTTTTTATACTGGATCCACCCTGCTGTCCTTCTTAATCCCGTGAAAAATGAAACACATGCAGAACGAAGTGGACCATCTCCCCACACCATCACATTTTCCCATAGTGCCCTCTGATTCTCCCCAGTGCTGCTGTTTTCCCTTTACCGCAGATCAGTCTGACCTCTTCATATACACTGTAGTGAACACTGGCTTCTGTGTGCTGTTATTTTGACTTTTAGAAGGGCTGGATGGTATGACTAAAATCATACATGACATGATTTATTTTAGATCATGGTAATGGTCACAATATTTAGTTATCTTGGATGTAAATTCAACAAAAATAATTGTTTATAGACTTATTGAAAAGTTTAGTGTTGGTAAGATTTTAAAATATTTTTGAAAGAAGTCTCAGAAAAATACAGTAAAAACAATATTATTTTGAAAAATTATTACAATTTAAAATAAATGTGTTTTATTATAATATATTTTTAAAATGTAATGAATTCCTGTGATCAAAGCTGAATTTTCAGCATCATTACTCCAGTCTTCAGTGTCACACGATCCTTCAGAAATCATTCTAATATGATGGTTTGATGCTCAAAAAACATTTTATTTCTTATCAATGTTGAAAACCTATTTTTTCAGGATTCTTTGATAAATAGGAAGTTGAAAAGAAAAAGAAGAAATATTATGTAACAATGTAAAAGTCTTTACTGTCACTTTTGATCAATTTAATTTATTCTTGCTGAACAAATGTATTATTTTCTTTAACAAATGACTCCACGGACCCCAAGCTTGAACTATGTATATTAATTAATCTTATGTAAATTTTAAAAACTTTATCTCACCTTTGCATGGAGTATAAATAAACAGGCTTTCATAGAAAACAACACAACTAAAATGATAAAACTGATTATTCAGCCTCCAAATTCTGATTGAATGAGCCAGATTCAAAGCTGTTGTAAAAAAGCTGATAACTGTGACGACACATAATACCATAAACAACATGTCCCGTCTGTATTTTTACATTATATCTATGGAAGCTGGTTTCTGCCAAGGATTAAAATAATTTAAAAGATAATTGCAACTTTTTATCTCGCAATTCTGACTTTTTTTCTCACAATTGTGATATAAGCTCGCAATTGCGAGTTATAAAGTCAGAATTGCAGGATAAAAACTCCCAATTCTGACTTTTTTCCCCCACAATTACGTGTTTATATCTCACTTTTTTTCTCAGAATTGAATTGCATGTTATAAAGTCAGAACTTTACAACGTAATTGAGACTTTGTCACGCAATTCTGACTTTATAACACGCAATTGCGACTATATCACGCAATTCTGACTTTATAACACGCAATTGCGACTATATCACGCAATTCTGACTTTATAACACGCAATTGCGACTATATCACGCAATTCTGACTTTATAACACGCAATTGCGACTATATCACGCAATTCTGACTTTATTACACGCAATTGTGACTTTGTCACGCAATTCTGACTTTATAACATGCAATTCTCAGAACAAATGTCAGAATTATGAGATGTAAACTCGCAATTGCAAGAAAAAAAGTCAGAATTGTGAGATAAAAAGTC
The DNA here is from genome assembly GCF_018812025.1 of Megalobrama amblycephala. Classification (NCBI taxonomy): domain Eukaryota; kingdom Metazoa; phylum Chordata; class Actinopteri; order Cypriniformes; family Xenocyprididae; genus Megalobrama; species Megalobrama amblycephala. The sequence goes on from NC_063056.1 coordinate 31,711,466, forward strand.
CCAATTGCCTTTTATATTTTTTATTCAGTGGCGGAAACAAAGCTTCTATATATTTCATATTTCTTTTGTCACATGGAAATATATATTCAGAGGTATATACACAGTAAAGCAAAAACTGTACTGGTTAACGTGTATATCATTCTGTGGTAAATTCCATCATACAACCCAGACCTATCTGGTCGTTTCATTTTTTCCTCCCTTTATAGTTACTAACTCTGTATAGCTGTGATTAATAATACATCTCTAAAAAAAAAAAAGGTGTATTTGTGTAACTGTGTGTGAAAAGTCTTTGAATTAGTTTAGTTTCTTCTCTTTTAAGAGTGAGTGTTCTTGTTTTTGTTTTTTGTTTGTTTGCTTTTTTTTTGTGGTTGCTGTGTGGTTTTGTACTTACAGCACCTGTATTTGATCATTCAAAGAGACAGAAGCAAAGAAACATTCTCACAAATCACGTTCAGTCCAGTAATTTCCTATTTATTTTAAGCATTTAGCTAATTGGTTTGAAACGTGTCACCAACGAGCCAACATAATCTTTTTAACGTGTTTCAACATAATTAGGATATTATAAAGACATCGCTTACATAGATTTACAATGGCAACCATCACCTGAACCAACTGATCAACTTCTGGCTGCATAAGAAAAGTCTCACAAACGATTTGAAACCCTGACAAAACAGAAAGACGCAATGTAAAATGGGTCCCAAGAATACATCATGCAATTCTTTTTAAATTTGTGAATCTCTTTTGACACTTGAGTGCTTGATTTAGCGATTTAAAGAGAGGCTGATTTATAGAGCAGAGAGTTGAAGGAGAAAAGAGGACAGGCTTATGAAAGAGAGAACGAAATGAGAGCAGGTTTATTGCTGGCTTGTCATCTGCGTTAAAGCACAAGGGTCTGTTTGGTGTGCGACAGACTGCAGGCTGGGTGTTCGTGCAGGCTGTAGTTCTGTGAACGCCGCATGGCAGATTAGCTTTCATTCTCGATCTGAACTGAGTGATGGAGGGGCCGCTTCAGAGTGTCAAACTTGGCAAACGTCAGCGCTATGGGCTGAGGGACGGCGTTCAGCTCGGTTTATTCCTCATGACTGAAGCAAAGGGAGAAGAAGATCCATTTTCTCACGTAATACAAAGCTCAGACTGCCTCGTTCTTGTTTTGTGGATTTGGAAGCGAGAGAGAGATATCTGACTGACATGTTCAGTTATCTGTAAGTAGTCTGAAATAGACAGGTATTTTGAGAGCAGCTCTTTTACCGCTTGATATGAACGTCACAGAAGAAGATGAATGAACGGCCGTGTTTGTCAGTTCTGTTCCAAAACTTAGTGAGCTGCCTACCTAGACACTATTTAAGGAATGCTATGATGTTGTTATTGTTAACTAAAACTATTAAAAATCATTTTTGATGATTGAAATAAAGAAATGTTGCCTTGGCAACTAACTGAAATAAGTTAAAGTTGAAGCACTGAACAACAATAAAGCTGGAGAATCTCACGCAGCCAAAATAACGATTGTCAGTAACGGTGTTCAGCCTTCAAAGCGGAGTCAGACACTGATGGAGAGACTCAGAAAGTTACAACTTTTAGATTGCATCTAGATGTTTCTGAATGTTTAGTGGATACATTTATGTAGTTGCTGTGGAGTTGATTCGACTCATCGACTAGCATGTCCAGTGTAAAATGACATCACATAAGTAGTCTAAGTAGTCTGTTTTGTGGGTGAGTTATAAGTAACACAGATACATTTCTGTCAAACACAACTTCTGTTTGTGCTAGCATAAAGTAATAGAGCGTTTGGAGGCTAAGGGAAAGCACACGGAAAGTGTGGAAACACATTGCATTACTCAAAAATACTTACATTTTCTTCATCTGCAGCTTTGCCTCACTTGTGAAAACAAAATGGTGGTGCTGTGGGTGGAAACGTGCAGATTAAGGGGCGGTAATATTATAATAAGATCCTCTTTCTGCGTCACTAGGGGAGAGAAATCTGAGTAGAGAAAGGCTTGCCAAAACAAAGATACTGGGTTGTCCTTTTTCACGTTTTCTGGGTTGGTAGATGCACCGGGGACCCAATGTGCACTTAAACATGGAAAAAGTCAGATTTCCCTTTTTTAAAAAAAAAAAAAAAAAAAAGAAAGAAAAAAAGTCAGATGTCTCCATTAAAAAATCAAAAACCAAACAAAATTACTAAAAACTTAAACTTTTACAATAAAATACAAAATAAACAAGTAATCTATCTGTCTATCTATCCATCTATTTATCTATCTACACTATATTGCCAAAAGTTTTGGGATGCCTGCCTTTACATGCACATGAACTTTAATGACATCCCATTCTTAATCCGTAGGGTTTAATATTGAGTTGGCCCACCCCTTGCAGCTATAACAGCTTCAACTCTTCTGGGAAGGCTTTCCACAAGATTTAGGAGTGTGTTTATGGGAATTTTTGACCATTCTTCTAGAAACACATTTGTGAGGTCAGGCAGTGATGTTGGCAAGAAGGCCTGGCTCACAGTCTCCGCTCTAATTCATTCCAAAGCTGTTCTATCGGGTTGAGGTCAATCAAGTTCCTCCACACCAAACTCACTCATCCATGTCTTTATGGAGCTTGCTTTGTGCACTGGTGCGCAGTCATGTTGGAACAGGAAGGAGCCATCCCCAAACTGTTCCCACAAAGTTGGGAGTATGAAATTGTCCAAAATGTCTTGGTATGATGAAACATTAAGAGTTCCTTTCACTGGAACTAAGGGGCCAAGCTCAACCCCTGAAAAACAACCCCACACCATAATCCCCCCTCCACCAAACTTTACACTTGGCACAATGCAGTCAGGCAAGTACCGTTCTCCTGACAACCACCAAACCCAGACTCGTCCATCAGATTGCCAGACAGAGAAGCTTGATTCGTCACTTCAGAGAACATGTCTCCACTGCTCTAGAGTCCAGTGTCGGCGTGCTTTACAAGACTGCATCCGACGCTTTGCATTGCACTTGGTGATGTAAGGCTTGGATGCAGCTACTCGGCCATGGAAACCCATTCAATGAAGCTCTCTACGCACTGTTCTTGAGCTAATCTGAAGGCCACATGAAGTTTGGAGGTCTGTAGCTATTGACTCTGCAGAAAGTTGGCGACTTCTGTGCACTGTGCCCCTCAGCATGCACTGACCCCACTCTATGATTTTACGTGGCCTACCACTTCATGGCTGAGTTGCTGTTGCCCAATTGCTTCCACTTTTTTATGATACCACTAACAGTTGACCGTGGAATATTTAGTAGTGAGGAAGTTTCACAAATGGGTTTATTGCACAGGTGGCAACCTATCACGGTACTACGCTTGAATTCACCGAGCTCCTGAGAGCGACCCATTCTTTCACAAATGTTTGTAGAAGCAGTCTGCATGCCTAGGTGCTTGATTTTATATACCTGTGGCCATGGAAGTGATTGGAACACCTGAATTCAGTCCCAATACGTTTGGCAATATAGTGTGTGTATCTATCTATCTATCTATCTATCTATCTATATGTATATATATATAATCATGGGTACTCCCCAGTTAAGCAAACTCATGAGATTTTGAATAAGAGCTACTAAATAAGTTTGTTTATAGTGGTTTATAAAGCAGAAAACATCCTAACATCACACCTCACTACCTACTGCAGAAGAATCCACATTCTCAAAGAAAGGCTGCATTACATGATCCAGGCTCACTACAGACCATACCAACACTTGTCACTCTCTGTCTCTGTATTTCTCCTGTAGGGTCTCAAAGGATCAGTGACAGTGAGTTCTCAGACTATGACTGTGAAGATGGTGTTGGCGTCGTATCAGGTAAGATGTTTGCAGGAACACAGTGAAAATGACACCATCTGATGGAGGTGATGAAGACATTTACTGCTAAATTCATTCAATATGAAGTCACACTTTGCTCTTGAAGACAAACATCTCACAGAACCATGTTTATTTCCAAATGATGATAACTGGACACCACTCAAATGTAATGAGGTCAATATAGCATTCTACTGTTTAAATGCATACTGTTTCACATACTACTTGCTGAATGCTGCGCAGTGTCAGTATTGTTATTGTAACCAAAATGACAGTATTGTTAACTGAAATAAATAAATAAATAAATAAATATATATTAGATAAAAAAAAACTCAACTCAACATATTCCACACAAATGTTAAAGGTCCCGTTCTTCGTGATCCCATGTTTCAAACTTTAGTTAGTGTGTAATGTTGTTGTTAGAGTATAAATAAAATCTGTAAAATTTTAAAGCTCAAAGTTCAATGCCAAGCGAGATATTTTATTTAACAGAAGTCGCCTACATCGAACGGCCAGTTTGGACTACATCCCTCTACTTCCTTCTTTAATGACGTCACTAAAACAGTTTTTTGACTAACCTCCGCCCACAGGAATACACAAGAGTTGCGTTTGTAGAGTGTGTTTGTCGCCATGTCGTCGAAACGCTGTTATTTTCATCCCGCAGTCCAATCACCGGGTCTGATTCCGGCTCAAATTGATAGGGTAAAATTAAAGACATGTTTACAATAACACTGAGCGCGTGCATCTCCACGTTATGGTAAGAGGCGTGACCTTTCCGGGCAAGATGCGCTAAACTGCTGTTGAATCACAACACAGGAACCGCTGGCACAATCAGAACTCGTTACGTATTTCTGAAGGAGGGACTTCATAGAACAAGGAAGTCATCAGCCCGTTTTTATGACAGTGGAAACAGCGGTATACAGATAAGTAAATTATGTGAAAAATACTGTGTTTTTTTACACGCGAAACATGAACACATGTTATATTGCACACTATAAACACAATCAAAGCTTCAAAAAACCACGAAAAACGGGACCTTTAATGTCTTGCTATGCAGTATTTTATAGGTGTCTTCACAACTTACCAACCTACTGTAATACTGGTGCCAAAATGTTCATCTCAGACGGGAAGGGAAAGCCTAAACAGGCCAGAAACACACACATCCACACACCCTTTTTAAAATTCCAGTCGTGCTCTTTGTGAGAGAGGGAAGCCCTCTCTCAGTCTCTCTCTCTCATTGATTTTGGCTCTGTCTCCAGGCCGGTTGTAAAGTGCTGATGCAGTGCATTCCGCCGGGAGGAGATGATTAACATTCAGAGGAATTATAGATCGCTGCTTTCCCTTCATGCGCTCTGTGCAGCTGTAGTTGTTTTGTGGCCCCTGTGTTTAGCAGCCGTTCATTTATTGCAGTATGACGCACTGGTGCCGATGCAGTCTCTGCGCTGGAGCACACAGAGGTCACATTCAGAATGAGGTTGTGCATATGTGTGTGTGCTCACAACAGACAGACCAAACTAATGTTGCTTATACTGTAATGGATACAGTAGCTCTGTATCAAAAAAAAAAAAAAAAAAAGCTAGTGAGCTGCCTGGTTAGACAACAGTATAGGTGATTTAAAGATTATTACTGAAGGTAATTAATACCTTTATTCAGCATTGATGCATCAAATTCACCGAAAGTATCCTTCGTAGATAAAGCAAACACAGAATGATACATAAATGCACTTATATTTAATTATTAAAATTGTTTAATTACTAAAAATTACTATTTTACCCATTTTTTTGTGGATGCAACATATTTAGTATATTTATTAGAGTATTATACCATTAGCAACATAAAAACATCAATTGTGAGTTCATAATAAAAAGTAAAATAAGCCATCAGAGAGACAGAATTTCTCTCCTCAAACTTCTCTTTGCTACATTGTTCTACTTTCAGCCTGTTTTAATGTGTGATACAGTCAGTTGAACATCAATCTTTTGTAATCATGCGAGGCACTGACCTTAGCGTGGCCACACTGAATGCTGGGTAATGAAATGCCATCGGGCTGAGTGCGCTGACGGCTCTTGCATGAGGAAAAAGTCATTATTCTGGTTTTGGTTGTGAAAGCTGTTTTCTGATTTAATGGGAGATAAGTTCAATCATGGCTGGAACATATTGGCTTTAAAAAGCAACTTTTACTGCAATTTAAGAACCAGTTATTGTGGAAAAACACAGCAGCATACAATATATCATCTAAAGCAGTGTTAAATAGATGGTTCAGAATGATTAAACATTTTTGCATGAAGTAATATTCAAATTGCTATTAGTAAACGGTTTAGCAGTTTTGCATTAATTATATATAGAAAAAGTATTTGTTGTCACAGATGATTAGTTCATTAATTCTTTCCCTTTTCTTTGTTACAGACTATAGAAACGGCAGGGACCTCCAGAGCTCTACTCTCTCTGTGCCTGAGCAGGTCTTATCGTCCAATCATTGCTCTCGGTCAGCCGACATCAACCGGGCGCGATCACGGTCGCCCAGCATGCCCCCTTCTCAGAGGTAAGACAGATCTCTCTGTCTTAACCTTTTCTGTTCATAAACATGATTATGCATCTCTCAAACTTTGTTTTGGAGTCACAAAGCTCTATATTATAATGTATGTTTAGTTCACGTATATTTTGTAGCAGTTTTTTTTCCCTGAAGTCCACTTACAATGTTAGACAACTTTGTTTGTTTATTTATTTACTTGCTTAATTACTTTCTTACATATGCTTAGCCTTGGCAATTTGGCATGGTAATATACACACTCACCAGCCACTTTATTAGGTACACCTTGTTAGTACCGGGTTGGACTCCCTTTTGCCTTCAAAACTGCCTTAATTCTTCATGGAATAGGTTCAACAAGGTGCTGGAAACATTCCTCAGAGATTTTGGTCCATATTGACATGATAGAATCATGGAGTTGCTGCAGATTTGTTGGCTGAACATCCATGATGCAAATCTCCCGTTCCACCACATCCCAAAGGAGCTCTATTGGATTCAGATCTGGTGACTGTGGAGATCATTTGAGTATAGTGAACTCATTGTGATGTTCAAGAAACCAGTTTGAGATGATTTGAGCTTTGTGACATGGTGCGTTATCCTGCTCGAAGTAGCTATCAGAAGATGGGTCCACTGTGGTGATAAAGGGATGGACATGGTCAGCAACAATACTCAGGTAGGCTGTGGTGTTTAAACGATGCTTAAGAAGCCCAAAGTGTGCCAAGAAAATATCCCCACACCATTAGACCACCGACAGCAGCCTGAACCGCTGTTACAAGGCAGGATGGATCCATGCTTTCATGTTGTTTACACCAAATTCTGACCCTACCGTATGAATGTCACAGCAGAAATCGAGACTCATCAGACCAGACAACGTTTTTCCAATTTTCTATTGTCCAATTTTGGTGAGCCCGTGCGAATTGTAGCCTCAGTTTCCTGTTCTTAGCTGACAGGAGTGGCACCAGGTGTGTCTTCTGCTGCTGTAGCTCATCTGCTTCAAGGTTGGACGTGTTTTGCGTTCAGAGATGCTCTTCTGCAGACCTCAGCTATTTGAGTTGCCTTTCTATCAGCTTGAACCAGTCTGGTCATACATTCACTGACCTCTGGCATCAACAAGAACTGCCACTCACTGGATATTTTCTCTTTTTTGGACCATTCTCTGTAAACCCCAGAGATGGTTGTGCGTGAAAATCCCAGTAGATCAGCAGTTTCTGAAATACTCAGTCCAGCTGGTCTGGCACGAACAATCATGCCACATTCAAAGTCACTTAAATCAACTTTCTTCCCCATTCTGATGCTCAGTTTGAACTTCAGCAGATCGTCTTGACCATGTCTACATGCCTAAATACATTCAGTTGCTGTTATTTGATTGGCTGATTAGATGTTTGCATTAATGTGCAGTTGAACAGGTGTACATAATAAAGTGGCCGGTGAGCGTATATTTGCTTTAAAGGAGCTATATTTTGTAGCAGTTGTTTTTCCCTGAAGTGCACTTATAATGTAGACTATTAATAATAATATTAGACTTAATAATAATAATTATTATTATTATAATTTTTTAGACAGCTTAGTGTCATTATAGTGCGAGGAAATTCTGTTGGCCCCTTTAATTACACTGCTTTAAAATGACCTGTGCTCTTGATGGAGTTGGATGTGTGAGTGTTGGTGTCATTGAACAGTAACCACATTTCTTCCACATGAAGAGTTGGGGTTCATCCCGCCATTATCAGCTCCAACAAAAACATGATCCTCTCTCTTCCCTCAAATCTTTCCATCTCTCTTCTGAAATTCCATCTATACTCTCTCCATCTGCCTGCAGTCATTTTCTCACCTTACCTCGAACTCGACACAGTCAGCCTCATGACAGTGAGCTGAAGGAACTCAGGTAGAGCCATTGCTGCCGACATTCGTCCCCATTAACCTTCCTGCTAGAAGCCGCCACTAACAAACACATCAGGGTTTCTCAAGCCGTGACTTCCTCTGAACTTTAACGAATCCCGGTTTTCACTACAGGTGCCACCAGTTTCATACTGTTTTTGTTGTTTAGTTGAAAACCTGCATTCTTGAGGGTCTCGGACATTGAGAAACCTTAATCCTCATATTCCTCACAACCTCATGTTGACATTTTGACACTGACTGCATATGTACTGGTATAAATACATAATACAAGACTCCTAAAGGTGTGTTTTTTTTTTGTTTGTTTTTTTGTAGGTTGTTTTTGTTGCGGATGCAGCATCCTCCCATAATTGCAGTTTTGCATTAGCAGATCACTAAGCCAATGCTGTGATGCTCTAATAAACATAGAATTACAATTATTAAGCAAAATACTTTTTTTCAATCAGTACTTTTCAGTGTTTAATGAATTATACATGTAATTGAATATCAATTACTATAGCATAAAGCACTAAAATAAAATATTTAAAGAAAAATTAAGTGTTTATTTCAGAAATAATTTTCTTAAAGCTACTCACATATTTAATTAGAAATGTAAAAAATAATGCAAAAACTAACTCCAATTTCATTATTATTATTATCATTATTAATCGAATATAACAATCAAAGCACAAACATAAACAACATATTTATTTCAGTAATAATTTTCTTAAAGCTGCACAAATATTTCAGTAAAAAATATTAAAAACTCATTTCAATTTTATTATTATTATTATTATTATTATTATGTAATTACATTAATTTTTTCATCACTTCTTTTCATTATTAAATTAATTTTAATTGTAAATGTTTTATAGATTTTTAATGAACTGTAAAGCATTTAGGCGTTTTTTTTTTTTTTTGTTTTTTTTTTTATATATTTGAAAAAATGATTTTGTGAATTCAAAATTCCACCAGTGATTTATTAATGTCAACATGAGGTTTGATGACTAAAAAACTAGGAAACACAAAGATAAAGAAGGAGGAAAAAAACAAGCTGAATGAAGAGCACATGTATTTCCTCATCCCTCTGTCCTAATGTACACCATCCCTGCAAATGTATATATTTCCCAAGAAGGGTTGGAGAATATATACACCATTTTACCTAACAAGCTTCTGTCTTTGTAAGAACACAGCAAAATCCCCAGAGTTAAATCAACTCTGCTCAGAGTATATATGGTCCCTCTCTAAATAACACTGAAGCAGAGTTAAATTTAATGAGATAATAAAGCAATTAATTAAGTAATGATTGTGCATTAGTGATGAACACCTGCTGTTAACAAGCAGAACAACAAGTGACTTTAGTCACAGCCTTATTAATTGCTTAATTATCTCATTAAATTTAACTGCTTCAGTGTTATTTTAACACTATTTAGAGAGGGACCATATGTACTCTGAGCAGAGTTGATTTAACTCTGGGGATTTTGCTGTGAATGGTGAGCTACTGTATGCCTTTGACTCATTCCTAAAGCATCATCATCATTTTCTCATAAGGTCATCATAAAGAATCTGAGCACCCATTTTTGCCGCTAGCTCAGATTTTGTTTTAATAATGAGTGAAGAATGATGTAAAATGTACATAAATACAGTACTTCACTATGAGTGTATTAATAGGATCATAGTTTGCTACACATCGCTGTGTGTTTGTCTGTAATCTCTAACTTGGTGTTTTGTGTAAAAAGTTGTCTAGCAGATACATTAATCTGTATTGTTTTTATGACAAAACATTTTAAAAAGATATTTTAGATGATTAAACGCTGATGAAGTGTGTTTATTGCACAGTCAGTGAGGGTTTATGTGAGTCAGTTCCAAATATCTGCGTCTTTTTGGCAGCCGTGGCAATAGTGTGCGTCCCATCAATCGGCAGGCGGTGGTCAGGTTACCGTGTCCTGCTGGGATGGCCCATCATAGAAGCGTACAGTGACATAGAGGGGTACCAGTGCTGCAGTCTATTTGGGTCAGCCATTTATGGCCTGTCTAAAATGTCGACAGCCTTTTTGTTTCAAGCTGAAGACATTATATGGGATGATATCCAACACCGAGAACAACCCTGCTGCTTTGTCATGAGCTGGGCCCATTTCACTACTGAACAACCCCAAAGTCTTCATCTTGACTTCTTAAAATTATGTTTATTTTCTTAACCCATTTGCAAATAGCATTTCCTTGTTCAAAGCATAAATCTCACTAAAATTAAGGACGTTTACAGTATGTCTAAACTGGTGCTGTATAATCGATTAATCGTGATTAATCGGTTTGAAAGCACTAGTCTAAACTAAGAAATAATTTTTCCAGAAACAGTGACGATGACGCATTGTTGTTGCATACAGTGGTAAACCGCTAACACGTAATGTTAAACAAAGTGATCTTAAAGTATACTGTGAACATTTTCACGTTTTGTAGTTAATAGTAGTAGCTGCATTTTGTTCAAAGCACATGATTGTTTTTTCTTTTGAAATTAAAGTTCTATTTCACTGTTATTTTTTGACCTTTTGAAATATTACAGAATTATGATATGAAAATAATTTTAGCAAGTGTAATGCCAATAATATACAGTAGTCAACATTTGAAGTGGATCATAAAAGTTCATCAAAGTTGTCCTAAGAAGAAAATTTTAGGATGACTTTGAAAGGTTTTGATCCACTTCAAATAGTGACTACTATATTTCTTTGCATTTAAAATATACAGACACAAAAAAAAAATAAAAAAAATCCCAAATCCATTTCCTTATTCTCTCTTATTAAGGGCTTTAAGGACTGCACAAGTTAATCAGTCTTAAAATAGCCATTTATTACAAAAATAATTTGCTTAAAACTACACAAATTTTTTTTTTTAAATTAAAAAAAAAAAAAAAGCTGTCTGCCATTTTAAAATTTTTAATAATTTGAGTACTTCTTTTAAGAAATCTTTTTTCTTATTATTATTTGTATATTATTTCTTATTAAACAGACAATGTAGTCACTGCATTTATCTCAGTAATTATTTATACTGTGTTGTATAGTATATTAATCAGTGATCGGATGCTGGGCAACTTTTCATGCACTACACGTGTTTCTCTGTTGTTTTGTGCATTATTGTGTATTATACTGTGTTACAGTGTTAAAAAAACAATAAATATATATATATATATATATATATATATATATATATATATATATATATATATATATATATATATATATATATATATATATATATAGCAGTGTTGCTTCCAAAGGTATTTTTCCCATTCATTTTCTCCATAGGGATTTTTAAAAATTCATCAATAAATGATAATTGTACGTCTGTCCTGAAAGGTTTTGCACATAATCTTTTCTCTCTCTCTCTCTCTCTCTCTCTCTCTCTCTCTCTCTCTCTTTGGATAAAATGGATGGGATTTGTCCTTCTGTAAAATTTTGAGAATAATCTGAAAATACTCTTTCCTTTCACAGTTTTTAATAATGAGATACATTTTGAATGAATTTATTTGTTTGAAATAATTCTTGTTTATTTTTATGCTTCTGTGACATGTTGGATTTCATAGTCTTAACTTCAACTAAATGATGCTGTTAATGTATTTTTCAGTCTTATAAAATCAGCAACAAAACCAAATGAAAAGTGTATTACATCCAGCATAGAACTGTTGGACTAGACTCATACATCGGTTGCTTCCAAGTGCCAAAGACGACACAACTTAACCATGGACCTGTAGGAGTCTCTCAGCACTGCTTCCTGAGACTCCATCAGCCTGACACAACCCACCTCTCCCACACTAAACACCGACCTGTTTCCCCCAATCACGTTTCTCCAGGAATTACGGAGCGCCAGACAGGCACGAGTATCACCACAGGTCCCGTTCAGCAGACCAGCGGGCCGCAATGGAGCGTCCCATGTACAGTCGCTCTCGCTCCACAGAGCGGCCGCCCGACGGCCCCCACATGAGATCTTCGATGCCCTCCCTGCCGTCAGGACACTCCGCGCCACCCTCCCCTGCCTTATCGAGGTGACCCAGATCAAAGCAGCCGCTCACCCCGCAAAACAGCCCTGACTAATCCAACAAAACACCCTTCATGTGTTGACAAAGATCCCCGGCATCCCCAACCAGCCCTTTGATTTTTTTTATGCCCCCTCTGCTGTTATATCTGCTCCATCTCATGATCCCTGTAGATGACCAGATACAGTTCATTTCTTTTTACTGATTTGTTTTATACCAAAACACACCATACTTTTAGTGAGTGAGTGGTGTGGAATCTCCATCGGTTGTTATCCCAATATTGTGATATTTAACTCATTTGTTTTTCCCTCATTTGGTTCTTTTGTCTTGAATACTAATATGTTTTGTTTGTTTTTGGTGATGGCGGAGAAAAGCGCACACTTCTCTTGCAGCATCACTGTGGAAGACTCACCTTCATGTGCCAAAGCATCAAGCATTTTGTCAAATGTAGTAAATGTGCGCATTTCTGATTCTTTGAGCGTTGTTAGCATTAAACTCTACGTGTAAAGTACATATTTACAGAAGCCTCCGACCAGGAATAATGGATGAAAATTTTCAAAGTCAGTCTAGATTTTTTGTTTGTTTGATTTACAGTTCTGTCGAAAAGTTTGGGTCATTACGTTTTTTTTTGTGTGAAAGAAATTGATATTTTTTTTCTGCAAGGATGCTTTCAATTGATTAGACGTGACAGTAAAGACATTTTAATGTTACAAAATATTTCTATTTCAAATTAATGCTGTTCTTTTGAACTTTCCATTCATCAAAGAATCCTGGAAAATGATCGCGTTACAGAAAAAAATTACATTTGAAAATATATTCAAACAGAAAATAGTTACTTTAAACTGTAATAATATTTCACAATATTACTGTAATATTAGCTGTATTATATGTCTTATATTTAAAAAAATCACCATGAAAATAGCTATAGAAATTGACATTAAAAACAAAAACAAACAAACCACCTTTATTAGTACATATACCATACATTTATTATGTATTTTACTTTATATTTACCTTATATTAGTACTACCTTATTGATTATACTAATAATTTTGTTTGTTTATACAAAATGCTGATGGAAAACCATTTTATTTATTGTTATTTTAATCCTCAGCATCATTCAAATGGATTTGCATGATTTTACAGCACATGTATATGTGAAATACCATATATATGACTGACCGATCCACATGCTTTTTAACCCTTCATTTGCCTATTTTTTTATAATGTATCATTTTCAACTGGTTTTTCATTTGCTGATGCTTCATAGAGCAACTCTGAAATCTCTTTTTGCCTTTTTGTTTAGTGTCCTATTATGATACTTTGTTTTGATCAGCATTTCCTTGCTAGCGCTGTCAGTGTTCAGGGTAATGCCTTGCATTATGGAAATGAGGTGCATGCACAAAACAACAGTAATAATGGTGATTGTGTTTTGTGTACTAGGGCACATCCTCGTGGTGGATCGGTTCAGACCAGCCCCACTGGGACCCCTGTGAACAGCAGGAGAGGACGACAGCTACCACAACTGCCTCCGAAAGGGACGCTGGAAAGAAGTATGTTTGTTTTTCTGTGTCGCTCCTTTTTTTCGCCATGTTGGCTCTTGCTCGTGTTTATTTGAGAGTTGGGATTGCAAAATGACTGACTGTGGCAAATGTTGTGGTTTGCTATAGATACAGTCAGTAATGCACCAAATCCCAGTTATAGTAGTTACCTGTTCATTTCAATAGGGAAAATGAAGAAAAGTATACAATAAATTAGACTGTTTTGACTGTTGAAATAGGAATTTGAAAAACATAATTCTTTAATTATATAATGGTCACACTTTACAATAAGGTTCCATTTGTTAACATTAGTTAACTACATAACAATAAAAAAATCTAAAACGTTTAAACATTTCCTAATACATTATTAAAATCAAACATTTTATCTGTTAATATTATTTAATGGACCTGAGCTGACATGAACTAACAATGAGCTGTTGTGTTTTTATTAACTAACATTAACAAAGATGAATAAATACTGTAACAGATTAATTAAAGGTTAGTTAAAGGTGCAGTAAGCAATTTCTGAGAAACGCTGTTGATATTTGAAATCACCAAAACAAACACGCCCCTACCCAAACTGATCACACCCCTTGATAACTTGATAGCTCCGCCCCCAAATTCACAAACATGCTTTGCAACACAGGAGCCTCCCCCCTAATGAGTGTATATGTCCCTTACTTCTGATTGGCTACAAGTGTGTTTTAGCACTCGGTCCGATCCACTTTCAGCGGCGTTTCTCAGAAATTGCTTACACATCAACAAACATGGGACCTTGTTGTAAAGTGTTACCTATAAAAATATGCTAAAATATACTTTTTGTCAACATTCCAATACAATGGCATACAGATAACCACAAATCTAACAGACATGTGTCCACCAAAGCGGTAAAACGCAGCGCTCATCACTGTCACTTTTTACCCAGCCATCCAATCACAGTGGAATAGGGGCGGGATCAATACCACACCGACCAACTGCCACATCCTGCTTGTACAACGTCAACAGACACTATTAATGCATACAACAATGGAACAAAATCAATTAAAACAAGAGCCAGAGCAAATACTTTACATTGTATCGACATTTTTATATTCAGAAACAAACTGTCTGTGAAAACAGATACTAGTAACACTTCCGTGGATATTCTGTATCATAAGCGTCTCAACTAAAAAAACACTGTGCCACCCAAGTGCTCTCAAATGCCCGCAGCAAGGCATTCTCAGAAGAGAAATTTCAAAATGCTTTGGTGGACATGCACAAAACTCTAATTTTGATTTCTAGATTGTAGGGAAAAATCACATTTTGTGCCAAATTTATTGGTTACTGTTGTCCACGTAAGAACTCTGATAACAGAGTTTGTTTTCCTCCGCCGGTGGGCGGGGCCTTCTTGCTGATTGAATCTATCGAACTGGTGTGACAACAAAACCTTCCATTTCAGTAAATAATAAACCACATCAACTGCATTAAGTTCTATATGAAAGATTTGAAAAGCTGAAGTGTTTCCAGTGTTGTCGTTTTTCAGGGAATGTTACACATTATCACAACATTGCACTGTTCCATTACCCCATTGGCTGAATATGACACAGTTTGTGTGCCAGTCACTTCCTGTGGTTATATTTGAGTGCGAGATACACACATGGTCATTTAAATGACATGCGTGGTTTAGCTGTGCATGTGCACTCTGATGTTTCCCTCTCTCATTCCTCTCTCAGAAGATGGAGATGAAGAACTTGAGCCTTGTCCAGGTGTGTATCACTGTTTGTGAAGGTTTAATCTGTCAGAAAGATCTTCTGATTGAATTAAACCTTTCTGCAATGGTCTTGAGCTGACATTTCCTATATAGATGGGTCTAGAATCAACCTCAGCTTATAGAGCTTTTTGGAAGTCAGATTTCCTCTTCATTTGGGACGCATCAAATGCTCCGTCAGAGCTTTCTCTAAAAGAGGTTATGAAGCCAGGTCCATTGCAAACTCTTCGTGTTTATGTGATAAACAATGGTAGTTTTTCCTTTCTACCAGTTTTTCCTTTCCTTCCTTCATTGTCTTACTGTATCTGTGATCGTGTAATGTTGTGATGGTAAAGGATTTTCCAAATGTTTTGTTTTCCCAGTGACTTTTGTTTTGTTTTAAAAGCAGTCTCAGAATTTTTTTCAGCAAATCACTGGTTGAATTTACAGACGTGTTGTTCTGTTTTGCAAACAACGTTGCTCAAATGTTCTTGTAAAATATTATTCATGTGGAGTCATCATTTAAATAATTTTGTCTCAGATTATTTTGGAGAAATTCAAATAGACTGGCAGTCTTTGACAGTAAAAGTACAGAGCTATGAATGTGAATACTTGAGACAGTTTGACACATGTAATCTCTTCTGAAACTCTAGAGGAGACGTGTGAGATTACTGGGGTTTTTTCTCAGGAAAAAATCTAAGAAGCATGAGTCTTCAGAGAAATGTCAGTCTTCAGTTACTTCTTTTAGTGAATTGTCTAGTGACTTACAGTACATTAACTGTTAAATGCTCACTCAGAAACTGTGAAGTTTGTGTTTCCTGCCGAGCTCCAGAAGATGGGATGGTGGGTGATTGGGATGTTTGGATGGATGGATGGATGGATGGATGGATGGATGGATGGATGGATGGATGGATGGATGGATGGATGGATGGATGGATGGATGGATGGATGGATGGATGGGTGGATGGATGGGTGGGTATGTGGATGGATGGGATGGTGGGTGATTGGGTTGTTTGGATGTGTGTATGGATGGATGAATGGTGGCTGGGTGGTTGGATGGATGGGTGGATGGATGGATGGATGGATGGATGAGTGGTTGGTTGGATGGGTGGATGGATAGATGGATGAGTGGATGAGTGGTTTGATGGATGGATGGATGGATGGATGGATGGATGGATGGATGGATGGATGGATGGATGAGTGGTTGGTTAGATGGGTGGATGGATGGATGGATGGATGGATGGATGGATGGATGAGTGGATGGATGGATGGATGGATGAGTGGTTGCATGGTGGATGGATGGATGGATGAGTGGTTGGATGGATGGATGGGTGGATGGATGGATGGATGGATGGGTGGGTGGGTGGGTTGTTTGGATGGATAGATGGATGGGTGGGTGAATGGATGGGTGGGTATGTGGATGGATGGGATGGTGGGTGATTGGGTTGTTTGGATGTGTGTATGGATGGATGAATGGTGGCTGGGTGGTTGGATGGATGAGTGGATGGATGGATGGATGAGTGGTTGGTTGGATGGGTGGATGGACAGATGGATGAGTGGATGAGTGGTTTGATGGATGGATGGATGAGTGGTTGGTTAGATGGGTGGATGGATGGATGGATGGATGAGTGGATGAGTGGATGGATGGATGGATGGATGGATGAGTGGTTGCATGGTGGATGGATGGATGGATGAGTGGTTGGATGGATGGATGGATGGATGGATGGATGGATGGGTGGATGGATGGATGGATGGATGAGTGGATGGATGGATGGATGGATGGATGGATGAGTGGATGGATGAGTGGATGGATGGATGGATGGATGAGTGGTTGGTTGGATGGGTGGATGGATAGATGGATGAGTGGTTTGATGGATGGATGGATGGATGAGTGGTTGGTTAGATGGGTGGATGGATGGATGGATGGATGGATGAGTGGATGAGTGGATGGATGGATGGATGGATGAGTGGTTGGATGGATGGATGGATGGATGGATGGATGAGTGGATGGATGGATGGATGGATGAGTGGTTGCATGGTGGATGGATGAGTGGTTTGATGGATGGATGGATGGATGGATGAGTGGTTTGATGGATGGATGAGTGGTTAGTTAGATGGGTGGATGGATGGATGGATGGATGGATGAGTGGATGGATGAGATGGTGGGTGGTTTAGATGGATGGATGGATGGATGGATGAGTGGATGGATGAGATGGTGGGTGGTTTAGATGGATGGATGGATGGATGGATGGATGGATGGATGGTGGGTGGATGGATGGATGAGTTGTTGCATGGTGGATGGATGGATGGATGGATGGATAAATGGGTGTGTTGTTTAGATGGATGGATGATGGATGAATGAGTGGTTGGTTGGTTGGATAGATGGATGGATGGTTTGATGGATCGGTGGATGGATGAGTGGTTGGTTTGATAGATAGATAGATGGATAGATAGATAGATAGATAGATAGATAGATAGATAGATAGATAGATAGATAGATAGAATCAATTGATTGATTGATTGATTTTTCTTTTGACTTCTGAGCTGGTTTAGGGTCAGTTCGTACATAACATTAAGTTTGTGTCAGGTTCAGGTTTGAAAATGAAAAATCAGTTGTACACACGTACAAGCACAGAGTTTCCAACCGATCGCACTTCCTCCACTCCCATCTGCCACATCCGTTGTATTTGTCACAAGATCTGGTCTGTTGGGAGTGTGTGTGTGTCTGCCACCTTCCCAGCATCCATCCCTGCTTTCTGTCCATCTGATATTTACTCTACATCAGCTGTTTGAAATATATATATATCATTCTTTTTTCATATGACACCCAAAATGAGCGTACAGGAGGATTTATTACAAGTTTGACTTATATTTTGTGCATTTGTGGGAATTTTAGCACTGTTTTTACTCCAATGCCCGTGTTGTTGTTTTAAAGCGTATGAGATGAGGCCTAACGGCCCAGCCGTAAACGGGAGGAAAGGCAAGTCTCTCCTGGCGTGTGTTTGCAGTGTAGATTTGAAATATTTTCCTCTATTTTCTTTTCTGAGGGGACATTTCAGGGGCTGAGGGGCTGGGCAATATATCAAATAATCATAATATATCTGCATTTGATTTCACTATGAAATTGACCATATTTTCTTTCTTAATATGCCATCCTGGTCTTACTCTGCGTGTAAAAAGCGAGTTTATAGTTAGATTTACCAAGTCTGATATATTTCTGTTTCTCAGTATTATGGCATTTTTAATTAATTAAAATGTTTTATTAATATATATTATTTTTAAGTACATTTTTACTGTATTTTACACACATGCCACTTTATTTAGCTATATCGCCCAGTCCTTTAAAATGTCTTTTCTTTTCTTAAAACTATTGTCATTGAAGGATTGATGCGTCACGAATCTTGCATGGATGAGTCGGTTTCTCTCTCTGTTTCTAGGTCAATCTCTCCCTCTTCACATCTCTCATATATCTCTCTTGAGTGGGCTGTCACTGTTTTAATGTGTTTTGCTGTGAATAATGAGGGACATCTAGAGATGTCTTAAATTAAATTTGGATTGTGTTGCATTAAAATCGAATTGTGTCTAGATAAATGTTTTGCTCTGAGCCGTATACAGACAGATTAACATTTAGCCTTTTCTGTTTAAAGCCACTTTTAGATGTTAAAAACACGTTGTTTTGTTCTATACTATTTCTACAGAGTGGAATTATTGAGATGGTATATAATTTCATAATTGAAGATAAGTGTAAATCAGTCGGCTCCACAGACTGAATTGCTTAGTAGGATGCAGTTACAGAGTTTGACCAGCAGATGGAGCACAATCATGTGTAGAAAGGAGCTGTTCACTCCTTCAGTGCTGAAGTGTCTTAGAATTATTCCCAGAATTGTTCCGTCTACCTCTCCAAATTTATTCACTGTTTTTGCATGCAGTGTTCCATTTTTCTGGAACACAAAGTGATGTGTGAACTATACAGTGGCCTCAAAAAGTATTAGAATATCTAAGCCAGTCTGAAGGTGTTGCATTAGATACAAAATATCAAACCAAGTGGCATTTATTTAAAATAAAAAATGACACAAGCACACATTCCAAGTGAAATAAAAAGAAAATTTGAATGAGATAAGAATGACAAGACATATTTGGAGACGTAAGCCGCAATTAATATTGTCTAAATGTCACATTCAGATTTTTAAAGCATTACTTAGGTGTTCAAATAGGTTTTGAGGCCACTGTATCAATCCCTCACTTTCCCTGACGCGCTACACGTCTTCTCGAGCCGTATGTTAACGCTGCCTGTGTCTCTGTGTCAATGACCTGCATGATAAGAGGTGACATGGGAGGACCAGCAGAGCTCAGTGGTCAGTGCTGGTCACTCATCTAACGGCCATCAGGAGGAGACACACATCGCTGCTCAGACAGGTTTGACCTCTGACCTCTCTGATCTTGACCCTGTGTGCTCTTTCCTCTGAATGATTTTGAGCTCTGACTTTAAAGGAATAGTTCACTCAAAAAAAAAAAAACAAAAAAAAAAATTCTGTCCTCATTTACTCACCTGTATGATTTTCTGTCTTCTGTTAGACACACAAAAAAAGATTGTGAAGAATGAACCAAGTCTTCTGGTCTACTTCCATAGTATTTTTTTTTTTTTCCCTTTTTTTCATACTGTGGAAGTCAATGAGGTCATTTTAGCTGTATTATCTTGTCTTTCAAGTGGCATCATAAAGGCAATTAATTCATTAGTTATTTTTACTAAAAGAACATATACCTTTCAAATGTTTGGGATCGGTTTTGAAAGAAGTGTTTATGCTCATTAAGTCTGCATTTAAAGGTGCAGTAAGCCATTTCTGAGAAACGCTGCTGAAAGTGGATCGGACTGAGCACCACAACACACTTGTAGCCAATCAGCAGCAGGGGCCTGTGTCCACTCGTGATGGGGGAGGAGAGAGAGTGAGCAAGAGGGGGATTTGAAGAAAGCCTGTAGAAAGAGAGATGGCTGAGAGACATTACAAAAGAGAAAAGGTTATGATCAGGCATGAGCTTTAGCACCCGCGTTAATATTAAAAAATCTTTCCAGCACTGGAAAGACCTAAGCGGGAAGGCCTGAAATTAGATGCCGAGATTGCGTTGTTACCTGAGTAACATTGGTTTTGCTGTTTCACAGAACATAGATATGCTAATTTTAGCTATAGTAACAAGGCAGTTTTGAGTGTCACAAGCATTATTTTGCTTCGCTTCAGCTATGATAAAGAAACATCCACTTTTGCATTTCGTGTTTGTGCAGTTTGTGCACGAGGGGTGTGTTTGCTTGAGAGGATTTTAAATAACAACAGTGTTTCTCAGAAATCGCTTACTGCACCTGCATTTAATAAAAATCATTAAAAACACTAATATTTTAAAGTGTAATTTAAAATTTTTACATTTTTATTTGAAATAGTACAGATTTTACATTGTTACAAAAAAAAAAAACAGTTACTTTTGATGAATTTAATGTGTCCTTGCTGAATAAAAGTATTAATTTCTTTCAAATCTTAATAATCAGAAACTTACCATGCAAAAGTTTCTGATCAGTAAGATTGGAAAGAGTTAAATCATACTGATGATTCAAAATGACTCTGTTTCGAAGCCCTTGAATCACCACAGTCTGGTGATGCCTGCTAGACATGGTGTAAATACAACGAAAACTTGCATAAAACGTGCATGAAAACACCTTTTACAAACCACATGATCATCTAATGCCATTAAATATGAAGTGTTTGTATAATATGTGTTATTTTATTAAACTGCAGGTATTGTTTTATGGAGAGCTTGGTTAATCAGGCCAATAAGACACTATAAACTAAAACTCGTCCTTTTTATTATACACATATGTCTTTAAAATGTCTACAAATTACAAACTTAAAAAAAACGGTAACACTTTACAATAAGGTTCATTAGTTAACTACATTAGTTAACATGAACTAATAATGAACAGTACTTACACAGCGTTTATTAATCTTTGGTAATGTTATTAAAATCTTGTTAACATTAGTTAATACACTGTGAACTAACATGAACACAACGAACAACTGTATTTTCATTAACTAATGTTAACAAAGATTAGTAAATACAGTAAAATATGTATTGCTCATGGTTAGTTCATGATTGTTAATAAATTGACAAATGTTTAACTAATGAACCTTATTGTAAAGTGTAACAACAACAAAAAAAAACATGTAAACAAGACATTGGTTCGTGGGTTCATCATCGCCCTCTAGCGACGAACCATTCAAATTTGAAACTTTTTTTAATTGGTTTTAATGTAACAAAGCCTTGTTTAATGAAATCACATGACTTCACTCGAATAACTGGCTTGAAACAAATGATTCGCAAAAGTTTCACGAAGCGTGTTTCGAACACGCCCGTCACTAGTACACATGATCTCTTTATGTGGGTTTTAATTGAGCATTCACCTTATACAATCAGACCTCATTCAAAAAAGAAATGCTTCTCATTAAACTACATATGAGATGTTCATCTCCACTTTGTGCACAAAGCTGACGGAAATTATAGAGCTGCGTATGATGAATACAGTTTCAGACGAGTGTATGACTGTATTGAATGTTTTACTGAGCTAAACGCAGACGAGACGACAGTGAAACGAGTGTGACACCACAAGACATCATTTCTCTTGCTCTGAGGATCTGGATCCTGAATAGCTCTCTGATGAGACGGTTGTGTGTGTGTGTGGGTGGGGTTAATAGGGTCCGTATCGGGTCCGGCTAATGAATGTCCCATCAGTGCAGCCGTATGTGTGGAATGGGATCATCTTGTGGGTGATTAATGCATGAGAAATGTGCTTGGGTACACAAGATCGTGCACGCAGGGTCGTTGCGTGATTAATGCGGCGGCGAATCAAAGCACGGCTCAAGAGAACAATGAAGGACTGAGAAAAAACAAGCCGTATCAGCAGATTGTGTTCTCTGTGAAAAAGACGCAGATAAAGAATTTAAATATGGAGAGGAGGAGGAGGGTGTCCAATTAGTGCAAAACAGTGTCCTTAGACGCCAGCGTCATTATATAAGACCTAAAAGATCTAAAAGAGGATGCTGGGAGATCAGTGAGAATTAGGGCTAAACTGAAGGATGAGCAGGACACCTTTCAGTGAGTGAATTAGAGATGGGCGAAGTGAACAGTGATTGTCTGACTAGTCAGTTTGGGAGAGTTTTTTTAGCTTTAGTATTTTAAGTGACATTCTTTCATTTAGACTTTGCTTTGGAGAGTTTTGGCTTGCTAACAATAAATGGGTGTTCAAACCAAATACTTTAGATATACAAAGACGGTGCACTTATATTACTATGAATGGGAGAAAGTGCAATGTGCGATATAGCGGAATAAGCCCCACCTTCAAAATAAAAGAGCCAATCGCGTTCCATTGCGTCACTGCAGCTGCCGTTAGAAGCTCTGTTTGCTATTGAAACTGTGTTCTGAGATGCTCGCTTATGACTCCACATGTACATTTTTGGCATGATTTGAGCGTTTAGAAACAAAATATGTTTATTGGTGATTTCAAATCTAAATTTAAACATAAGATTGGTGAACAGCTTTGGAGAATTTGATGTTTCCACATTCAGAGATAGAGGCTGTACTTGCATGACTGAAATAGCTGTCCGAGAGGCGGCCGAGTGAAATGACTGGCCTTAAAGGGATAGTGCACCCAAAAAATAAAAATTCTGTTATCATTTACTCACCCTCAAGTTGTTCCAAACCTGTATGAATTTCTTTCTTCCGCTGAACACAAAAGAAGATATTTTGAAGAATGTCAGTAACCAAACAGTTGATGGAACCCATTGACTTCCATAGTATTTTTTTTCACATAATATGGAAGTCAATGGGGCCATATTCTTCAAAATATCTTCTTTTGTGTTCAGCAGAAGAAAGAAATGCATACAGGTTTGGAACAACTTAAGGGTGAATAAATGATGACAGAATTTTTATTTTTGGGTGAACTAACCCTTTAAAGGGACTTTGGTTCAAACCGACAGTTTGTTATTTAAGGTGAAATGAGTGACTTGCAGCTGCTGCTGATGTGATGTGGGTGTATCAAAATTGAATTTGATAAAACTCTTGGCCATTTAGAGATTTATGCATCATTCACTATGTGATGGATTATGCATGGCTGTGAATGATATACAATACAAATGCCTGCAGAATGTCCATTTTTAGTGACAAGAAAACTCTTTTTTGTCAAATTAGAGTGATAGCTTATTTTTATCTTTTTTTTTATTATCAGGTTGTCAAAAGCTATGGCCTGTTAATTCAAGAATGGTAGATGAACTCAGTGGCTGTCAACGATAAAATTGTTGTGTGTAGAAGGGCTTTTGGTTTTGTCTTTGTATACTTCCTTTCAAAAGTTTGGGGTCGGTAAGATTTGTAAATGATTTTGAAAGAAGTGTCTTATGCTCACTATTGCTGCATTATTTGATAAAACACATTAATATTATGAAATATTCTTACAGTTTAAAATAACTGTTTTCTATTTGAATATATTTTAAAATATAATTTATTCCTGTGATGCAAAGCTGAATTTTCAGCATCATTACTCCAGTCTTCAGCGTCACACGATCCTTCAGAAATCATTCTAATATGCTGATTTGATATTATTTAATGCGTCCTTGCTGAATAAAAGTATTAATTTCTTACTGACCTCAAACTTACTGACCCACAACATCAGTAAATGTACACTATTGTTATTGTGCTCAGCATCCATAGGTCTGATTGGTGTCAGGACCTGATGCAAATGATGTAGCAGGTTATTTCTCTTCAGGGTTTGTGGAGACTGCCCTCCTCTTCTCTCTTCTATTTTCCTTTCTTTCCACAGGTCTTTTTTTTTTTTTTATTCATTCCCGTCTGCATGTTCTATTAACATTCCTCTAGTGTTTCAGGGTTTGTTTTTAAGCAGGACTGGCTGCTCTTGGTGTTTTTCCTCTGAACTGTGATTTATTTTTCTTTTCTCTCTGTATCATGGAACTTGAAACATGTGTTTGAGGTTTTATCTGCTTGTTGTGTCTTGTATTCCCCCCCCCCCCCCCCTATTTTTTATGTTGTTGTTTGTGTTGTTGTTGTTGTTGTGTTCCCTCCCATGTGTTTTTGCCCCTGGTTTCTCCTCCCGTCTTTCTGCACACCTCCTCTCACACCCCTCTCCTCTGTCTGTCTGTCCATTTTTGTGATGTGACCCCCCTCCCCCTAACCCCCTCTCCCAGAAGACACGGACTTCCCCAGTCAGACAAACTCAGGTCTGTCCTTTCTTCTGCTTTGCTTTTCTCGTCTTCCTCCATGCCGTGTCCCAGCTCCTCTCTGTTTGTCGCACTCCCGTTCATTCACCCTGCTGGAAGAACCACAACATACTGGCTTAAAGGATATAGATTGATTGATTGAGCCTCTAGACAATCTTCAGGCCCATTCACACCAAGAGCGATGACAATAAAGATAACTATAACAATAACTATATTAGCATCAACAAAAGCTGAAGATATTGTTCTTTTTATTGTAAGCATGCGCTGCAGTTCTGTTATCTGCCACTTTAAATGCTCAAGCTCTTTGAAGTCTGGTGGATTCTGATTGGCTGTCAATGTTTTTATCATTCATCAGCTAAAAAAAAAAAAAAAAAATCAGGTCCCACTTTATATTAAGTGGCCTTAACTACTATGTACTTACATCAAAAAATAAGTACAATGTACTTATTGGGTTCATATTGAATTGCAAAACACTTTTGCTGCTATTGAGGTGGGATACGGGTAAGGTTAGGGACAGCTTTGGTGGTATGGGTAGGTTTAAGGGTCGGGCTAAGGTGTAAGGGATGTGTCAACAGTGTAATTATAAATGTAATTACAGAAATTAATTACAGAAGTAATTGCATGCAGGTGTTTTTAAAATATAAGTACAATGTAAAAACATGTATGTACACAATAAGTGCATTGTATCAAATTATTAATTTAAATGTAAGTACATAGTAGTTAAGGCCACTTAATATAAAGTGGGACCAAAAATCATTCTGAAAAGTGATTCCAACGATATTGTTTTTCTGTGCCGTTATCGTTATAGTTGTAATGTGGACTCTGCTATTCTTTTATATTTAGAAAGATTTTTAGAACTATATCTTTATCGTTATAATTATGGTCCTTGGTGTGAACGGGGCTTTAGGCTACCTGTTTTGGACGAGCTTGAAACCATCAGAAGCTGTTTTTTATATGGATATTCCAGCAGGTCAGACTGAAATATGCTTTGCAATGTAATTAATAAGCAGTAAATACCAAGGTTGATCTCACAAACAAAATCTTTTTTTCACCCCAGTTCAAAAGAAAAAAAAAAAATATTTCAGCAATGAGATTTGGGGAATGTGTCACAGGGGACAAATGTGTCAATGTGTCAAATCTTAATGATTGAAGAAGAATTGGCTTTATTTTCTTTAAGCAAATATAATAAATATTATAATATAATATATAATATTATATATATATATATATAACAGGGACTTAATTTGTTACAGTGTTGCATTTTTTTCTTGGTTCGGTTCACTTTCACAAGGTAACATTTCAAAACATACCAAAAGTATAAATGAAGTCAAGTCAAATCACTTTTACTTATATAGTGTTTTATACAATACAAATGGCTTCAGAACAACTGTGATAACAGGAAAATAATGAGTAGGAAATCATTTTGAGTAGAAAATGAACTCCAAATGTCACAAAATGGCAAGTTACTAAACCTAACCACAAAAGCAATGATAAAACAGTGTAAATACAGCTGGAAAACAGTGAAAAATTAACTTCATTAATTATTCAAGGCCCAGTGCATGATGTGAACACCAGTATCAGAAAAGATGAGTAGTTTTACTTAATTTTATAATTATATTGATATTTTCGCTTTAATTTCTACAAGGTTGAATTGAGTAGTAATATAGAATTTACTTTTTTTTCATTCTTGCCTGAACTAACTTTTTCATCTAGAAATTACATTTCTTTTTTCTGTAGGATTTACTTCACCATAAAATCTTTTTTATCAGTGTAAGCAAGCCAGAGGAGACAGTAGCAAGGAAGCCAGACTCCATCAGGTGACAGAATGTAGAAAAAAACCTTGGGAGAAACCATGTAATATATAATTTATAATGCAGTTAAAGCAAGAATAAGGCTTCTTCGGAACACCATTATTGCAATGCATGGGGAAGAGCAATTAAAAACATGTTAAGATGAAGAGGCACTCTTTGGTTTTCAGCTGTGATAACTAATGTGCTCACTCACAGAATCAGACACTGCTGCTTTTATATAGCACATTTCCCAGGAATTATGATACTGCTTGGTTCGTTGGTCCCTTGGGTCGGATTGCTTTTCAATTGGGCCAAGCCTCGTTCAGGCGATCTCGGAGCGACTGTTTTGGTGTGGATCCGATCTCGATTGCTGTGTTCATATGTGGGTCAATGACAGGACGGGTCATTATTTTTTCTCCAAAGGTCTTAATAAAAAAAAAAAAAAGAATAAAAAAAAAGATATGGCATCCAAAGTATGTAAGATAGTACAACTAGATCTCTTTTATTGAATCTAAAAGCTTTTAATTATATTTTGCACATATAAAGGTATTTTAAAGATTCTGACATGTCAAAAGGTCATTTGGTTTAACCGTCCAAAGGCCAATACAGCCATTTCATTTGTGATTAAAATATCTTAAAATATAACAAAAGTATATATTTTTTATTCTGACATGATTTTATATCATCATATATGATATGAGCATAGGGCAAAATGGTATTACAATTAAGTGTAGAAGTCGTTGATTTGTTATGAGAAAGAATGTCTGGAAAAATGAATTTCATTTATGTCATTCTAAGTAACCAATATAAAGGGACCATTTTGGATCAAGTCATGCGGTCAATATCATGTGACAGGATGTGACATCATTCAGACACCTGCAAAGGACCACATGGTCATGAAGCAAAGTAACGAACTCTCTTTTAACTATTTGAAAAATGCATGTTTTCACTTGCTCTTACGCATGTCCCGAAACATCAGTTCATTCGGTACAACTGCTATAAAACATGGAAAATGTTGTAATATTTTAAAAACTTGTACTAAATATAAAATGTTTGATTGTCCTTTTGTTAGCTAGCTAGTAATCTAACTTACTAGCTATCTAGATATCAGCCTGTTTGCACTGTTTGAAAATATCATCATTTGGTATAACTAAAAGTGTCATTAGGTAAAACCGAAATTTTGGTTAAACCGAATGACTTTTTTGGTGACAAATTTTGTCCATCTTGTAAAAAATGAAAAAAGCAGTGTTAATTGATTATAAAAACCACATAATCTCATTGGTAACACTTAATAAAACTTCAAAATTAATAATATCTCCATTAGGTTTTTTTTTACACTTTTAAAAACCTTATTCGTCAATGACCCATATGCCTAAACGAACCGAACTAAAGGAGAAAATGCACCAGGTTCCAAACATCGCTCCAAACGATAGAACCTTTTTGGCATAAAGTGTTCTTTAAAATTGAGTCAAGAACTATAGGGTTCTATATATATATATATATATATATATATATATATATATATGTATATATATATATATATATGTATATATATAAACATTTGTGAGATTCAACCATTATCAGTTTGGACTGCAAAACACATTAGAATCTACAGTGGTATAATGAGTGTAAAAACTGTAGAGGGGTAAATGCTGGGATTGTGCTTGAAAAGCAAACATCATCTCTTTCTGCTTTACTGGCCTTTTAAACCCATTACGCCTCTTCTCTGCCCTTTTTAAAAGCATTTTATTCTCCTGGATCTAGAGTTACTTTCTGCTGTGAAGCTCATACGCTTCTTTACCAGCTCCAGTCATAATCATATGTGATTATGATTATGTGTGTTTTCTTATTTTGAAAACATTTGGCATTCTTTGAGTGACAAAAAACTTTTTCCAGCAGCCTTGGTTCTGGAATCTTTTTCCCATTCAAGTTCTCCATAGGAATTTCAAAAAATTAATTATAAAAATATTAATTTCTTTAAAAAAACTAAACTTTTGAATGGTAGTGTATTTCTATTGACAAATGTAGGCTGTTTGAGAGTGTAGGGTGACTGACTCTTGTGTCATTCGCAATGCTTTATGGGAGCATTTTGCAGAGATTTTCATTTCCACAGTAACATTTTTTTTTTCTTTTTTGATTGGTGGATTTCTCGTCATGGCTAATGTAATTATTCCATATTAATTTGGCTATTCAAAACCATTTTTTCATTGAAATTAAAATCACACTGCATTATTGTTAGAGTTAGTTGAAATATAGTTGCAAAGTTACTTATAGTTAGTAGAATGTGGATGATTGAAATAAAGTGTAACCAAAAATCTTTCTCTGTGGAGAAAAGGAATGGGATTTTGTACTGAACCCGACTGTTGTGTACAGTCCTTGGTTATGTCTCGAGCTAATGAAGCTGGCTTCATGACGGCATAAGTACAGATATATCACATCATGGCTATTTTCATAAGGTGTTAATGTGAGTTTAGGTTTTATTTGAATCCACTTTCATCTTCTTTTACTAGTGTGCTTGTTTCTTCCCCATCTTCATTTGAAAAACCGTAAAGCAGTACAGAAAATGAGGTGTGTTGTATGGTTTAGGCATTGCAGATTTCTAGATACAAAGATTGAAAACTTTTGACTGCAGTTTGACTTAGGGGAAGGTTTCCCATGATGCAAAGCATTCTGAAACACGTGGCTTTAAGCTTAAAAACGCACTGCATGTATGAACTTCACTATAGTGCTGTTATTAAATCCAATTAATCTAATGATTCTGAGAGCACTAATCAGTGGGTAATTTGCTGAACATGTTAATTACTTAACAGCACAATTGCTATTGGCAAGAGAAAATTGCTATTGACATTTACGGCACCTGCACTGACAAAGACAGATGTAGTATGCTTTACACGGCTCAATGGCACAAACAAATTCAGTCATTTGCTTGTGCAAACAGCCTAGTTAATGTTGTAGCTTGTCATCTTGCAGCTGAAAGTAGTTTATATGACTTTGTGGCTCAAACAAGCCTCAAATTGTGCTTTTCAGGTGATTTTCGCCTTCCATACAACAAAACTAGTGGGAAAAAATCAAACAGTTTTGCATTAAAGGAGGGAGGAACCCATACCCATAATATCATAGAGACATGGGCCAGTAAGCAACAGCACAGAACACCCTAGCAACTGCAGAACAAATTGCTATATAACCACCTAAACCACCCTAGCAACCACTAAAAACACTAAAAACACAGAACACCTTAGCAAACACATGCAGTACCAAAGCCAAAGCAACCATCACAATCTGCGTTACTGAGAAACACTACATTTAATTTGATTGGACTTTGCACATACACTGTATTTTTATTGTATGATTTGATTTACTAATAACGAATGATACTTTTCCATTCAGATGCTTTGAATTGTGACTCGGGTTTGTGTGATTTTGTTGAGGAATTTAAGCAAATCCCAGCTAAGCTACTCTCAGAAATATATTTATAAGTATGCCTAAAAAGACCAGAGTTAACCTCTGTAATTTGAAAAAAATTGTTTTATTTATATAGATATATATTTTTGTCTGCTATGGGCTGCATCATTTACAGTATGCCAATGTGTGTGTGAAGACATGTACCCAGCAGCTTATTATTAATGGTGACAGACATTTTGATAAATGCATTTATCAAAATAAAAGATAAATGCATTTTTTTTTTTTTTTAATGGACAATTTGGTATTAAACAGACAGTTGCTCTTGTGCTCAGATGGTAGTTAAAAGTGATCGTGCAACAGTAGTGTTGTTGATGGGAAAGATTTCTTTATTAAAGGGATAGTTCACCCAAAAAATGAAAATTCTGTCATCATTTACTCACCCTCATGTTGTTCCAAACCTGTATGAGTTTCTTTCTTCTGTTATTTTGAAGAATGTTGGTATCAAGACAGTTGATCTGCTGCATTGACTTACACAGTAGGAAAAAAATACTATGGAGGTCAATGGATACTGTCAACTGTCTGGTTACCAGTATTCTTCAAAATATCTTCTTTTGTGTTCAGCAGAAGAAAGAAACTCATACAGGTTTGGAACAACATTAGGGTGAGTAAATGATGACAGAATTTTTATTTTTGGGTGAAATATCCCTATCCCTTTAGACCATTCTGCATTATATATCACATTATATACTACATTATATATCAAATGCTTCATTATTGACCGGGTCAACAGATCTGTTCCCATCTTGCCTCACCAACATCACAAGGCACTTTTTCAACAACCTTCCGAACACGCAAACTCATTGACGTCTGCTGTGATCCATAGGTGCTATGGATGTCGAGGAACGAACGCGGCAGATGAAACTGAAGATGAACAAGTATAAACAGGGAACAGGCTCGGACTCCAGGCTGGAACAAGACTATAACAAGGTAATACTAGTGGTCTACTGCTATTATCCTTAATGTGAAAAACAGTTCAAAACTTATGTTTAAATGATTACAGTTATGCTATAGTTAAAGGGATAGTTCACCTAATTTTCAAAAAGGAAAATTAGCCCCTGATTTACTCACCATCAATCCATTCTAGGTGTATATAGCTATCTTCTTTTATATGAACATGATCAGAGTTATATTATAAACATTTCCTGGCTCTTCCAAGATTTATAATGGGTAGTGAATGGTAGTCCAAAAATGTGCATCCATCCATAAAAAATTAATCCACGCGATTCCATTACGTTAAAAAAAGGTCTTCTGAAGCGAAGCGATGTTTTTTTGTAAGAAAAATATCCACATTTAAAACTTTATAAACTAAAATAACTATCTTCCGGCAGACGGCCTACACAAGTTGGCTTGCGCCAAAAGAGTAATCTCTGATGCGATGAATGAATATATGTATATATTTTTTTTTAAACCCCTGGAGTCGTATGGATTACTTTTATGATGGATGGATGCACTTTTTTGGACTTCACTACCATTATAAAGATTGGAAGAGCCAGAATATTTTATAATATAACTCTGATTGAGTTTGTCTGAAAGAAGATAGTCATATACACCTAGGATGGCTTGAGTGTGAGTAAATAATGGTATAATTTTCATTTTTGGATGAACTATCCCTTTAACATAGATATATGCTGCTGTTGATCACTCATTTCAACTCTGTTAGATTAATTGGGGTGTTTTCTAGTTGTATTATTTGTATTTAGAATAAATGTATTTGTTCATTAGTATTTCTGTATGCTGGTCAGCATGCTTCACCGCCATATACGGCTATATTACCTTCCCTTTTTATCCTTTTAACCATGTGGTATAAAAAGCATTGTACAGGTCTATGAGCTCTGCAGGATTCTATTAAAAGCAGATAAAGAAGAGGTTTATTTACTCTGTCTGACAGGCTTGTGGGAAGGCGCCATTTAGGACATTATATTTATAATCATCATAGCAAGCCATGAGCACCTTATAAATAAATATGTTACATAAGGCCCTACAATTCCACTCCATGTCTGTCCAAGATAGAATACCCAGGAATACACTGGCATAAACGCAGTGCCATTTCTTCTTAACGATGCTTGCTGTCCTTTTTAGACTACATTTTATCAAAAACAATAATTCAGTTTATATATATGTGTTTGGCAGATGCTTTTATCCAAAGCAACTTGCATTTAAAGGTACACAGTGTAACATTTGGCCCTCTTCATTTGGCTCTGCATGACCGTGCGGATGAATGTGGCCCTTCACAATAGATAATGATTTACAATGAACTCTAGAGAGCTACATTTGCTCAATAAAATACTTAACTCACTTGTTGAGTAATAAAAACGCCATCTCGTGTCACCTTTACAATTTAAATCCCTCAGTTCTTGCTATTTTGAAAAGCCAATGTTGAATCTTGTTTTTTTACGAGCTCTGTCGCGTTCTCTTTTTGACTCTCCTCTGTTCAGTGTTTTTTTTAAACAGGTGATTCCCAGAGGTTTGAGATTTAGCTGCTCCATGTCAAACTTTCTCGCACATTGCTCTACTAACCTATGCCACTTCCACACCATAGACGCGTCAAAGTAACTGGAGCAACTTTTCTTTATTTACGAATATGATAAAACGCGCATGGGCGAGTGACATAAGTATAGGGCTGCAACAACTAATCGATAAAATCGATAAAATTCGATTATTAAAAGAGTTGGCAACGAATTTCATTATCGATTCGTTGTGTCGCGTGACTATTACGCCTCTCAATAAGACGCGGAGATGTTTGAGTATAAAAAAGCGCGGTTGAGCGCGAAGCAGAGCGGAGCAAAAATAAATAAATAAATAGCAGAGCGGAGGTAGAGGAAAGACCATCGGAGAGTATTTTAAATAAACAAGGAAAAACGAAATAATAGCGATCCATCTGTCATACAGTGTTATTGTGGCTGCGTTCAGCGCTCGTGACACGCAAGACGCGTCGCTATGGAAACATTAAAGGCAAACGTTCTAAAATAACGGTCGCCTTAAAAAAACTATAAAATATTTTAAACTCACGCTCGAAAGGGTTAATATTAATCAAACAACAAAAGACAGAGACAATCACTCACTGCTCTTTAGCTTTAATAAGGATTTATTATATATTAATTATATTTAATCCATAAGGACTGTTGTATGCAAGTTGTTATAAAGAATGCATATATCATTCATTGAAAAGAAGACATTGTGTTCTTCTTTAGGAGGAGTGGTTTTATTGGATTATAAGATAATATTTTTTTTATGTCACAGCAGTTAAATCTGTGTCTGTATTGCATGTTCAAATTATAATATTATTCATATTAATAGGTTAATACAGTAGATGTTTTCTCCAGGAGTATATAATGGGTTTGGAAATTTTAGAGAAATTCTTAATGCATTACAATTTAACTAAACCTGTTGGATTTAGTCAACTAAAATCTTGTGATATTTAGTCAACTACTAAAACAATTCAAATGACTAAAACATGATTAAAGATGAATGGCATTTTAGTCAAAAGACTATGACTAAAACTAAATAAAAATTTGCTGTCAAAATTAACACTGATCTGTTGTCATGTATTTATTCAGTGCTTTGTCCTATATCGGTTATTGTTGACAAATATATTTGGGAGTGAGTGAGTGAGTGTAGTGTAGTGTAGAGAAGAAGTTCTACCGTTCAAACAAATCCTGTTAAGTTTTCTGATTTGTATTTTTCTTTATTTAAAAAATACAAAAAAGATGTATTGTTCTGACAGCTCAGGTCCCTTTTAGGGTTGTTCCGATTCCGATACTAGTATCGGAAATACCACCGATACCACAAAAATTTCGGGCATTGGTATCGGCGAGTATTTAAACTCACGTACCGATCCGATACCATTTTCTTAAACAATACCTAGTTGTGCCCGCTATCTTTGCTTAACGCAGCAAATCGGAGTTTTGTTTTTGAATAAAAGGTTGGAAATTAATGGGTTTTTTCCCGATTCATCGATTAATCGTAAAAATAATCGACAGATTAATCGTTTATTGAAATTATCGTTAGTTGCAGCTCTACATAAGTACATAGTTTCCTGTGAAGACCATAGCGAATCAGGATGAAAACACATTTTGGAAGAAAAGATTGATGTATTGGCTCATTATT
The DNA here is from genome assembly GCF_018812025.1 of Megalobrama amblycephala. NCBI lineage: Eukaryota > Metazoa > Chordata > Actinopteri > Cypriniformes > Xenocyprididae > Megalobrama > Megalobrama amblycephala. Next base: position 31,745,599 of record NC_063056.1, read on the forward strand.
TATAGGTGACCGATTATGCCCCTTTTTACAAGAAGTAATATAAGTCTCAGGTGTACCCAGAATGTGTCTGTGAAGTTTTAGCTCAAAATACCCCTTGGATTTTTTATTATACCATGTTTTAACTGCCCATTTTAGGGTGCGCTGATTTGGTGTGTGTACCTTTAAATGCAAATGAGCTTGTGCTCCCCGGCCCCTGAGACATAAATAATATAGGAGAAGCTCACAAACAAATATGACTCTCAAAATGGATCATTACAAACATGATGCAGCATATCAGATCACGTATGTATTATAATAAGATTCATACCACCATTTCTGCCCTACTCGCTATTTGCCATTGGTCACATAAACAGATAATCCAGTCCCAGCTTTGTGGCACTGACTGAAAACTAAGTTTTGAAAATGCTTTTACCACTGTGACTAGTTTTGGTTATGTCTCAAGCATTTTCTATTTGTTGTCTGTAAGCATCTAACTGCTTGTGTTGTGTTTGTTGTTCAGCGTTCAGGCAGGGATCCTCAGCGGGGAGAAAACCTCTCGGCCAAGTCTTCGGACAGTGATGTCAGCGACGTGTCCGCTGTGTCGAGAACCAGCAGTGCATCTCGATTCAGCAGCATGAGCTACATCTCTGTCCAATCAGAACGGCCGCGGGGCAGCCGGAAGATCAGGTGAGACGGCCTCTTCTCAAGTCGGAATCACTGTGTGTGTGGTATAGTTCAGTTGAAGAACAGTCTACAGTGTGTGCTTCTTAAGTTTGTTCTTTGAGGCCATGTACAAACTGCAAGGTTTTGGGAGTGACAACTGCACTTATTTGCAGGAGTGAATTCCTTCATCTTATGGCTGTAAACAAGAAACATGGATGCCAATAATTTAATCCTTTTGGTGTTAGCTGTTAGACCAAACTAATGTTAGAGTCTGGAAACCAGTGTTATTTTAGTTTTATTTATATACTGTTTTAGTGTTTATTAATACTTTGAATATTTTTGTATTTTTCGTTTTCATTTTCATTTTAGTTTGTTTAGTAATTTTGTTACGTGCTTTTAAAAACACCAAAAAAATGCCTAATACTGAAGGAGTTAGTAGATAAAAATTACTTTGGTGCGTAAGCTCAAGAAACATCAAAGATCAGCAAGGAGAAGAGCTCGCATACATAACAGTAGAAGATTTCTTACAAAAAAAGCAAAGACAAAATGTTGTAGATTCACATCGTCATCATCTTAACAGACAGCAGCACACCTGATTCTATTTATATAAAAAATGTTTTACCATATTACATCCAATAAAGTAAACTTAAAAAGTTGATTTAAGAATTCATATAAAGAAATCTTCTACTGTGTGCAGAGCTCCTCTCCTTGATGAACCTTATGTGCTTTTGTAATTTTTATTATTTTTTTTATTTATTTTTTTTAAACAAACGTTAAAGGTTTATGTACTTTTAATTTATTTTTATTTCAGTTTTAGGTGCCAAGGCTAAAGTTTTTTCATCTATTATTTGTTTTTTTAATTTCTTTATTTCTAAATTTAATTTAGAGTTAATAGTTAATTAATAGTTTTAGATTTAGTTTTAGTTTTAGTTAACAATAACATCACTGCTGTAGACATATTGTCATCTGGCAGTTGTTAGTAAACCAATGTCAACAGAGGCACCAAGTTTATGCATGTTTAGTCTCAGCGTCAGACAGCTTGCCCACATACCACCCACAGTCTGTTCACACACCATCTAAATGCATATTGCACACATATCCAAAAACCAGCAGTTTCAATCTGATTGACTGACTTTAAGGAAATTTCTGATCAGTCCACCTGGAAGTCAAATGTACCAGGATTGTGCACCATTCAGAAATTAATTGAGAATGCCTTGTATAGAATCCAGTTAAATTCCTGAATTTGAATTGAGAATGTATACAGAATGCAGAATTTGAATTTAAGAAAGATGATTAAAATGAATTGAAATTCAAAGCAATTCATATGTCATTTCTATCTAGAACAGCAAAGTTTGTCAACGAAGTTTAAAAAGCCTTAAAGGTTAATGGTTCATAAAATCATAATGTCTGTGAAATAGACAGTACTTTTTACTTTTAGATATTCATTTTTACTTAACCGATTGCTGGTGGACAAGGATGTGCAATTACTTATTGTGGTGTCATTCGTTCAGCTTCTAAAAACAAAACAAACTGTGTCACTTTACTTGTCAATCAAACAGACTAGTCTAAGTGGGCGGTTCTTGTCCAGAATTTGCTAATAGTCAAAATTCTGACTACATGAATATTGAATACTATATGAATATTATAAATATTCTTGGATCTGTGGTGAATTGCTTTTTATGTTAATCGTTTGTAAGTCACTTTGGATATAAGCATCTGCTAAATTAATTATTGCACATTAAACTGATGGGGGGGAGTAAAAAGAGAATTTGCAAATGTGTCTCATATCTAAATCTTTCAGACGTGCATTACATTTGGTTATAGAATGAGGTTATCACTCCTATAAATACCTGCTGTGCACAGAACAGGATTAAACACTCAGAAGAGGAGTGAGGATCTTCTTTAGCTGCAGCGTGTACATGGCCTTAGAGAAACAGCATCTCTGTAGGGCTCGTCATTATGTGGGTCCGAGTGCATTCAAGGTTTGGTTCATTTTAGGTGAGTTTGGCGCCAAACCACTGGCTCTGTGTCCACTGGCATGGAAAAAATCCACTCAGAATTATCCAAAACTCCTTCTTTAGGGTGTGTCTGTAAAATGTACCGTGAGCAGGTTGTCTTTAGTGAGATATATGATTGGTTTCAACAAACTGTGAATAAAGTCATTAGGGCTGGGACAATAAATCAATGCATTGCGAATCGAGAAATTATTTTGTATCGATTCTGAGATTTTGCGATTCTCTCTCGAATCGATTCTGAGCTTAGTTTTTAAAGGTGTCCTAGAACGTTAGTCTAAGGTGTCCCCTGAATGTGTCTGTGAAGTTTCAGCTCAAAATACCCCAGAGATTTTTTTTTAATTAATTTTTTTAACTGCCTATTTTGAGGCATCATTAACTATGCACCGATTCAGGCTGCGGCCCCTTTAAATCTCGCGCTCCCTTGATTCTGAATGAGTTTGGTGCTTTGTGGCTAAAGCTAACATTACACACTGTTGGAGAGATTTATAAAGAATGAAGTTGTGTTTATGAATTATACAGACTGCAAGTGTTTAAAAATAAAAATAGTGACGGCTCTTGTCTCTGTGAATACAGCAAGAAACGATGGTAACTTTAACCACATTTAACAGTACATTAACAACATGCTGATGAAATATTTAGAAAGACAATTTACAAATATCACTAAAAATATCATGTAATCATGGATCATGTCAGTTATTATCGCTCTATCTGCCATTTTTCGCTATTGTTCTTGCTTGCTTACCTAGTCTGATGATTCAGCTGTGCACAGATCCAGACGTTAATACTGGCTGCCCTTGTGTAATGCCTTGAACATGGGCTGGCATATGCAAATATTGGGGGCGTACATATTAATGATCCCGACTGTTACGTAACAGTCAGTGTTATGTTGAGATTCACCTGTTCTTCAGAGGTCTTTTAAACAAATGAGATTTACATAAGAAGGAGGAAACAATGGTGTTTGAGACTCACTGTATGTCATTTCCATGTACTGAGCTCTTGTTATTCAACTATGCCACAGTAAATTCAATTTTTGATTCTATGGCACCTTTAACAGCAGATGGCACTGCTCCCTTTAGAAACAGCCGTACTCTGCTTGCTTCCAATTCCTTACTCACACCACTTGAAGCTTCTATAAAATAATCATTCAAAGTTCGAAAAAGCTGAAGCGAATTACAAGGGTGTTTGCAGTGGGCTGTTTACATTAATCTTCCATCATAAAAGCATTCTGAGGTGCAAGTACATTCTCAGACTCAGCCGAATGCACAAGAGCTCTTCTTTGTGAGCATTTGAGCATGCTGTAAAAAAAAAACTAGCCTAGAGTGCCACTGCTGTTAAAAACTAAGCTCAGAATCCATTCGAGAGAGAATTGCGATGCATTCGGAAAATCTCAATCCATGAATCGAGATGCATCGATTTATTGTTGCAGCCCTAAAAGTCATGCATGATGATAGTTTGAAAATTGCAGACTTTCTTGAATGCATATAGTTTCAATTTAATGTCCATTTGAAAATGTTGTGGTCAGTAAGACTAAAATAACGTAAACCTTTATTAAGCTATGATAGAGTAAATTGATCAAAAGCGACGGTATAAAGAAGTTACAGAAGTTTTCTATTTCAAATGCTTTTTCTTTTAAACTTTATTCATCAAAGAATGTTGAAAAAAATGTATCATGGTTTCCTAACAATTATGAAGCAGCACAACTGTTTTCAACATTGATAATAATAAGAAATGTTTCTTAAGCAGCAAATCAGCATATTAAAATGATTTCTGAAGGATCATGTGCCATCACAGGAATAAATGTTAAATTTAAAATATAATAAATTAGTAAACAGTTCATTTAAATAGTAATAATGTTTCACAATATTACTGCATTTACTGTATTTTTGACAAAATAATTGCGGAATCGTTAAGCTTTAAAAAAAAAATGTACCGCCTGCAAACTTTTTATTGGCCATTATCCAACATTGACATAATCCGCTCACTCTGTGCCAGTGAACACAAACAGTTTTATTGAAATGCTAGTAAATAATTACCGGCAACCTAGTGCACTCCCGTATAACATGCTAGAGGTGTATATTTTTTTGGGTTCTGCAATGAAACACATTTTTGTTCTGTTTTATGTGCATACTGTCTGGCTTCTGTTGTTTTTACTGTTTGCATTGCATTATTTTATTGTGTTGTCATTCATTCATTCTTTCTGTATGGTTTACATTCAGGTAGTGTTGACATCTTTTTTCACTGTGCTTCATTTTTTGTTCTGCATGCTGCTTGCATCTCTGCTTCTACTTCTGCCGGCCACGCCCACAGCAAAGGGCGGAGTCTCTCCACAGAGGGGGAGGAGTTGGTTGGAGAGGCGTTACAGGAGGAAAAGGAGGAGGGAGGGTTAGAGGAGGACAGAGGGAGGAAAAGAGGAGGGGGGAGGGCAGGAAAGCTGAAGAGACAGACAAATAGTGTAGACAGAGAGGAAGCAGAGCTGGAGGAGTCTGAAGAGGGCGTGGCCCAGAGGACAGTCTCAGAGGCGGACCTCAGGTAAACTGTAGTCCCCATGGCAGCCAACTGTATCTTATACCAATGGTTTTCATTACTGGTCCTGGGGACCGATGCTGCTTTCACGCCATGCAGTAATTAGTGTCATTTCTCCATGGCCACATGTGACATTCTACCATTCCTAGTAAGTAATTACGAGCTCTACGAGGACGTGAATGCCTTTTACAAGTTGAAATTTCGCAATTACGGGAATCAAGACATGGCATTACCGCACCTCACCCGTTCTGCAAATTTTGTATGTCTCCCTTATTTTAGACACATTGATTCAGATCATCAGCTCATTAGGTGAGAGCTAAACTCCGCCTGAACTGCGTCTCTGTCTGAAATCACCCCTTATACCCTCATTCACTATTCCCTACATTAGTCCACTAATATAGTTCACTTGAAGGAGTGAATGAAAACAAGTGAGTGAATTCGGACACTGAGTGTGCCGGAAGGGCTGCCGTTTGTGCTTAGTTTTGCTTAGCAAACTGGCAGCTCCAGTAGAAATGAAATTATTTATCTTGAACTCTAACATGGAATCTAGCATGTTTTAAACCTTAATTAAATAATTTAATAATCAATTAAAAAGGAATGTATACCTGTATGATATTACGCTGTACCCACATTGGACTAGCGGTTTGGAAAATGAATGGATGGATGATTCAACTGCGGGCGCCATCTTCTGGTCAGACGCGAGAATTCATTTGGCGCACGACTCTTACACTGCATTATGGGTATTCTCTAACCACTGAGCGTACAACTGTTGTACAATCATTTTTGCGGTACATTGTGGGATTGAATGAGTGCACTCGATAATGTCCACTATGGTTTCAGACACCACTACAAATGGCTGTCCCCTCAAATAGTGCCATTTTTAAGGGTATAGGCGGCGATTTCAGATACATCTTTCGTGTGTCAGATAAGGGAGACATACAAAATGTGCAGAAAGGTGGGTCCCCAGGACCAGGATTAAAAACCTGTATCTTACTGTATATCGTAGCTACAAGATAATGCGTACAAACATACTACTTGTATATTCTATTTAAGCCTAAACTTTAAGATGAGAACCATTTATATCATAATTGAGGGCAGATATGGGAATAGGGAATTGCAGAGTTCTAGAGCTGGAAATTAGGTAATTGAGTCAAGGATACCTACTTTATTGTAGGTCGACCTAAATAATAATGTACTCTATTCCAGATATAGCTTCTTGGTTATGTTTACATTAACATGGGAAACTTAATCTAACCTTCCAACTCAAGTCCAGTGAAATGAGTGTATAGATACAGTAGATTGCAAGCCATGGTGATCCGCTCATGATAAATGAATCCTGCCCTGTGCTAGTGCTGTCTTCCTTATGTTTATATGTGATAATGTCTGTATGTCATTTTAATGTGCTGCTGTTTGTGTGTGGGGCGACTAAAATTCAACATTTCTGAGGGCTTTATTTGAGGTTTATTCAGAACATGTCATGAAATGTGAAAGTCTTTATTTCAGTGTCCCCAGACCTTCAAATTCCCCTTTTACCCCAAAAAGGCCTCCATTCAGATACAGCTTCATACTCAGTTGACACAGAACCCTGTTAGCAGTCATTTAACAGTTGCACATATTGGTGAATCTCATAAATCGTTCATAAATACATGTTCAGGTCAAATTTCACCACCAAAAATCTAAAGAAATTATAGATTTATATTATTTTCATGACAATTAAGCAGTGCCTGATTATATTACAGGTTATTAAAGCGCCCCTATTATGTTTTTTCAGATATTACCTTTCACGTAGTGTGTAATATAGCTGTGTGTGAATATAAAAGGTCTGCAAAGTTTCAAAGTGCCCCGAGTTATCGTCTCCCTAAAAGAAAAAAACGATTCTGAATTGCCTGAAATGTGTCGTCAGTAATTCCAGTCTTACTACGAAACAAATTTGCAAAAAGTCAGCCTATGGTCTTCATTGGCTACTGTTCGTATCACTGTGTATCAAGCGATGAGGAAGATCCGGAGCTGAAATTCAGATATGGTAATGGGTGTTTCATTTCCAACACATGTTGTAAGCGGTAGACCAATCAAAACAGACTGGGCCACCAGAACATTTAAAATACCTTAAAAGGGGCACTTTAAAAGTTAGGTTTCGTATTTGGCATTGTAGCTGACAGCCCTTCTCATTCAGATGAAAATTTGTTTGAAATATTTGAGATAAATTGACTTTTTTTTTTGTATAATAATGTCATACAAAAACTCATTTTTTTATGCAAATAATATCTCCTTCATTTTGGTTTCAGTGTGAAATATGACCCAGACATGTTCTGGACTGGTTTTGTGAGATTCACCCATATATGTTCATAGGTCCATCAGTGCAGCTCCTTCTGTTCTCTCAGGACATTTTTGTGATATTTCTGAGCTCCTGCTCATTTCACAATGTTGACACTGCACTTGTCATCTCAGCTTCTGAGCGATGCATTAGACTCTAACCGTGTTTGTAATGAGGGAGATAGGAACACGATTTTCTTTGTTAATAAGTGACTGGAAGCGCACACAGACCTTTAAAGTGTTTCGTTGATCATATTGCGTTAAATGAACATATAGTACGAATGGATGGACACAGATTGTGTATAAGGAACAGTGATTTAGCTGAAGAGGCGAAAAGTGTTTGCCTTTAATGTCATGCGTTCTTCAGGTGATCTTGCTGTGTTTACTGAGGCGTGTTGAATCAGCCAATGCATGCTTTGAAAAAACAGGAAGTGATGTCAGCGGCAATTACATTGACGGTGGTGGAAGAGCCACGGGCATTGTCTGCCTCATTAGGTGACTTGTGTAATATGTAAGAGGCATGTGTTCTTGTGGCAGTTTTCTGTGGGTTAGTTATGCAATCCCATGACTAATATACACATATGAAACTAGAAAGAGCAAAAAAGAAGGAAAACAAAGCCATAAAGAGGTTACTTAGAATTGCCTTACAAGGCATAAAAAGCATGTGTTCACAGCACACAGACAGTCATGAGATGTTTTAACTCATTTTCATTTCCATTGGTTTTTGTGGTATTGTCCTCTAGTCAGACCATTTCAAATCAGAGATGTCAGTATCAAATGCAGAAGTCCTTCAGTGCAAAAGTAATTTTCTAAATCGGTAGCCTCGTCTTGTTTTTCAGTAGAAATATATAAGCATCATTTAAATCAGATAAAATTACTTGATAAGCAAAATTGCTTGAGATTGTTTTTAGAGAATATATCTTAAAGGTGCCATCGAACGTTTTTTTACAAGATGTAATATAAGTCTAAGGTGTCCCCTGAATGTGTCTGTGAAGTTGCAGCTCAAAATACCCCATAGATTTTTTTAAATTATTTTTTTTAACTGCCTATTTTGAGGCATAATTAGAAATGCGCCGATTCAGGCTGCGGCCCCTTTAATTGCTCGCGCTCTCCGCCCCCTCCCGAGCTCTCGACTCTATCACTGCATAAACAAAGTTCACACAGCTAATATAACCCTCAAAATGGATCTTCACAAAGTGTTCGTCATGCAGCATGTCTAATCGCGTAAGTATGATATTTATTTGGATGTTTACATTTGATTCTGAATGAGTTTGATAGTGCTCTGTGGCTAACGGGCTAATGCTACACTGTTGGAGAGATTTATAAAGAATGAAGTTGTGTTTATGCATTATACAGACTGCAAGTGTTTAAAAATTAAAATAGCGACGGCTCTCTTGTCTCCATGAATACAGTAAGAAATTATGGTAACTTTAACCACATTTAACAGTACATTAGCAACATGCTAACGAAACATTTAGAAAGACAATTTACAAATATCACTAAAAATATCATGTTATCATGGATCATGTCAGTCCATCTGCCATTTTTCGCTATTGTTCTTGCTTGCTTACCTAGTCTGATGATTCAGCTGTGCACAGATCCAGATGTTAATACTGGCTGCCCTTGTCTAATGCCTCGATCATGGGCTGGCATATGCAAATATTGGGGGCGTACATATTAATGATCCCGACTGTTACGTAACAGTCGGTGTTATGTTGAGATTCGCCTGTTCTTCATCTTTTAAACAAATGAGATTTATATAAGAAGGAGGAAACAATGGTGTTTGAGACTCACTGTATGTCATTTCCATGTACTGAACTCTTGTTATTCAACTATGCCGAAGTAAATTCAATTTTCAATTCGATGGCACCTTTAAATTAATAAAAAATACATGAAAAATCGTAACATTTTCAGCATAACATTTTCTTATGATTTATGGTTAACACAAGAAAAAACAATATTTGCCAATTTCCAAAAAAGAAAAGAAAGTTGTTTAATTCTCATTAACTTTGTTAGATAAAATATAACTTTGTTAAAAGCAATGAAAAGTAATAAACAAAAAAAAATGATTAATGACAGTAAAAATCAAATTAATGGAGGTTAATCACAAATACAAAAGTATGAAGATAATTTAAGAAACTATTGTGGCAGAATTGAATACAGACATTATAAAAAAGTGGCATTAAAAGTCAATATATTGTTTGTTTTCTATATCTTTGAACATAAGCATACAGTCCACAGCAATTTCACACTAAAATAGATTGTCAGTCTGTCAGTTTTTCAGTTGTAAACATGAGCTAGATTAATGTTTTAGACATTGCATTGCTTCTTTCTGTTGTGCGCCATCTAAGCTGATTTTATAGGCAAGATTGTGTTCTGTTTTAGATTCTTTACTCATTCTGTGCTGCCTGCATTGGGTAAGTTTTGAGTTGATGAGGTGAGTTGCCTGTAGTAGTAGCCATGTTCATTAAGTGGTACTTCAAGCTTGAATTGATGGTAGTAAAATCCCTTATTATAAGACATATGCTCAAAAGGCATGGTTAAATGTGTTTTTTTATATATATATATATATTTAACTCCGTTAGTGTGCTAAATTGATAACCCGCCTTTAAACGTTTTTAATTAATGTATATTAATGGTAATGTTACCATCTCATAGCTATTTCACGCCATCATGAATGTATAACTGAAGCAGCTATGATAATGTGATCAGATACTGATGCTGACTTTCTGCTCTGTATCAAATCATTAACATCTCATTTCCAGAAATGTCAAGTAAAGAGTGTCTGAATGAGCTTTGAAAGCTAATTCCTGATTTGCAGGATGCTGTAGAGACTTTCCATCTAAGATATGGGAAAGGATAAATGCTGTACTCTTTACTACACTTTCAGAATTTGCCATTTTTGATCAGGACTGAGAAGTTGATGATGGAACAAAATTTCATTAGCATCGCCTAGAGCAGTTTAGCACTGCGTCACATTTCATTTAAAGGTCACTTCTCCCTGGAGTAGAGCGGAGCACATAATAGCTCTAACATTAGAGTTTCTAAGGCGGCACCCTACTGAAATTTTATATATATTGAGTTTAATAGAGTCTGGCATTCACATGACTGAGCTAATGTCAATAAATGCACAGCACATACAAATATTGAGTAAAATAGTACATTTTAAATCAATTTGAACTATTCTATTGGTACTTTAAAGTCCCCATGAAATCAAAATTGACATTTTTTGCTTTTAGTATGAATATGTTAGCTTTACTATTATCTGTAAGCAAGTGTGGTCAAAAATTTCACGTTTAGAAGATAGTAAGCATTCAAAACTTACAATCTCTCACTTCTGCCAATATGGATGGAGCTCTGGCCGAGCTGTGATATAAATGAAACACTGTTGGTTATTTTAAAAAAGGGGAGGAGCTGTTTGATCCCACCCTGCCTTTCTGTTCCAGAGGGAATAACGTCATTTCAAGGCATTTCAGTGGGCCTTTAATAAAAGAAACCTTGTTTTTTCCCCATCAACGAGTTTGTAATGCATTCTGGGATTGCTTTTCCGTGAATGATACATGTGATGCTTGTCTTAGAATGTGGACAAAAACATGTATACTAAAATCCATAATCATCCTAGTTTTGAAACAGCCTTCATGTCAAGAACGCACCAATGAGGCCTTAAAATACTACGTAGGCAGCTCCCTACATTTTGGATCGGAACTAAGTACCTTGCACCTTAGTGTTGTTCACTAGGCTTTTATGACCCAAGTTTGCTGACAGATCAGATCTTGACACATTCTCTATGTCTTCTAACCATTTTTGCATTGAACTTTTAGGTGTGATAGAGAGTGATAGTTTAGAGTGAAAGTAGCAAAATTTTTACTATATATTGTTTCTTGAAGCATAACAAGGACCCCCCCCCAATTGTAAGATGAAGAATGATGAAATCTGTCAAAGTCTTCCATCCATCACTTTTCCATTATGTCAGTTTCTAAAAATAACTATAGTATGTTAATAAAATATCGGTATTTGAATGTCGTTCGAGGGTGGATTTCATTTTATTCAGGCCATCATAGCCCTTGAGAATTTGTCATGAAAAGAAAATGTATTAATAGTGGTGATTGTTGAATTTCACGCCTTGACTGAATGTGGAGTCCTTAAGCCACATTTATTTAAACAATTAACACAACGCCAAGGGCCCAGGGCACCGTTTCCATGGAAACAGATTTTCTGAATTGCCTCCTCTATATGATTTCAAGGACAGTGATGGTGACCTCATTCCTCTCTTTTTGTCATCATATCTTTTGCGTCCCTCACAGTATGTTATGCGTTCACGCAGGTCGAATTTGAAGTCATGGTTACATGTTCTTCAATCTTAAATTTACTGCAAAGCTGTCATAGCCAGGCAGTGCAATGCCATGAATCTTAAAAACACGCACATTCCTTCATGAGACTTCTTTAGCGCTCCAAATTTGAGGTTTAGAATGGTTCTAAATCAAGAAAATGGATTTAAGCCCATGAATGCACAAAAAAAAAAAAATAGTGTGCAGGTTTTGTTTGGTCTAAAGGAACATCGTGGCCTAGATGAAAATGCACTTAGCAAAATCTGCATGAAAAAGGAACAGTCTGTTCAGCTGTAGATGAGCAAAAACATCCCCGGAGAGACACCGCAACGCTCCAAGTACATTTGCCGGGGGGATGGTCTTATCTGCCAAGACCTCCTGATAGACCATCAGGAGAAGCTTTGGATGGAGACTCTGGCCTTTGGTAGACAAATGTCCACTTTGGCAGTAGCTGCGATGTCCTTTTTTGACCATCATACTGTATGATCCTAGTGTATATCAGTGGCAGTGAAGTCAAGGTCTCGCTGACAGTGATGCTCAGGTGACCTTCTAAGTAAAATTAGATGAGCTGATATTGTCATCAGGCTGTTGTTAGAAAACCATGGCTCTGTTCCACCAAGTGAGAAGTGAGCTACTGTTTAAATAGGCATTTTATTATTTAATTTTAGCTTTTATTTTTAATCAAACCCCAATTTATTATTATTTATTGCACAGGTAAGGCCAACATTTCAAGGTAACTCTATGCTAGGTATTTTTTTTCTTCAATTTTAAGGCATTTCAACATTGTTATTAATTTGAAATGATATTTTTTATCATTTTATTTTTAATCAAACCCATAAGTATTTTGTTTTATTATTTTTTTTATGAATTAATTAGCTTTTTTGCAGTGCAAGTAAGGCCATCATTTCCAGATAATTATGCTAGATTAGGGCTGGTCAATATGACCTAAAATCAAAATCTAAATTAATTGAACATTTTACCTCGATTACGATTAAAGGTGCAATATGTACGAATTTTGCAGTAAAATATCCAAAAACCACTAGGCCAGAGTAACGTTATAACATCATTTTCAACACACTCAAATGTATCTAATATGATAAACAGAGCTGCGTTACCTCATACTCATGACCAGAAAAGCGGAAGCGGCGTCGGCGACTGTGGCATAATAAAAGTTCAGCTGCTCGCGACATGTGTTGCGCAATCTCTCCAGCGGCCTCGTTCAGCTCTCACAACACTCGGTCCTGCTCTGCTTCATACTACAGTAACGTTAATAATTGCATCCATGAACATGATTTCTTCCTGAGTCCTATCCCAATTCTTTTCCACCGGTCGTTGAGGTGAAGACCACATGTCCCAAGATTCCGCACTCAAATTTGGCGTCATCAAGCTACGCCTTTGTTTTGAATAGGCTTCTAGCGACCTCTAGCGGCCAAAATTATTACATATTGCACCTTTAATGAAAAATATATTTTGCCCTCATAGTCTACTCACAATGTTTGTACTGTAAATATGCTTGACTATTAAAGGGGGGATTTTTTTTCCTAATGAAAGAGTGCTCCGACATAACAGCTCACTTTCAGCAGTTATTTTATCTGTGGTTCATAACATTTCTTATAGATTTCTGCTCGTTTTTAAATCAGATAAAGATAAATTAGCACATTACCAGTACATTTATTTGAATGCATTAATGAGAGAGCGATTACGTTTGTGAATCAGTCATATCGTCTCTCTATTAATCGTGAAGCTGTGGGTTGTAAGTAGTTACTTCAAAAGCAGAAAAATGTATTCATATAATTTTTGAGTTTCTAAGCTACTTTAGTGATAAATCACAGGACAGTGTTGACAGCAAGTTTCTGCACTCCTCTCTGTGTGCGCGATCTTCACATGATGTGCAGCTACTGTCTGTATGAGTGTTTGTGTGCCACAATGCATCAGCGCAGTAGCTCAATATAATGATACACATCCCAGGGTCTAAAATTGCTTGAATGTCCAAACAGGCAAGCCTTAAAACATACAACTGACAAAGTTTAGTGAAGACACAAGCAAAAGTGATCGTGAGGATGCAAGCTAAAGTGTGTTGTCTCAGCTTTTGAGTTTGCCTCCGTGTTGCTTCCATGCCACTGACTGGACGGGGCGGATTTTTACGTCGGTTAGAGGTTCTGAATTTCGGTTTCGATTAATCGTCCAACCCTAATAGCGATTCAGTTTTTTCCCCATTTCTTTTTACATAAAGGTAAATATTGTTGGCAATATTTAGTAAATACTAATAATTTTAAAATAACAAAATAATTATTTGATTTTAGTCATTCCCATTTGTGATGATGGCACTGACTGCAGGTCAACTCAGTGGTGCACATCCATTCATATATACACTGTCACATCTCTATGAATGGTCATACTTCATAATATCACCCCAGGTATTGCTCTGGACTGACAGCCTGTTTCAGAAGGCCTCCTTTATTAATCGCAGACCAGATTAAAACACACCAAAATGCCTGAAGCCATGAAGGCGTTAGTAATCCTCCAGTAAACACCCGTGCCGTTTGTCAGAATGCTCAATGATCCGTTACAGATAGTGTGGCTTCTCTTTACACTGCCACAGACCACGTGACTGTTTTTTTCACTCGGGTTGCTGTGACTTCAAGTTCAAAGTGTTTAAAAAATAATTATTATTTTAACCTTACCAGGTTACAATTGCAGTTAAATCTGATGGAATTCTACAATTGCTGGGAGTAAATTCTGGTGAATTTTCAACATCATTCATTATAATTTTAGATTTGAGATATTATACATCTTTAGATATTATAGGTTTTAGACAGATTCATGGTGAAATGTTTATTTTTGTATGTTCTTTTTTCCAGTTTGTAGTCAAACTGTGTGCTTAAACTAATTTGTACTTAAACACACACACACACACAAATCTCTTTTGGGTCTTGTGTGTGTGTCAGGTTGCGTTAATGTGATGTATTGTAATATAATATAATTAAAACATTAATAATAAGTGCATATGTTTATTATTAATTAGAATAATTTATATTTTAGCATGTTCTGAGTTGTTCAAAATATTTTTTGAGATTGTTGTTGTTGATTATACTATTTTTTATATTTTAGCTTGTTCCGAGTTATGTCCGTTAATTATTAATAATAATAATCTCAAATATTTTTATGTTCAAGACTCAAAATGTTAACATTATTATTATTATTATATTTTTATATCAATTTTACATATTACTTTAGCCCAGTTTGGAGGAGTGACATACTGTAAATGCCATTTTTCATTTAATATTTTTATGAAAAATGTACTGTACTTTAGCCCAGTTTATATGAGTGACATACATTTTTTATGACATTTACAAACAAAAGGGCTTCAGGCTCTTCACTGTGTTTTAGTCTGGTCTGCTTCTAGAAACACTCCTTTATATGATTAATAAAGGTTGTTTTCTGAAACAGGCTGTTGCAATGCCTCAGAAGATATTATGAAGTATGATCATTCAAGCAGAGCTGACATTTTATATCTGGAAGGAGGTCCACCTTTGAGAAAATACTGTTAGGAGACTTTGACTTTCTCAGATTTTGGTGTTTATGACCTGTGGTCAGGTTTTCAAACTACAGATTAGACCTTGTCCATCCATATAAACCATGTAGTATATATAACCACATAATGTTCTTATTATAGTCTTTATGAATTTGTTTGCAAACTTTTGCAGAGGTAATTCCCTGACTGTCTGTCAGTGAGGCAGTGAGACATAATCCAGCATGAAGGATTTTGTAAATTGATGTCCAGCGTTAATCTCCACCTGGGTTTTGTGTCTGTCACAGAGGCTCTATGACCCTTTCTCATTACAGTGATGAGAGGACGGTAATGGCCATCTGAACCCCTGCGGCGGTCCCACTCAACTCTCTGTGAGAATGTGAGAGTCTGCCAACATCTCACGTGCCGAGCTGCTGGAGGAAGCTGTCTGCATGATAAATAGTGTCTGCCAGCATCCCGTCCAATCAATCAGTCAGTGGAACAGTATCTCTTTAGAGCCGTGATTAACTCTGAAACAGTTGTGTTGGGTTGTGATTTCCCCCAGAGACTCATCTCGCTACAATAGGGCCAGTTCAGTTCGTATTGCTGTGCAATGACAGTAGTTGACCTCAAACCTCAAACCGACCCTACAAAATGTCATTTTGAGCTATAGTTTGTTATTGCACCCCTGGCAGCTTTGAGAATGCAGCACATATGTGCATTGTGCAGTTAATCTTATTTTAATACATTAATCACATTTTTTTGGAGCCGTTCACATTTCTTGCATTAATCTGAACAGTTTTTAATTGTGTTTCTGAGAAAACGCCAGTGTTGTTTTTGTTCACAAAAACTATTTAAAATCATTTTGATTATTTGAAATAAAATAAAATATAAATATTTAATGAAAAACTGACCCGACTTTAATGAAAGTTTGCTATCTTCTTGTGTTAAACTTTGTCTCAGATGTTTCACTTTAAAATTTCTTGAGATGAGAAATAAGACAATTGTTGACAGAGTAAGAGTTTAGGGTATTAAAATGAATATGGATAGCATAACTCAAATCATTTTGTATTGGAAGAATTTGATTAGAAATGTTTGAGTTCATATCGAGACCTTTATCTCAGTCTCAGTCATATCTCAGTCTTTGGAATCTTGGTAAATCTGAGGATGGTTGGAGACATTGTTAATAGTTTTGTCAAATTAAAAATAGTCTGTTTTTTATTTGGTTGAAATCTTTTCTAAGATTTAGAGCTGACACTAGTCTTTGTCTCAGGAGAAACATCTATGGCTGTGGTCCTCAACTTTTTATAAACTTCATGATTCCAGAGGTTTCAGGAACTGTATGTTTTCAGTATATATATTGTTTTAATGTTTTTTAGCATTTTAATTTAGTTTTAATACCTTGATAATAATTTTAAATCATCAGATGTCATGGTTATTGACTCTTTTTTTGATATTCTGTTTTGTTTCCTGTTGTTCCTGTTTCCCTGCTCTATTTAGTTTCGGTTTTCTTGGGTTACTGATTATGTCCTCATGGTTACTTAATATTTGCACCCATCTTTCATTATGTTCGCCTTGTATTTATACTTCCTGTTATGTTCAGTCCCTTGACGGTTCTCGTTTATGATTTATGTAGTTAGCGATTCTCATATGTTGTTCCTGTGATCCCCTAAGTATTTTGCTTCGTCAATTAGGACTGTCTGTTTGTATCTTCTTCATCTTTGTGCGTGCTGACTACATACTACCACCCTTAGAAGTTTGCTGAGGCCCTCTAGTTTGAGAAACAGTAATCTAAGAGAAGAAGGAAACTTACCTAGAAGAAGACTTTGTTTGCTCTCCATTTAATCTCATTGCAGTCTAGGAGAAACAATTGAGATGGCAAAGAGATCTTGTGTCTTTTTTTTTTTTCTTTTTTTTTTCTAGTTAGCTATACTTGTCAATTATTTGGTGTGATTTTTCAATATATTTGACTGTTGTTAATTGAGACTTCACTGCTATAGAGAGTGTAGTGATTGTCTGTATTGATACTGTTTTCCACTCTTTCTCGTGATATATCAGTCCCAAATTTTTCAGGATCCAAGATTACCAGATGACTCACAGTGTGATGTGACATGGCCGTATTTGAGCAAAATGGGCTGTAGGACAGGGCTGGATTTTGAAAAGGCTAATTGTAGTAATTGAAGAACATGTTGTCAGAGCTCATTGATTTCCGTTGCATGTTTCTGTGGCCCTAATTGCATTGATGATGAAGAAGAAGAAGAAGAATAGCAGCTCTCTCTACAGCCACACGTGTATCATTTAAACACATTTGTAATGATTAAGATTTCATTAGGTGCCTTTGTCCAGGAAGTCATTTGTCTTTTTGCCTCACGGCCCGTTCTCAGCCGCACGAGACGCTAATTTAATCTTTTTTTCACGTGTCCTCTTTTTTTTTTTTTTGTCATGCAGAAAGAAAAATAGACCAGCCTTTGTGGGATATTGAGCAGCATGCATTTCACTGCTGAATGAGTGGCCTCAACAAATCAAACACAATGTCATTTTACTGAATACATCGTGCATGAGATGTTCATATCAGTTATGATGAAATAGGTGAACTGCTGCAAGTTTGTATGCCTTCTTAGGAGCAATCTGTGGGTGGTGTCTGATCTGTGACTCTTAAATGAATCACAGTGAGCTGCTAGACAGCATTTTAAGGCATTGTAAGCATGCTCCCAACAGTCCCATGATGCATTACCTCAAGCTCATTCAAGAGCTCTAAATATAGGGGCTATTGTATAAAAATAGTTTCCTCAAGTTGTGAAAAGACAGTGTTTCTCCTATACTTGTGTGTGTGCTGCTGTATTTATTTTTAATGCTTATTAATCCATGAGTACTGCTTCGTTAGATTAGCAACTTGCTAACATCAGACTCTTGTGTAACACTCCTGATAACCACTGTGTAATTCATAGCTGTTATTTATTTGAAACATTCAATGTAGTAATCTATAATTCACTCTATTTTCTGTTTATTTTCATGTTTATTGTTATTTTATTAGTCATCATACATGGTTAGGTTTAGGAGTGAGTAGCGTAGCTTAATGAAAGTGTTTGAAACAAAATACATTTACTACAGAAGTAACACTGCAAACATGTTCTCTGAAAACAAAAACAAAATACTCATGAGAATAGAACTTTTGCTGTTTTTTGCAGTATATTGCAAAAGTAGTATGAATAGTATGTAGACCACAGAGGTGAACATGATTTCAGCACTGTACATCAGTTCATTATTGTTGATCCTAGAACAACATTCCAACCAACCAATCAGATTTGAAGTTTACAGTTTATGTCAAGTTTAGACTTAAAACCAGCGTTTTCAGACAGGAATGTTGTTCCAGGATCAACAAAATACGTTGGAATATGTGGAACACGTCTTACTTGAAAATAACGGCAACCAACGTGGTAATAGTATGCGTTTTCAGTGGAATGTGATCGAAAACCTTTTAACTAGTAGTTTTCTTGTGTTGTTTTCTTGGTGTTTTCTTTGACTTTTAAAGGGATAGTTCACCCTAAAATGAAAATTTAGTCATCATTTACTCACCCTGGTTTTGTTCTAATGCAGTATGCCCTTCTTTCTTTTATGGACCACAAAAAGTGTATTTAAAAAAATGTCCTGCTCACACTCGTACATATAATGGCAGTGAATAGTGACCAGCATCAAGCTTTTTAAAAAAAGACGCAAAACAAAATCACAGAATGTTCACTCGTCTTGCCCAGAAAAAGCACAAAAGTTGTGAGAAATTAAGAATAACAAAAAACACAACATGAAATAAACCCATGTACCTTCTTCTCTGAGGTGAATATATCCATTGTGTTCGTCGCAACAAGAAGTTAGCGCATTCACGTCTCATTCTGACTTTCAACACACAAACAGAGTTCCGGTCCGGTGATATTTGACTCGGTGAAGAAACTACACAGATACTTTTTGGGATTTCTAGGCATTTTATTTCATGTCAATGTTTTTGTTAAACTGGTTTTCTCACAATTTGTGTGCTTTTTCTGGGCGAGTCGGAGTGAACTGAGGCGCTAATAGAGTCTTAGGAAAGCAAACATCGTGCAGCCGTGCAATGAAGAACAACGGCCATGGTCAAAGAATTTCGTTGAATAATGCATTCAATTCGTTTGTTTTTCACCAAATAAACCCTATCGTATACACCAGGGTACAACACCAGGGTGAGTAAATTATGACTTTATTTTCATTTTAGGGTGAACTTTCCCTTTAAGTTCTAAGACTGTGGAAGTCTCTTTTCACAATACATTTTTTGATTCCTAACTGCAGTACCTTTGCCATCAATGTGAGAGAGCTAGTGACAGTTATTTACCATTCTAGATCGAATAGTAGTAGTTGGAGATGCACTGTTCTTCATTTAATTCTTTTTACTTGTTGTTTTACTACTAAAACTTAACCAGAGCACTGAGCCAATCCTAAAAGTTTACTATGCAGCACCCTGAGCTGATTGGAGGCCTAAACCCCTTTGACCTTATTCTGACCTGAATCTCCGCTCCGCTTCTCCCTCCACTTACCTAACTCTCTCCTTTCTCTCTTCCATCGTCCATCCATCCATCCATTCATCCATCCTCTACTCTTCCCCTCTGCTGCTCCTTCTCCTCTCTTCACGTCTGTCCTCCATGGGCCGCCACTGACAGTGAATTTACGTCCAAAATGAAAAACAGGCAAATAGGAACGGCGGCCGGGGGCACCATGACCAAGAGCACCAGCATCGGCGGGGACATGTGCAGTCTGGAGAAGACCGACGGCAGCCAGTCGGACACGGCCGTGGGCCTGGTGGGAACCGACGTCAAGAAACGGCGCTCCAGCATCGGTGCCAAGATGGCGGCGGTCGTGGGGTTGAGTCGAAAGAGCCGCAGCGCCTCGCAGCTCAGCCAGACAGGTAGGAGTCAGATCATGTCTGTCTGTCTCTGTCCTCATGTTTGTCTCTAACTCAGCGTCCTTTACTTTCCTTTTGTTGTCTGTATGTTCTTCTCAACCCTTGTACTTTTCTTGCATCAGCTCTAACAACCTAACAACTTTTGTTTAAACAGCCTGATTCTCAAAGTGTAAATTGGGTCAGTGCAGGACCGAGGACCACCGAATAATTAAGACCCTCTGTTTCACACCTTTCTCTCTTTCTTTCTGTTGCTGTTTCTCTGAAGTGACAAAAGTTCTGTTTGCAGCTTTTTATTTCAGTCGAGTCTGTGATTAATGAATATAAAACTGCTTGAAGTTTGAATCATTCCGTTCTGTTGCATTATGATTGTTTTATTTGGAATATACATAAAAATAACGTGACATTACCATGTTTTTTTGGATGTCTACTCTGGTAATTTCATGTTTTTGGACATTTATTATTTTAATACCATGATTTTCTTTGACTTCATGTATAAGATAATCATTTAGTCCCATGGTATAAATCAAAATATCATTATATTACTTTAGTACATGTCCAAAAACATGGTATTTTAACATTCTATCATAGTAATAACATGTCTTTTTGTTGATGTACAGAAAGTTGATATATTTTTGTGTTGTGGTTGAAGGTTGTTGGATTATGATTGTTTAATTTAAAATGGCAGGTTGCTGGTGAATTTTTTATATCTGGTAAGACAACTGTCCATGTTGCTCATAAATATATTTCATTACAGTTAGCACTCTTGATGATTTTATATTCCCAGGTGCTGCAGTCTGAAGCGTATCGCACTGCTGATGTTACACATATTCCTAACTCTTCTGCCGCAAACACAATAAATGTACTTACTTAAAGTACTCTGGTAGTAAGTGATGGCATTAGATGCTAATACCATGTATGTGGTACTCCAAGCTACTTCCAAGAATATGGTACTGCTAATAAAATGAATACTTTTACTCTGCAAGAATACATTAAATTGATCAAAAAAGACAATAAAGACTTTTATATTATGAAATATTTCTATTTCAAATAAAAGCTGTTCTTTTGAACTTTCTATTCTTCAAAGAATCTTATCAAACAAAATATGAAGCAGCACAACTGTTTTCAACACTGATAATAATAAGAAATGTTTCTTGAGCAACAAATCAGCATATTAGAATGCTTTCTGAAGGATCACGTGACACTGAAAACTGGAGTAATGATGCAGAAAATTCAGCTTTGCGTTACAGGAATGAATTACATTTTAAAGCACACACAACTGCCACATTTTCTCTATATTGTATCATTATGATCTTGTATAGCTGCTTTAATGAGCTCATTGTTCCTGCCTAAATGAATACACGATATTAGCTAACTGCATGATCTGTATTATCTTAGAACTGTACATTTAGACACTTGATCAAATAAATGCAGTCTTGTTGAGCATAAGAGAATTTTTTCAAAAACTTTAAAATCTTACCCACCCCAAACTTTTGAATAGCAGTTGTAGTAGCTTGGATTACCATTTAAATAATGTTTTATTCGGTCGTGGTGTGGTTGTAAATACCATATTATTTTTGTGCATTGACCGAGTACATGTACAATAAATACTATGGTGCATTAATATGCATTAATAATTCAGTAACGTGGTATGTATCAAAGTCCCATAGTATTGCCATTTTACCATCACAAGACTTTTTAAGGGAAAACATTATTAATTCTCTTTAAAAAGCAGTCCTTAGGATCCTTACAACCTTCTCAGTTCTTTTACAGAGTTGTGATTTCTCTTTCCAGCACTCTATAAGCTCTTGTTATGATTCACATAATCTCCGCAAAGACTTTTGTTTCCTGCCATAATCTGTCTGTCTAGAGTTTTCATGGTTTGCTGTAATTGAGGAGCGTGAGTGTATCTCATCTATTGGTGTGAGTGAGCGGCTGATAAAAACACTTTTCAAATTGCCAGTGTGTTTATCCAGAGGTCAGTCGATTTCTTTGCCGTCTGTAGCCCATGCTCGCCCTCTCACCGGCTGGCTCGAGTCTAAAAGGTGGCGTGCAGGTAGATCACATGCCTGAAGAAATGAACACAGCTCGTCAGACGGCTCGTGCTCAGCCTGCACATGGCAGGTGGCCGGCAGTGTTTTTAATAAGTTGGGCTGGTTGCCAGGGGCCGTAGCACTCTGTCATGTCTCGTGGGGTGTGTTGTGTCTTGTCTGCGATGTCTTTGAGCATCCTTCCACTAACAGCGTTTCTGCTTGCAAAAAAGAGGACAAGCACACAGACCGCAGTTGGTCTTATTTTATCTCAACGAAATTGTAGTTTATGTTTCTGCATTAAGCTGATGTGTGCCATATTTTTCAGTGCTAAAATGCATCTTCTTCTTTTCTTTTTTTAAATTATATATTGAAAAAAATATATTGTTTATTACCATTAGAGCTGTTTTCAAGATACGGTACAGTACGCTATATTATTCATGCATGTCATATATCGAGTCTCCATCCGTATTGTGAATTTAATTTATTCAGAAAATCTGAATATCGCAAAAACAATTTGTACCTAAAGCAACTTCTGTCCAATGTGTTCAAGAGAACAAAACTGTCATTTACAAGGAATTTGGCACAAAATAGAAATGTAGAAATGTAATTAATTTCTTGTTTACTAGTGGTCGCTGATAGATGTAGTATTTATTGCTATTTTGAATCAGCTTTTATTTTTATATTTTCAGTTTTTATTTTAATTTTAGTAATTTTAGTACTTCATCTTAAACTTATTTTAAGTTAGTTGCCAATGCAACATTTCTAATTTTCAGTTGTTTTTGAGTTCATCTAATATTTGAATTTTATTTCAGCTTTATTTCAGTTAATGAAAACAAGTTTAGTTTCAAAAGTTTTAGTTTCATTAAAGTTTTAGTCTAGTTTAGTTAATAGTAATAAGATTCTATGCGGTGATATTGTAATATTTAGTTCTTTGAGCAAATTTTTCAGTCACATGACTTGAATCAAGGTCACATGACATTTTTGATGCTTATCTACTCATTAAGGGGCCTTTTACATGACACCGTTTTCAACAAAAAACGTAAAACTTTTTATTTTGGCCGTTCATTTACACAACACTGCTGTTTTGGGGGCCTAAAAATGCAAACGTTTGTGAATGTGTTTTAAAGTGCAAGTTTTTGAAAGCAATACCGTTATCGTCTCCGTGTAAACTACAAAAATGCGAATCTGTGAAAATGGTGACGTCATGCATATTACGTGTTCGGTCTATAGGCCCGTAGTGTTTCTTTACAAAGTGACATCGCCAACTACTGGCCTGGCATGAATAATACAGCGGTTTTAGTTGTTTTCGCGGATCTGTGTGATCAAGGATCATTTTGACAATGTTGTCTTCTGTATTTGTAAAATGCAAAGGAAAAAAACTTCAGTTTTTAGTACATCGTTGTCGTGAAAACATAC
This sequence comes from Megalobrama amblycephala, assembly GCF_018812025.1. Classification (NCBI taxonomy): domain Eukaryota; kingdom Metazoa; phylum Chordata; class Actinopteri; order Cypriniformes; family Xenocyprididae; genus Megalobrama; species Megalobrama amblycephala. The sequence continues at coordinate 31,769,301 of NC_063056.1, forward strand.
CCTTATTCCGTAAATGTGCTTCTTTCATAATTTATTTGCATGTCTTCTTAATAATGAAAAAAGATCTCTTTTCAGATCTTGTTGTCGTCTGTCATTTTTTATGCAATGTGTCAGTTTTTATATAACAGCACAATCCGTGGTTAATGATATCTAACAATTGCTTGAGACAAAACAGACCAGACAGATTTTCTTCCTTTTTGAAGAAAAATTAGAAACAAACTCGACACTGAGAATTCCAACCAAACATGTGAGAAATGGATGTTCATAGTGAGGTCCGGTCTGCTGTTTTATTTGATGCTTCAGAGAGCCGCCTGCTCAGTGTCACGCTCAATACGGCAGCACGGTTTCACCGAGAACAGGAAATCAGGTCTGGCTGAGATGTGCAGCTTCAAACAACAACACCAGCTCATGAGATGTGAATCATAGAGCGTATCAATTTTTCAGGCAAAGCTTTTAGGTGGTGTACACGTGCAGACCTGTGAAATCCCTGGCCTGTTTCTCAAAGCCGAGTCCGACTCTCCGGCTGCTTCCTGCTCCACTTTGTTGTGCTTAATTCAGAACGCCTGAAAGCTTTTTAGAGAGGGCATATAGCACAGATACACATTTTAAAAAGAGGTTATTCTAGGGCTGTACTGTGTCAGAAGATGTGTGTTTGAAATGCGCATATACACACACACTAAACTGCAGAAGATGTCCTGAGACTGTACATTTACTTCTTTTTCTCTATGAAGTCTTTATGGTGCATGCAGATTTAGACTCGCTGTAGAAAATGTATGTGTGCATTTTTATCTGGAGTTATACTATTTTTGTATGGATGGATGGATGGATGGATAGAATACAGTATCATCATTTCCGCAAAAATATTAAGCAGCACTGTTTTCATCATTGATAATAGTAAGAAATGTTTCTTGAGCAGTAAATCAGCACATTAGAATGATTTCTGAAGGATCATGTGACACTGAAGACTGGAGTAATGATGCTGAAAATTCAGCTTTGCCTTCACAGGAATAAATTAAAATATTTTAAATATATTAACATTTTTAAATATACGGAAGAGAATTAGGGCCAAGCAATAATAAAACAATAAAACCATCTCGATATTAAAGTTGTTAAATTTCGAGAAAAAAATGGTTAAATTTCAAGAAAAAGGTCGTTAAATTTCAAGAAAAGTCGAGATAAAATGTTGAGAATAAACTCGTTAAATTACAAGAAAAAAAATTCGTTAAATTTCGAGAAAAAAGTCGAGATAAAATGTTGAGAATAAAGTCATTAAGTTATGAGAAAAAATTGGTAAAATTACGAGAACAAATTTGTTAAATTACGAATTTGTTCTCATAATTTAACGACTTTTTTCTCGTAATTTAATGACTTGATTCTCAACATTTTATCTCGACTTTTTCTCTAAATTTAACAAGTTTTTTCTCATAATTTAACGAGTTTATTCTCAAAATTTTATCTCAACTTTTTTCTTGAAATTTAGCAACTTTAATCTCTACCCGATGGTTTTATTTTTTTTATTATTGCTTGGCCCTAATCCTCTTCCGTAAAAAAATATTATTATAAAACACATTTATTTTAAATTGTAACAATATTTCACAATCTTACTGTTTTTACTGTATTTCCAATCAAATAAAACCAGCCTTGGTGAGCATAAAAGCAACTTCTTTCAAAAATGTCCAGTTAAATTATCTAAAAGTCACTGCTGATTTAATGCTGACTTAATAGGCCTTTATGATTATGATGAAGTGCAGTGACATTCACATTAGCTAGGTGAACAGGTGTTTTGCGTCATAGCTGTTACTATTTTAGTGTATTTTAGTGTGTCTGCATCCAGGATCAGAACTGTCCATATTGTATTTACATGGAATATTTTGCCTCCGTAGTACAGGTTATATTACTGTATCTCTGCACTGTGAGTGTCCATGAGAGACTGCTGGAGTCCTGCAGACTGCTCTAATTAATCTTTGATGACAAGTTCTGCAGGAGAGAGCTTCACGGAGCTGAATCCTCACGGTTTTATTCATGACCAAGCTGAATCATCGTTCTGATTTATGGTGCCCGATTGTTCCTCTCTGCGTTTTTAGAGTTCTGAATTCTCTTGTAATTATACCCAGCGCTCCATGGAGCTCACATCTAACCTCTGCTGATCTTCTCTTGCCTCCAGATCTTTGTCAGCAAAGTGGCCAGACTTGCAAGTGCAGATGAAAACTCCTGATGTTCGGTGCTCTTATATGCTTATATTTTTATGCTCACCCTGGCAAAACACAAGCCAAGACTTTTTTTGCTCAGATACGGCTCTTTTATGGCTCAGGAGTTCTATATATAATTTTTCTGCAGTGTAAACAGATGTTATACAGAACTATAACATTATTGTTAGCTCAGATTATTTGGTAGCGATTCATGAGTAATTCCAGTCTTACTTTCTGCACGATCCTTGGGTTTATAACAAATCTGCATTGCGCCAGCCTGTGGTCTTCATTGGCTGTTCGTGAACAATGTCTGTTTTACCTGCCCTCAAACATTGTAGATGTAGCTGAGGCCTGGAAGATTTTGGTTTGTTGATGACATGTCGAGAAGGTGCTGTTTTCTGCACTGCAAAAGCAAATCCTCTTTTCATGCACTTCTAAAGGATGAGGACTCGGCCTCGAATTGATGCATTAAAACCGACGCTTCCTTACTGTTCTTATCACTGTGTATCAAGCGATGAGGAAGATCCAGAGCTGAAATCCAGATATGGTAATGGACATTTCATTTACGCGCTTTAAACGGAATACCAATCACATCAGACTGGGCCATCTGACCAATCAGAGCAGAGTAGGCTCTCAGAAAGGAGGGGTTTAGAGAGGCAGAATCTTTGATCGAACCATTTCAGACACTGTGAGAAATTAGATGCATATTATGAGAAAATTAAAGTGTTTTTTGACATTGGATGCATACGCACATATTCTAGGAGACTGCAAAACAAAAATAGGAACCTTTAAAATAGCATCAACAATGCTTGTAATCAAAGTGACATTACTGATATTTTTGCTAAATTTGAACAGAAGATCTGAGCAAAAACTTCCATTTTGTTCTGGTCCATTGTTATTCAGCAGAAACAATTGAGAAATTAAGGCTCTCTCATTTTTCTTTCCTGTGGGAAGATTGTAAAGATCTCACACCCACGGGAGCATCTCTCTCTCTGCTTCATTCTAATAGATTTTTAAAAATCCCACAGGCTCCTAATGCATCCTGGGAAAGCTGAAACCACTGGTGTGCCCATCAGTGTAATCGATGTAATCTCATCCGTGTGCCCTTAGCCTTCAGTCCTGGAGCATTTGAGCTTCCGTGAAATCTCATGGAGGGCTCATATGCTACAGGAGCGAGACCCATATGAATATGTTTCCCGGACGAGGAAGTGGTTTTTCACTCCTAGGTGCCATTGAGACTAGAACATGCTACAGAATCTCTTATGTGTTGAAGTATATAACATAATAACGTACGCTCTTAGAATGAAAGGTTTTATAAAGGCATTGATCGTTCCATGAAGAACCTTTAACATCCATGGAACCTTTTCATTGTACAAAAGGTTCTTTATAGTGGAAAATGGTTCTTTAGATTATTAAAACATTATTCACACTAAGAAAAAAAAATGTACTTTTAAGAACTGTTTTTTCAAAAGTTCTTTTGGGAATCAAAAAATAGTTCTTTTATTGCATTGCTTTGAAAAGTATGGAAGCTTGCTTCTGGCATGGAATTGACCATTCGGAAAGACCCAACCCCTTTAGTTACTGTTGCCATGCCGCTCTCACGCCACACATCATGTTCTCGCACAGTGAACAATACATCGTGGAGCAAAGAGGACACTGACAACACGTCGTCAGACAAGACAAAGCAGGTTACTTTTGATATGAAACAAAGTCTCAAATTTCAATTTTTTTTAGTTTTTAAAGAAATTTAAACAATAAATACAATAAATAATGTGTCGTGACAGATCGCTGTACCCCCTCAGTTCAAGCAGCTCATGAACCGATCACCTCTTCCTACTAGTTCATTTATAGTGTAGTGATTTTGGACTAGTCTCACTCGAGGGTACCACAAATTTAGTGGTTTATGGTCTTAGATATTAATATTAATATTTTGTATTAATATTAATATTGAGTCAGATGATTCCTTCCAATATTTTCGGGGCACCAGTCAAGTTTCACCTTGAAAATAAAGAACAATCATGGAAGATTGTTGACTGAATAAATGGATTTTATTAACAAAAGGATAGACAAGAGTAACTAATGTATACCTTGGTAGGCAAGTTTGTATAGTTTGCATGTACACAAACAACACTCATGAAGTATATAGAGTTCTTGATAATAAAAATGGAGAAGATTTGCTCCATTGTGTCCACTGCGTGTCTATTTTGTGTCCTTTGTGACTTCTAGTCACACAGCAAAACCTGTCTGGTGAGTGGAGTTCAGTTTACACCTCAGGTCTAACGACTGAGGGGCTGGGGTGATCAGTGGGGGAGAATGGTGATAGAATTAGCCTGCTCAATGACATGCTAATGTCATCTTTCTTCCTTTCCACAAATGGTCAGGGTGATTGTCTTGATAGGCTTATCTGCTAGCCTATCTATTCCCTTGTTTGCTTCTCTTGGAGGTGTGAGTTTTGGAGTCCTGTGCTTTTCATCATGGCAGATGAGGTGATGAGGGGAGTCTTCCCTCATGTCTGCCTGCTGATCACTACAATAGCATCAAATAAACATGAATGAACATCAGAAGGAATGTTGTTTCAACCGTGGAAAGACATCAGTACACACCATTTTTCAAGTTCAAGTCCACCTACGTTAATCTAATATCTCCTCTGACTGCTTTATTGGACAAAATTGTGGATTCAGCGTTATGATTTGTTAGATCGGTTGTCGATCAAACTCCTGGCGATAGGTCAATTGCGAGTTTATATCTTGCAATTCTGACATTTTTTCTCAGAATTGCAAGTTTATTATTTTATATCTCGCATTTACAAGTTTATATCTAACAGTTCTGAGGAAAAAAGTCCAAATTGCGAAATAAGAAGTCTCAATTTTAAGAAATATCTCATTTATATCTCACAGTTCTGACTTTCTTTCTTTCTCAGAATTGTGAGATATAAACTCACAATTGCGAGTTATAAAATCAGAATTGCAAGATACAGTCAACTTGTAAAGATGTAAACTTACAATTGACTTTTTTCTCGCAATTGCGAGTTTGTCTCGCGATATTTAGCTTTTTTCAAAGTGTAATGTAAATGTTCATGTGTGCGGCTTTGATCATTTCTTGTTTAAATAAGATACAGGTTTTTGCACTGAAATACAGCATGCAAAAGTAACTCTTTTGTGAAGTTGTACCCGTGTCCTCAAATGTGCACATGGGTCTTGCAGCATACACTGAGATTTAAGGTATTCGGGAGGCGTTCGCTTTCCAAACACACTCCTGCCTGTTTTAAAATACAATTGTTTTAATTATTGGCAGCCTCTTGTAGCTCTTTTTATAGATAATTTTCCATGGTGTCCTCCATACTGCAGCTTTTCTGAGGATTTATGCTGTGTTCAATTGTAAACAATGTGGTTTGGAAATGAGCAGTCTGGGAAAATATTGCAGACACTTGAAAGGCTTCTTTGAGTGGCTCTTAAAAACCCTTTTCCAGAGAATCACTTTGAGGCAGAGCAGAAGGGACATCAGAAGAGTAGACGCCACTCGGCAAGGGTAGATGGCAGGAAATGCAGCATCACAGGGGATGGAGGGGAATGTTCAAGACCTATCTTGGCAGCCTGCTTGATTAGGTTCCTCCTCCAGATTAGGAGCAGATACACAGCACGCTATATAAAATACTTAAAGGGGACCTATAATGCCCCTTTTACAAGATGTAATATAAGTCTCTGATGTCCTCAGAATGTGTGTGTGAAGTTTCAGCTCAAAATACCCCACAGATCATTTATTATAGCTTGTCAAATTTGCCCCTATTTGTGTGTGAGCAAAAATACACTGTTTTTGTGTGTGTCCCTTTAAATGCAAATGAGCTGCTGCTCCCAAACCCCTATTCAGAATAGGGCGGAGCTTTAACAGCTTGCACTTCGGTTGCTCAAAATCAACAAAGCTGGAGAATCTCACGCAGCCAAAATGACGATTGTCGGTAACGGTGTTCAGCCTTACATCGTTCAAACCGGAGTCGACACTGATGGAGAGACTCAGGAAGAAGTTACAACTTTTAGAATGAAACTGGACATTTCTGAATGGTTAGTGGATAAATTTATGTAGTTGCTGTGGAGTTGATTCAACTCATCGACTAGCATGTGCCATCATGTTAATTTTTTGTGCACATCCAGCACTGAATTGATCTTCGTTTGTGAAGCAGTCTGGCGTAAAATGATGGCATGGCAACAACACGTTACTACAACAACTCTTCCTCTTTTCTAAAGCAGCCCAACATGGCCTCGCCCCATTTGTTGCCCTCTTTGTCTGAAGATTAAGCACCTGTTTTCACTGACCCAAGTGTTTTTGGCCATTTTGTATCCTGTTCTTAGAAAGTGGCACGATTTAGATGTTATTGTAGTTAGGTGGTATGAGTCAAAACACTAGGAGCCCCTGGCGCTGTTGAGAGCGCCACTCTCATGCAAAGCTGACTCTGCAAGTGTGTTTACAAGTTGTAATGTACGTGAGGTTAAACAGGCAAAGGGTTCAGAGGGGACAGACGAGTTTCAGCTTGTTATTTTTTGGAGCTTGTCCCAATAAAGTTCACGTAGGACTTGACATGGTCAGAACTTTTTAGACTTACCTGACAGAACATCATGTGAAACCCCTCATCTGGTAGAACAAACATTCTGTACTGATAATGAACATTACAGCAGCTCCTTCTTTCCACACTTGTGAAATTTGTCTCTGTATAATCGTCTACCTCTGACCTTCACAGATTTAAAGCTGCTCGATGTCTTTTTGGGTGCTAAAATACTTAGCAGTTAGAATGCCCCTAAAATTCAAGATTTCAGGGCCAAAAATGCCCCTATATGAGTTTTTGCCTCACATTTATATCATATGATATAGTTAAGCAATATCACACGAGTGATGTTTTTGTCTCATGTATAGGCCTATACGATATAGTTAAGCAATATCACACAAGTAACGAGTGCAATATCACGAGTGATGTTTTTGTCCCGAATAGCACGAGTGAAAATGTGATATTGATTTTATACAACAGTTCAATAAATAAGAAGTTCATATTGTGTTATATTTTAGACACAATACTGCCTGCTTTTGTTCAATTTTACCAATGAAAATATTACCTATAAAGCCAGAGCAGAACTGTTGTGCGTCTCTGAGCAACATACAGCGGTGCTTTGTTTCCGAATGAATCTGTGTTTTGAGCAAATCAATCGGGTGAACCAATGATTCAATGACCCACTCATAAAGTGAGCCATTTACTTCGTTCCTGAATGAATGTTTGAACGAATCAAGTGAGTGAATGAATGAATGAATGACTCAATGACTTACTCATTTAGACATTTACCGCCACCTACTGCCAGTTTTAGTTACTTATTTAGATTATATTTCATTTTTCCATATTACTAAAAAACCCATTAAAGGAATAGTTCACCCCAAAAATTAAATTCTGTCATAATTTACTCAGCCTCATAGCCATTGAACCTAAAAGTTTATAATAAATTCTGTTTAACCAAATAAAAAGGTTTTTTTCGAAGGCTACTTTTTTGTTATGTCCATTTGATGCTTTTCTCATTTAACACAATAATGACTTTAAAATATCTTTTGGGGGTAATTTCTCAGCCAACTTTGATGTGCAATTAATTAAATTAGATTAACTAAATTTCTCTGCCAATACCAATAGCCGAATTTTCAGAATGATATCTGCCGATGCCGATTGTTTGATTTTCTTAAAGTCCCCCTGTAGTCAATAATTTTATCTCTTAAAAATCATCTTTGATCACTAAAATGACATATTTAAATGTTTTTTTCCTATGGAAAAAAAAATCTTCATGCCTTAAAATAGCTTGAATGTAACTCTACACCTTTGCTTAATTTAGTATGCGCGGATCTATGAATATGCTAATTAGCCCTGCCTCCACTCACTCGCACGAGTGCAGAGATCCACTCGGTCAACTTACTAAGGGGAAACGCTGCACAATGGTATTGCTCTTTACAACGTCGGACACATAACAGTAATTAATACGATAAGCCTTTTGCTTGACTACGTTATCAAACAGCTAATGATGTGTTGCTAATGTTATTGTTCATGTTAAAAAATTTGGCTAATAATAATAATCAAGTCACCAATTAATGAGCTGAATGGCTGTACTTTCCAGATTCTCTGATATATTGGTACTTGTGCCCTCTTTAATGACAAGAGTCCGGGTACATGATAGTTGTAAGTGTTGAACACAGAACTGATTAGGTAAATTGTCCTAAATTGCCGTTAACTAGATTAGACATATTTAATTAATACCACACGTTAATAAGTTTGCAGCAGGTGTGTATGGTAAAATGCAGATGAAGAAAGTAGCGCACGAGTATCTTCTGCTGTGACAAACCCGGTTACCTGACAGGAAACAGAGCAAGTCACATTCTCTGTAGCCATGGTGATCTGTGCGAACTGCAGATTTTCCTCTGATCCGATTTTCACCGGCCCCCTCTCACCCCCTCACTAGATGTTATGCAAATGTTCGGATCTCGGAAGGTGGAATGTTGCCCCAGCCGCGTTCCGTCGATCCTGGAATGAGAAAAAAATATGTGAAGATGAAGCAGTAATTCATCTTATCCTTAGCCCTGATCTCAGTGCTGTACTTTGGCTTGACGAGAATGTAATTGGTCTCAGTGGGGCTTTGTGAGTATGTGTGGCCGTAGATAAGCCGGCTCAGTTCTCTTCTATCTTGTCTGGTAGATGAGCTGGATATGCACTTTGTTACATCTCTTCTGAGGACATCATTTTCGCCAAACCCTAAATTTAGTGTTTAGAGACGGAAAGTTTTATTCAGACTTTCCCTCTATCTTTGGCAAGTTAATAAATGAATAGAACATGCAGTGTCATTCTAATTATGTGGGAACAAGCAAATTTTTTTTAAAAAGGGGCCAATGTTTGTTGTGTTCTACGGTGCCCCTAAAGGGACATTGTTATAAAAAAATGAGATAGGAAGAAAAATTATATGTCAGTGCTTTTGCGTTCTCTCGCAAATCTATTGTGTTTCCCCAAGAAGCTTTGTATTCGCTCGCAAAATGTTTGCGTTCCCCCGAGAAACTTTGCATTCACTCGCAAAGAATACAAAAGTTTTGTTTGGGGAAACGCAAAAGCATTGAAATAAATTTTTTTCCTCCCATCTCATATTTTTTTCCATCCCCATGTCCCTTTACGGGCTCCGTAGTGTTCTCATTGTTAGCTAAAACTATTGAGAAAAAAAAAAAAAAAAAAAAAAACTTTTCTACATTTTTAAAATATAAAAATTAGATGAAAAACTTAAATGTAAAAAAAAATTTAAAAATTAAAAATGTTGCTTTGTCAATTACCAGAAATATGGTTAAGTTGAAGCATAAAATATTCTAAAACTGAATTTCTTTTTTTATTTTTTTAAAATATAAATATTAGATGAAAAACTTAAATATAAAAAAAATGTTGCTTTGTCAATTACAATAAATATGGTTTAGCTGAAATACAACAAAAAATCTAAAACCAAAATTACTAAAACGTAAATATTAAATTAAAGCTAGTTCAAAACATCAATAAATACTGTAATAGTATATAAATGTTAGCTTTCAGAATTCCTTCCTAGAACAAAATTAATCTATTATCAACGTTTAACATATGAAAGGATTTTTACATAGACATCTAAAAGGTACAGCAGCAAAATTACAGCCTGTTGAATTCTAAAGATTAGAAAGAGGGTAGAAATAGTCATAAGAAGTTAAATTATATTTTTGATGCAAAAAGAAACAAAAAAGTAGGACATAACCACTTGAAATGAAGACTAGCACATTCTGAACTAGAAATGTGTATGAAGTGCCTGTCATAGGAAAAGCCCATATCATGAATAATAATAAGACAGTTGCTTTCCTATTGGATTAAATCACTCGGTCTCATGAATTATTACAAGACACTGCTGATTATAGTGTGTTGAGTGTAAGTAACAAACAAAAATAAATAAATAAAGATCTAAATGAAAAGTTTTATAGTGGTTCATGACCTTTAAAGAACTTTCACCATGGTAACATTCTTTTGCCAAGATAGGGAAAAAAAGATATTGAGATTTCCAGGTCACACATAATCACAGAAGACATTCAAGCAATCTAGGAAAAATTAGTTGTGGGAATGTAATTAAGTACATTTTCTCTTTCTGTTGTTCATGAAGCATGTTATTTTCACTTTTTAAGGTCAGGCCATGATGATCGTCACAGGTTTATCTCCGATCATTGGTTGTAAAGATAAAGATAATGCATATCCAACAGAGTGTCACCATGGTGACAGAGCTGATCAGATGCTGTGCTGCCATATGAACCAGATTTACAAAGACACGGTGTTGAAGGTGAAGAAAGTCTGACTGTGTTTTAATGAATAAAACGTACAATATGCTTTGTTTTTGCTGGCTTGGCTCTCTCTATTTACACATTAATGATAGTATATTTGACACAAGTCAAAATTTTGATAATTTTCACAAAATTTTCATGGCTCCCAGAATATTTTGTTGTATGAATATCTGAATATTCAGTATATCAAAATAAATAAATAAATAAATAAATAAATAAAATTCTAGCTTCATGCATTCTTTTTATCAACACTTGAATGTGGGCTAATTTCATTTAAAAAAGCAACATTTTGAACAAAAAGCTGAGAAAATAGTGTTTTTGTCTAAGTCTACGTTCACACCGTCAGTCCAAATCTGATTATTTATGTTTCCGAATGGAATCTGATCTAAAGATTCATTTACACTACAAATGATGTACTAGAAACAGAAAAGTTTTTCCTTTGCGTTTTTCACGTACAGACGACAACATTGTCATAACGATCCCTGTTCACACGGATCCATGAAAACAATTAAAAATGTTGTATTTTGCTGCCAGGCCAGTTGTTGGCGATGTCACTTTATAAAGAAACACTACACACCTATAGACTGAACATGTAATACGCATGTGCATGACGTCACCAGTTTCACAAATTTGTGTTTTTGTAGTCTATGTGGAGACGATAACGGTGTTGTTTTCAAAAACTTGCACTTTGAATCCCGTTTTCAAAAGTTTGTGTTTTCAGACCCCAAAACACCGTTGTTGTGTAAATGAACAGCCAAAATGCATACAAAGTTTTCCGTTTTTATTTGAAAACGATGTTGTGATGTTATCTCTGCTGGTCTCAATTATATTGTAATTTTCTGCTTGACCGGCATTTTGCAACAACACAACCTTGTTTCTTCAGCGACTTTCAGCATGTTTCCTATAACAACGTGTGACATATTTACATTTTACGTACTGTAAGACAGTGATATAAACCACGCGAAATATGATTAGAGAGGTCAGACTGAAACAGATCAAAAATATTGTTGTACCAAGTCGGTACTGAAAATGTAAAAATGTGACACTTTGAGCGCTGTTGAGCTGATTCGTAAACGCCTCCGATTGGCCGTTGTGTTCACGCGCTCAACATATATGTCTGTGATTGGGTACAATGATCAACGCTTCAAAAACATGTTGTAAATAGACATCAATGACGCTCTTCACTGAGCGCTTACACAGATACACACGGGAGCGTTTGAAAGCTGCTTTCAAATGGTCCCACTTTCAAAATGCTTTCAAACACTACCGTGTACTTTCAAACACTTTCCACCCTTTCTCTAATCCTTAATTTTTGTTACTGTACTTTTAAGAATTCTGTACGCTAATGACTTTTATTACGACTGACTAACCTCTGTGTATTGGTATAATTCATACTGTCATTCATCAGGACAAGTTAAATAGCTGACTACTGAATATGCATTAATATGTAAATCTGAGATGTCATATGTTAATGGGGTCATGATGTCAGCTTACTTTCCATAAATGGTCTTAGTGGACTGTTGAAGAGCATATAGTTTGATTAATTAATCAACATAGCATGTACGCTTTTTAGATTTTTAATCGATTGACTAAAATCAGTATGGTGCAACAGTTTTGTTCTGTTATTTATTTATAAGGACACTGCACCAGGGAAGTCTTATTGTGACTCATTGCATTTGGAAACTGAATGTTCTTGTAATATGTGTTTATGTTTTCTGCTTGTGTTGCATCATCTCTGAAATGTAGTAGTGCAGCTGATTTCTCAGTTTTCATTTTAATGCAATTGTCAAAAAACTTGACACTGGCGGCTTACAGTCGATCTTTGTTTATTCAGTCTGGCCTTGTCTCATGAATGTCTCTGCGTTCAAAGACTCAGCCATAGATGGACTTCCTTATTTCAAAAACACGCTCATGAGAAATAGTCCAGTGATCCTGTTCCTCATCTGACACTTGAGTTACTAAGCAGTTGAGGGGAAAAACCAAACTATCTTCAGCTCTCCTTTTTTGCTCAGTTGTGATGATGTCCATGTATAGGCAATGTTATTGTGAATCTCAGATCTGCAGAATGAATCTTTTTAACTCTGAAATACCTGCATGTTCTTTTCCTACACGATGACTGTCTGCTTTCAAACAAACGTGTCTCGATCACAGCCTCATATAGTTGTTGATTATTCAGACATTCGGTCAGCTGCACAGATGCCGGTTCTTTCAATCTAGGCCATTAGTGAAGCACAAGAGTTGTGTGTGTCTTTCTCTTTCTGTCTTTCTCCATCTGTCCACACTCTGACAGAGGAAGTGGTCGTCTCTCCATCTGTATCGCATCTCTTTTGATTAGACGTGTTAAGAGAATAAAAGTGTGAGGTTTATCACTTCGCAGCTGACAGAAAGACATATCTATTTTATGTTACTCGAAGGTGGTTTTTAAAGGTGAATCTTGAAAACTGAAAACTGCCAAGAGATATCCGGCCATATTTCACATCCCAGACTTGCAACTTACGAAATCCTACGACAGTGTGTAAGATTTTTTCTCCCCTTTTCTTTCCATAATATTTCACATCAGAATCAAAATCTTTTTTTTCCATTATGACATTTATTTAAATGCCAGTGAAGTGCATCTAGTTTCATTATAAAAGGTATAATATAAAATATTATGAATCGTAATTTATTTTTAAAGAACTTTTGTAATGTACAATTGAAAATATATATTATGATAGTATGATTTCTGCACTCTATTTTATGGAAGCTTGTTTCCGCCACTAAATAAAAAAGAAAAAAGTTAAACTTTGACTTTATAACTCGCAATTCTGACTTTATAACTCGCAATTCTGACTTTATATCATGCAATTCTGACTTTATAACTCGCAATTCTGACTTTATAACTCACAATTCTGACTTTATAACTCACAATTCTGACTTTATATCATGCAATTCTGACTTTATAACTCGCAATTCTGACTTTATAACTCGCAATTCTGACTTTATCTCATAATTCTGACTTTATATCATGCAATTCTGACTTTATATCACGCAATTCTGACTTTATAACTCGCAATTCTGACTTTCTATGACGCAGTTCTGACTTTATATCATGCAACTCTAACTTTATATAACGCAATTCTGATTTTATAACTCGCAATTCTGACTTTATATAACGCAGTTCTAACTTTATAACTTGCAATTCTGACTTTATAACTTGCAATTCTGACTTTATATAACGCAATTCTGACTTTATAACTCGCAATTCTGACTTTATAACTTGAAATTCTGACTTTATATAACGCAATTCTGATTTTATAACTCGCAATTCTGACTTTATATAACGCAATTCTAACTTTATAACTTGCAATTCTGACTTTATAACTCGCAATTCTGACTTTATAACTTGAAATTCTGACTTTATATAACGCAATTCTGATTTTATAACTCGCAATTCTGACTTATAACTTGAAATTCTGACTTTATATAACGCAATTCTGATTTTATAACTCGCAATTCTGACTTTATATAACGCAATTCTAACTTTATAACTTGCAATTCTGACTTTATAACTTGCAATTCTGACTTTATATAACGCAATTCTGACTTTATAACTCGCAATTCTGACTTTATAACTTGAAATTCTGACTTTATATAACGCAGTTCTGACATTATAACTGGCAATTCTAACTTTATAACTTGTAATTCTTTTTTATTTTTTTATTTAAACAAGCTTTCATACTATATAGTTTATGAGGATAATGATAATTGTTATTTTGGCCTAGCAAAATAATAAAATAGGCTTAATTTTTTTATGCTAAACATTATATCTTAATTTTTGACCTGGAAATCTGACTAGAATGCAGACATAATCTGAGATTTTTTTGCAATGCAACTAAAAATGGTAAAAAGTGTTAAACAAACATGCAAGAGATGGGTGCTCCAGTTCGGTGGAAATTTGCAGCGCTAGAGTTCCTGTGTTAATGATCTTTCACATCCTCTGGTGTTGTGTTGGTTATTCCTAACTGGTGTGGCATGACACAAAGCAGGAATGAAGGCAGGAATTAGAGGATGTAAACATGCCATTCGGTAGAAACGTTTATCAACGCACTCACACACACGGCCGCCTGAGCTGGTCAAAACATCATCCGTCTCACACTCGTGCCGATCTGCCCGGACATTACATCTTTGTGTTTTTTTCACACGTGACGTTCTTTAAATTCCCGTAAAATGAGTCTTTCTCATCTCTCAGGCATGAGCGCACTGTCCGTGCTCTTATGTTTTTTGTTTTCATACTCGAGTTGAGCGGCAATTAATCTGAGGCTTCTGAGACAGGTTTGATATAGACATCATAATTCATTCGTATTTGTAAGGATTTTTTTATATGGACATTTTTTTGGATGGATGGATGGATGGATGGATGGATGGATTCTTTTCAGGTACTTAAGCAATTCTGAATCGATGAACTAGTTATAAGCAACACTTCAAAGTGGTATTTTAAAGGACATTGTTTTAAAACCATAGTGGTGCATGATTGACAATTGACATTTGTCCAAATAACAGGAATGTAGGCCAATTGAAGCTCTTGATCCATTTACTGCACTGAATCACTATGACCGACTTACGTAGATGAATAGTTTTTTACAATGGTTTTTTCAGGGGAAAACATTATGAAGAGGCTTTTTAATTTGAAATGCAAATAATAAAGTGGTTGATGTACAAAGGAAACTACAGTACAGCCTGTCCAATGATATCATCTGTATTTTTTAGCAGTAGCGACTGTAGTGGAGGCGGCTGATTGATCGAATGCACTGATTCATAAATGTCTTCATCTAATCTGCCCTTTTTGAAACCTTCTGACTTATTGTATTGACTACATTTGATGTATATAGTAGTTCTTTGCTGGTGGTGTCAGGCTGTCTACAGTATATCTGCTGAAACTCATGAGTCATAAAACGACATTTCCCAAAATTAAGTCACATGCCCAGTATTATCCAAACTGTTTGCAATAGAGGAGTTTTAGAGATGTATATGTTGGCAAATTTCTCCATGTGGTAACCCAGTGGAAAGTCTTAGAGATTGCTCTTCCATAGCTCTGGAGACTTCATTGAGTTCTTAGTTTTGTATGTGCTCCACTTTAATCTCAGATTGTCTGGTTTGTAAATTTGGGTCACTAGGATTCGTGATGACTTTAGCGTTTAACATGTTGGGTATAGAAACTTGTATTCTCTGGCTGTTAGTCCTGGTGAGTTTCACAGTGAAAGTCTAGTTTAGACTAGTTCAGTCATTGTGCTGAAATTGCCTGTTTCCTTCCTTTTGCAGTATTCTGTTACGAGGATGTTGAGACATCACCTCTGCCCCCTATGTGCTGTTTCTCAGACTCGAATTTGGCAATGAATCAGAATGAGAGTGCGTTCTGGCAGGTTTGGGAGTATTGGTACATTGTGTTATGTTCTCAGTGTCTGCTAGAAGAAATTCAGAACTCACAATGTAAATCAACATTTGTTCATGGCTCCATTACATTGTGAGTTCTGAATTTCTTTTTTTTATATATATAGCTTATACATACACTCACCGGCCACTTTATTGGGTACACCTTGCTAGTATCAGGTTGGACTCCCTTTTGCCTCCATAACTGCCTTAATTCTTTGTGGCATAGATTGAACAAAGTGCTAGAAACATTCCTCAGAGATTTTGGTCTATATTGACATGATCGCCTCACGCAGTTGCTGCAGATTTGCTGTAGATTTGTCATATTTTTTGATCTGATGACTCTGAAGGTCATTTCAGTATAGTAAACTCGTTGTCATGTTCAAGAAACCAGTTTGAGATGATTTGAGCTTTGTGACATGGAGCTTTATTCATCAGAAGATGGGTCCACTGTGGTCAGACCCAAAGGGATGGACCTGGTAAGCAACAATACTCAGGTAGGCTGTAGCGTTTGAACTCATGCTCAGTTGGTACTAAGAGGCCCAAAGTGTGCCAAGAAAATATCCCCCACACCATTACAGCCTGAACCGTTGATACAAGGCAGGATGGATCCATGCTTTCATGTTGTTGACCCTACCAATGTTGCAGCAGAAATTGAGACTCATCAGACCAGGAAATGTTTTTCCAATTTTCTATTGTCCAATTTTGATGAGCCTGTGCGAATTGTATCCTCAGTTTCCTGTTCTCAGCCGACAGGACTAGCACCCGCTGTGATCTTCTTCTGCTGTAGCTCATCTGCTTCAAGGTTGGACGTGTTGTGCGTTCAGAGTTGCCTTTCAATCAGCTTGAACCGGTCTGGCCATTCTCTGACCTCTGGCATCATCAAGGCTTTTTCTTCCACAGAACTGCCGCTCACTGTATATTTTCTCTTTTTTGGACCATTCTCTGTAAACCCTAGAGATGGTTGTGCATGAAAATCCCAGTAGATCAGCAGCTTCTGAAATACTCAGTCCAGCTGGTCTGGCACGAACAATCATGCCACATTCAAATTCACTTAATTCTTCGCCATTCTGATGCTCAGTTTGAACTTCAGCAGATCATCTTGACCATGTCTACACGCCTAAATGTTTTGAGTTGCTGTCATGTGATTGGCTGATTAGATATTTGAATTAACGAGCAGTTGAACAGGTGTACCGAATAAAGTGGCTGGTAAGTGTACACACACACACACACACACACACACACACACACACTCACTGGCGGTTAAAAGTTTGGAATAATTAAGATTGACACTAAAGACTGAAGAAATGGCTGCTGAAAACACAGCTTTGTCATCACAGGAGTAAATTAACATTTATTAAAATAGAAAAAAGTTATTTTAAAATGTAATAATATTTCACAATATTTCTGTTTTACTGTATTTTTGATCAAATAAATTCAGCCTTGTTTACATCAGCATGAGTTTGAAAATTACATTTCATTGCTTCAGACTCATGCCATCGAGAATTCGCTATAAATATTCACAAAGCTAGAATGCTGCACTTTAAAACGATACCAAACTCGTGCTGAGAGGGGAAGCGACCAAAGAAAAAATATCCATTTTTCATTGATAAAGAAAAGGTACTCCTGTCAGAAAACTTACAAATAAAGATACTTTTAGATGTTGAATTGATATTTGGAGCATTGGGATCACTAGCTGGGGCTTAATGAACTCATTTTTGTGAAAACCTCAAATTTGACCAAAATTGACATTTTTCAATTGTTTTGTCTGTATCTCGGAATTAGGCTGTGCGCATTCCGACTCATTTTGCCAGCACGGGTCACACATATATATATATATTCCAGATAACATTGAAATCATTTATTCTGGCTTTAGTACAATCACAATATTAAGCAGTTATTCAATTTTCGAAACTTTTTTTAACACAACACCAATTTTTCTAATGCAGTATAAATGGGTATTTGTGCATGAAAATGTCTAGCTGTCATTATATTTTAGGAAAGAAGGCCTTTGACCTTCAAAACACCCTAAACCACACAACACGCTGGTGTTGTGGCTGTAAGTTTTGCATAATGCAAATATCTAGTATATTTATTCCTCAGCAGACACCTAGAATCTTGTTTCTCTCTGAACTTGATGCCTGAAGTGGCTGTTAAAAATGGTTGGATATGGCTGCTATTCCTGTTATGACTATGCAAATATTTGCAATGCATTATGCGGGGATATTTTTCTGGGATAGCAGTGATTCAGCTGTTTCTGTGGCCGTATGTCTTCTGTGGTAAACATTTACACTGAGAGATAGAGAAGAGAGAGGTGGAGACTGAGATAAAAGATGTACGTCAGCACAGAGAAATAAATCTCGTCTTTTTAGAGCCAAGGAGAAAGGAGGAATTATCTGTGTGTGTGTGTGTGTGTGTGTGTGTGTGTGTGTGTGTGTGTGTGTGTGTGTGTGTGTGTGTGTGTGTGTGTTTAACACGTGAACTGTGTGTGACTGGCATGTGGACAGTCAGGGTAAGAGATGTTCGGGTTCCTAATGACCACACACACACATTTGCAGTATCTCTGGGTAAAGCTCATGCGCATAGAGAAGCATTTGAAGAGCTGAGCCACACCGTGGCATCTGATTGGCCTGGGGAGGATGCAAGAAAAGGGGCCAGGCTCCGCCTCCCTCCACCCCCCTGCGCGTGTTAGAAAGGAGATAGCTTGAGGAGAGCAGACAGCTTCACTGCGCCGAGTGCCGAACACACACTAATGCTGCATACTCCTGGGAGATCAGTCGACGCAGAGCTTTCTCCAGCTGAAGAACCCAAAACAAACCCACGTTCTGCATCCGCTGCAGATTAAGTGATGTTTAAGAGCGCTCTCCGCTCTGAGTTCAACCCATCGTCCGCAGTCTCAGCAACACAGAATCCTCTCCATTCGACCCGGCTGTAAGCATGGGAAGGCAAAGCCAAGATGCCACGTCCACCGCGGGCACGGGTACGGGTACGGGCGGCGGCGGCCGCATGCAGCGCTCCCAGAGCCGCATGAGCCTGTCAGCCTCGTTCGAAGCGCTGGCCGTCTACTTCCCCTGCATGAATTCTTTCGATGAGGAAGATGGAGGTAAGAGGATGAAGATGTGTCACATGAGATATTAAGTGTTTAGGTCTGAATGAGCATCTTGCATGTCAAAGTTCAGGTGTTTTGCAGAATATTTGGTGTTATGTGAGCACACCAGTTCTTTTCCTTTCATATTTAATTGGGTTTGTGATAGTTTATGTGTCTGGTGGAGTTTAAATAAATAATCTGCAGAATCATACATGTCTGTCAGTAAAATAAAGTTATTTATGTGCATAAATTGCAGTGTCAGTTTTATAGCACTAAATAGTCACGCAGTCTTTTGATGGTTTTGGTGGGACTCAAGCATCATCATGTGTTTTGACCTTGACGGTGCTTGACTGCCTCTCTCTATTTCTCCCCCTTCAGTCACTATAGAGATTAATATCATGGGAAATATTGTATGATATCCTTGCAGAACAAATATTTTTTGGCTTTTGCATGATTTAGTGTGATGTGTAGGTACAACCAGATTCTCTTCAAACCATTAATATATTAATTTCTGGGTGAATCTCATGAGAACATGCCCAGGTCACATTTCATCCCAAAATCCAAAGGAGAAAAAAAAATAATAATAATAATTTTATTTTGCAAAAAAAAATTGT
This sequence comes from Megalobrama amblycephala, assembly GCF_018812025.1. Taxonomy (NCBI): domain Eukaryota; kingdom Metazoa; phylum Chordata; class Actinopteri; order Cypriniformes; family Xenocyprididae; genus Megalobrama; species Megalobrama amblycephala. Next base: position 31,788,944 of record NC_063056.1, read on the forward strand.
TTAATTGTTTAATTTTTATTGTATTATTTTCATTACAATTAAGCACATTTCTAGTTTTCTTCTTCTTTTTTTTAACTGTACAGTGTTAATCGGCATAAATTAAATGCTATCATAATATATAAACAATTTTCAAATTAATATTTTCATTTATTAATATATTATTATTTATTTATTTTATTTTATTTATTAATGTTGTATTTTTTTATTTTATTTTTTTTGTTCATTTATAATAATGATAGTTTTGGAACAAATGTGCTTTATTGTCATGAAAATAATCAAAATATAACTTATTTCTGATTTGGGTTGAAATATGACCTGAACCTGGACATGTCCTTAATCATTTTATTGAGCTTTTCAAGACATGATCAGTGAACCTGGGATGTCTCCTGACATTGTGCATCAGTGTATCTCAAGTTTATCTTGGTTAAGTTCAACAAGACCACAACTGTTACGAGTTCTCGATTATTATATACAGCTGTGCTGTTAGCACAGAAAAGGACATTCGCATCCGCCGATATATTCGTCATCCTCTTGTGTTCAGCTACATCTCAGGGCCGAAAGCAGAGGCGGATGACATTGAATGAAATGAAAATCAAGCCTGCTGCGTGTGACCAGCAATTGAATGAATTTCAGCAGCTCAGCCATGTCTGTTTCCTGTAGCCTTCTCTCTCATCTATTGAAGATGGGTTCTGCATTCTGAGTAGCCCTCACATTACTGTCCTCTTCATGCTTGTATTTCCGTTTGGCAACAAAAGAACAGGATGTGCGTTAATTTTGTACATCAAGTTAAAGCAGTAAGCCACGAGAAGACAGTGTTTTTTGACTTAAGTGACTTATTGCCAACAGCAATATGATTAAGGGTGAAATTGAATCATGGTAATTGGAATAAACTACTGCCTTGTCTAGTAATATATTCATCTCTCTGTAACTGTAGACAGAGCGGCAGGCAACATTGCCTGCATTATTATAGAATATGCGGTGCGTTTACTATTAGAAACTTTTTTCTACATATACAATTTTTGTTATAGTTAGTTATATCTCTCTTACTAAGTATAAAACAGCCGTATAAAATAAAAAATGCAAACATGATACAAAAAGGGTTTCCTCCTTTTTGTCATGGTAACAACCCTTTAGCGTACCATGGAAAACCTTTGAATAATTAAGTTAAATGTGTAATATCTGCTCTACTAGCAGCACCAGATAAAATTGCAGACAGAAATAAGGAAAGTTTCCCAAACTCTGCTACCACCTCGTCTACCATTGTTTGCCAAACAGGTAGTCCCACTTCAAAATGACACCATTGATTGAACTGAAATGCCATTTTAACCTGTTTTGAAAGTGCCACAGTGTTCACAATCCTCAGGACGTCAGTCTCTTCATATTGAACTGATAAAGAAGAAAGTATTTTAACATTGCAAACATACAGTATTATCTGTATTTAACGTGCACTGCTCCTGTCTGTATGATTGTTCAGCTGACACAGGTTGAGGTGTTTGGTCACTTCATGCTTAATTTTGGTTCAGTGCACCTGTATAACCCGTCATGTCAAATCACCCTGCGTCTCATGTAACAGACACTACGGCATGTCTGCAGGCCAGATATAGAAACAGAAAAATGCACTGTATCTAAAACAAGAAACTGTTGAGTGGGAGCAGAACCACATGTGCCTATACCTTCATTTCACACCCTCCACAGCGCACCAGCTCTCACGTGTGAGGTTTTTAAATGTGCAGAAATGTGTCCTCCATCACTCCACCTGAGATGTCTTGATCTCCTGATTGACAGACTCTGTCTCTGTCTCTGTCTCTGTAGAAGCAGGAGGAAAGAAGCTGCGCAGCACTATCCAGAGGAGCACAGAGACGGGTCTGGCCGTAGAGATGCGAAGCCGAATGACCCGACAGGCCAGCCGCGAATCCACTGACGGCAGCATGAACAGCTACAGCTCTGAGGGAAAGTGAGTAAAAAAACACACGTGCACACAAAACCATTCTGACAAGCATGACAGTGTGTGTGTGTATATATATATATATATATATATATATATATATATATATATATATATATATTAGTATATATGAATGTATATGGATATATGCATGATTTAAAATATTAGTATTAAAATGCATTAATAATAATAATAATAAATTGTTAGTGTTATTATTATTATTACTATTACATGGTTATTAATTATATTCATATTGTAATATTAATTTAAAAAAGATTAGTAAAAATAATAAAAAATAATGTATACATGTATATTTTAATAATAATTTTAACAATGATTATTTAAATTATACATATATGAATTATTTTTAATTATTTTTAATTATTTTAAATCGTTATTAATTATATGCGTATTGTAAGTAATTTTAAAATAATAATAATAATAAAAACAATATATGTATATTTTTAATAATTTTTGTTATTAATAATACATTATTATTATTATTATTATATGGATATTAATATAATAATAATAATAATAATAATTAAATAATTATTAGATTAGAATATTATTTTATCTAATAGATAATATTATAATGTGTATATATGTATAATGTTAAATAATAATTCTTAAAAAAAAATTATATTAAAAAATAACAATATTAATAATAAAAAATAATAAAATACAACAGCATCTATTACCATGGAAAATCATTTCTATTCATTATTGTATTCTAACAATCACTTATTGTATTCTAAAAATGGAAAATCACTTTGACAGCAACACAGTTACAGTCTATGGCAGGGCATTGCTCCAGAATCAACATTAAAATGAACACTGCCACAAAGTAAATGTAAAAATAATAATAATAATAATGAGATCAAGCTCTAGTAATTTTCTAATCAAAGCCTTTTTTTTTCTTCCCAGCCTCATCTTCCCTGGAGTGAGACTCTCTTCTGACAGTCAGTTCACTGATTTTCTGGATGGACTTGGCCCCGCCCAGCTTGTGGGGAGACAGTCGTTAGCCACGCCCTCTATGGGTGAGCACTTGTTTATTTGACTTACTGTATACACACCACTCAATTCCCATGATGCAAGTCTTTACAGTAATATTAATCATGTGTAACTCATATATCCTTGAATTTTTTCATGCCTAGGTGACATTCAGATCGGGATGGTAGAAAAGAAAGGAGCTCTAGAGGTAGAGGTCATCCGAGCCAGAGGCCTTGTGGGAAAACCAGGTTCTAAGGCACTGCCAGGTGAGTGCGGTTACTCTTTCTGAAGGTGATTTCACAGGCGCCTGAAAACTCATCGCTCACGATTAAACTCCATCTGTTGTTGTTCTCCTCCAGCCCCTTACGTAAAGGTGTATCTGCTGGAGAATGGCGCCTGCATAGCCAAAAAGAAAACAAAAGTAGCACGAAAAACACTGGACCCTCTTTACCAGCAGCAGCTGCAGTTTGAAGAGTCTCCAGGAGGAAAGGTTTTACAGGTATTATGTCACATCACTAATGGTTTTATTTACCAGTCGTTTGGCCGTTGTCTTGTGATCATTTAGTCAATCAGTACTACCTTATCTAGAGAGAGCCATTCATTTTTGTATATAAACTTTTTAGATTACACAATATAACACAGAATTTACACAATATTATATATATATATATATATATATATATATATATATATATATATTTATTTATTTAATTGAATAAATTCTATGAGCAAATAAAAGTAAATAATAAAATTACAGAATTTACACAATATTACACAATATAACAGAATTTACACAATATTTTATATATATATATATATATATATATATATATATAATTGCAATGTAAATTAATATTTATTTAGTTAATATTTATTATTTATTTAAGTTAATAAATTATATGCGCATATATATAAAATTTATTTAGTTGCCATTTATAAGTTTAATGTATAGTAATAATGTATTAATGTATTAATATAGTTTAATGACTGAATAAATTATGTGAGCAAATAAGAGTAAGTTTAAAAAAAATCCATAATTTACACAATATTACACATTAAAACACTTTTTTTCCACAAAATTATTTTATTATGAGACCTGACCTCAGGCTATCACTAATTTGTAGTTATTTATTTTTCTTTATTTATTTTTGTTATAATTTTTCTATGAGTGCAACTTGATATTGATGGCCTTTAATTCTCTTCCCATCGTAGATCATTGTGTGGGGAGACTATGGACGTATGGACCACAAATCCTTCATGGGAGCCGCTCAGATACTTTTAGATGATCTGGACTTGTCCAACATGGTTATTGGCTGGTTCAAACTGTTTCCTCCCTCTTCATTGGTCGACCCAACCTTGGCCCCGTTGACCAGAAGAGCTTCCCAGTCATCTCTCGACAGCGGGTCCGGGCCGTTCGGTCGCTCGTAGCAGTTTCCTGAAATATAGCGTTATTGTAGCAGCCAATGGGTGGAGTTTGAGATTTGCGACAGGTCCCGTCCCCCCGGTAACACTGCATGCTTGATGTTGTGTGTTCAGAGCTTGTTTCTTAGGGGTGAAAAAAGCGGTCCTGTTTTTGCTCGCAAAAAAATGCGGCACACGTCGTGCGCAAAGAGCACCCCCTAGAGGGCAGGGACGAGACGAAGCCGGAAATGGGCTCCTTAGCTCATGGAACGTCACAAATCCTGATCTTAGAACCTATTTGAAGCCATTGGAGTCTGAACTGAGAACTGAAATGTTGAGTTCTTCAGAAGCCCCTTTTGAAATGGGGTGAAACGTTCTCTTCGACTTTCATTTTCCATTTATGTTTCTTTTAATGTTGATGTATTTGTATCTACATGGGCTAACAGTGTTCCTTGGGTCAAGCCATGCCAACAGACCCAGAAATGTACACACAAAACAAGAATATGACGTGGGAATGGTCACCTCACTCCCCAGATATGATTCTGCTAGATCAATACAGAGATGAAATGTAGGTTTGAATCATCTTTTAAGATCAAATTGAATTACTTCTCTTGAAACTGTATGAAACCTAAAGAAGAAATAACGAGTTTTTTGTTGCATGGACACAACTTTAGCTGAACTTAAAAAAAAAAAAAAAAAAGTAAATAGAAAATAAATGATTTTTCTCAAGACTGCTACTTGCAAAAAAAAGATGATGAGAAAAAAAAAGAAAAGAAAAAACAAACCGGATCAGCCATTTTCAACAATTTCTATTATTTTTAAAGATAAATTTCACTAGTGCATGGTTTTCATGGGGAGTGAATGCTACAGTGTGATTTGAAAAAAAAAAAAAAAAAAACTTTGTTTTTTTTTTGTCCTGTAGACCGTTCATTGGTCTCTCTACTGTATTTTTACAGACAAGCAGTTAAATGACAAGCTTAACATTTTATTTACAGTGAAAAATCTGTTCATGTGACAAAGACGTAAAAAAATAAATGTCTATGATTTGTTATTGTAAAGGCGTAAGCCTTATGAAGCTAAAGACGATGTGCAAATTGTACATGTTTCTCTACTTCTCCCTTGTCCCAGGGTAAACTCTCTGTACTTCTTGCTTCCGTTGTCAGATTTCCACCCCGATATTGTTCCAGTTCTATTTCATTTTGATTTTCAGGGCTGTTCGTTTCCTGCAGCTCTTCTAGTTTTAGTCTGTATATTGTTTGAAGTTCATTCGTTTAACAAGCATGTTGAAAAGGGTTTTTGGCAACATGGCTTGGGCACATCTTACAGTAACTCAGCATGTTTTGATAAAGACGATATTTGGAGAAAAAAAAATGCAGTTTCTTGTACAGTGCATGTCGACGACGATCCTCTCCCCCCCCGACCCTTCACCCCGAATTGAATTTTAGCAAAAATTAGGCAGCGGTCTCAAACGGACCAGAAGGGCAAAATTCCGAATGAACATTCCACCTTGTAAAATCATACTTTGTTGACAAATTTAAGGGAAAAACGTGACCAGGGATTTTTATATCTTTACGGAAATATGAGCTGCAGCATTCCTGACAAAAGAGCCCAAAATTTCACGAGATCTTTTTACCGGAGGCGGCTGCAGCTCGCTGACTTTCGCAGTATTGTGCTGTACAGTTTTCCCAGCATGATGCTGTCTGCAGAGAAATGCACATCGGGACGATGATATTGCCACACGATATACCTTTGGTTTTTATTTCTTCGTTTCAAGAAAGTAGAAGTCATTTAATATATTTTTGTTAGTTTATTTACAAGCCAAGACCTATTTATTTTTTATTTTCTATTTTTTAGTAAGAATCAGAGCTTCTTATATCTGAGCAGTTTATGACTCCTAGTTTTAATGCCTGAATGGAAATATACACTGAGACATTATACCTCTTCCTATGAAAATGAACTCTACGTTTTTCTGATTAATCAATAAGATTTTTTTTTAAACTTATTAATCAAGCTTTCAATGTACTTATGATTTCTGTGTACGTCTGTCACAGTCTACAGAATTTTAATAGAGATCTCTGTTAAAGCAAACTCTCTAAATGAATGGAAGTGGGATAATGTCTCATGACGTCAAAGATATGTTCTATTCTATTTCAAATGCCTTCTATTTTGTTTTTTCTGTTCTGTTCTTTTCTTTTTTTTCCTTCTTTTTTTTTTTTTTTGGTGCAATGTGTTCATGCCAAGGCTATGTCTTGGTCAAGTATGGTTGAGTACAGAGATTTATGTAAGTTATTTTTCAAATTAAAAAATAAAAAATGGATATTACACTGGAAAATGAGCGTTCACAAACAAAAGCAATAAGTCTCTATTTATAGTGTTTCCTGGTGTGACATGAAAACACAGATTTATACATTTCTCTGAATTATGTTATTTAGCAGTGGTCTATGTTTCTAATAAGAAACATTTATTATTATTATCAATGTTGGAAACAGTTGTGTACGATTTTTTTCAGGATTCTTTGATGAAGAAAGAACAGCATTTATATGAAACAGAAAATGTTTTTGAAAGAAATTAAAGAAATTAATACTTTTATTCAGCAAGGATTCATTAAATTGATCAAACGTGACAGTAAAGACATTTATAATGTTACAAAAGCTATATTTTTAATACAGCATTATGTTGTCCTATATAGGTCCTGTGTAATACAGCAGCACCCCAAGCTTGTACATACATTAGTGGAAATTTGTTTTCCTACATATTATCAAAATGATCAATATACTTCGAAAGTAAGCGTACAGCTTTCCACGAACAACTGAATTACATTGTTTTGTTTTTCAGAGAACAGTCATAAGGTGGTTTTTGTCCACACTTTTCTGTGGTTATGAGTAAGCGCTGAGATGATTGCTCAAAAAGGAAATGAACAACTGGGGGATAAAATAGATTCTTCCTGCTTTGACAGATAAATGCTGAACTGTCATGAATTGGCACCAAAAACCGATGCACTTCTTGATGGAAATAACATCACAATATTTATTTCCATTAAGAGGTGCATCGGTTTTTGGTCAAGATCTTGTATTGACAATGCAAGAGGTGAGCACTCTGTAAAGTCTCCTCCAGCACATCTTAAAGACTTTCAATGAAGTTAAGGTCTGGACTTAGAGGTGCCAATTCATATGTGAAAATGATGCTTCATGCTCCCTCCCAACCATTCTTTCACAATTTAAGCCTGATGAATTTTGAAATTGTCATCCTGGAATATGGCCGTGATTCGTCTGCCTACATGGTTTAGAAATGAAAAGCTACACACTCCATCAATTAGTGTTAAAAGAACCATTGCCAAACATATAACATGCTAGAAACATAATCACTGTAATAATGATCCATTCATAGATTCTTAAAGGGGTCCTTGATTATGATTTCACTTTTTTAACTTTAGTTAGTGTGTAATGTTGCTGTTTGAGCATAAACAACATCTGCAAAGTTACAACACTCAAAGGCCATGCAAAGGCCATGTTGGGCTGCTTTAGAGAAGAGAAAGAGTTGAAGTAGTGGAGTGTTGTTATATGCCGGACTGCTCCAAAAACAAGGGTCAATTCAATGCTGGATTTGCACAAAAGATGAACATGACTTATATTACATCTTGTGAAAAGAGGCATAATAGGTCCTCTTTAAGTATTTGCCTATTAAAATCCTTTTGGCTTACTTATATATATTAAATAGGTCATATGCATTTAAAGACTCTTTGTGCTGTGTATTAAAGCAGCACCCCCAGGCTGTATGTACATTAGTAAAAGGCAAGAAATTTGTTTCCCTACGTTATCAAAATGATCAAGATATTAGAAAGCAAGTGTACAGCTTTCCTCGAACGACTGAATTACATTGTTTTTTTGTCAGAGAACACATTTATACAATGTTGTTTTTAGTCAGCGCTATTCTGTGGTTATGAGTAAGCGCTGAGTTGATGGCTATAAAAGGAAGTGAACAACTGGGGGATAAAACAGCTTCCTGCTTTGACAGATACATAAATGCTGCACTGTCACAACACAATCATAAGCTGATACGATTCCAGAAAAATTAAAGGTAAGTTAAATTTAATACATTTAAAAAATCTTACTGTAAATTCAAATCAGAGGATAGAGGTTTTGTCATCACTGTACAAAATCAAGTGTAGCATTATATGAGAGACTAAATTGTATTGATGTATTGTTGCTTCGTTCTACATTATAACAAATTTATGCCACACTGACAAATGTCTGAATGTTGTTGTATAAGATGATAAACTTTTTTTTTAGCCATTTATTGCAATTAACCATCTACTCTCATATTATATATCTGAACCACAAAGTGTCAAATATAATGGCATATATCTCTTTTTTATCATTTTAAACCTAATGTACTTATTTTTGTTCAAGGTTTTACATGGTTGCACACACGCTTGTGCTACTGTATATTTCCAAAAAAACTCCACTTGATTTGATATTTTGTTATCGAATGCAATGATATTCACATTTTTAAGTCTGGTTTATATGTTTTGAAGCCCACTAAAAATAATGCAGGGCTCATTAACCAATTCATGTAGCCTATAGTGATGAAATCATAAGCTATCATCATTTTCAAAATCTCTGTCCCTGTTATTTCAGGTTATTGAGACAATGATGATTCAAACTAGATTTTATCAGCTGGCAGAAAAACTACGATGGGTCTGGTCCAAAATATATGGTCTCTACACGACCAACACCACAAAAAGCTGGAAGGAAAAACACCTTCTCCTGCTGACCTGCTTTACCACCAGCCTCATTCTGAGCACCTTCCTCTTCCTCATCCTTCACTTTTCCTTCAAATGTGTTCAGGAGGTCTCGGTTCCCCTCACTTGTGTTGTTTGTATAAGCTTAACACCAGCGATGTATTTCTCAGAAAGGATTCGTTGTTTCGGAGCCCTGGTTTTGATCTCGATGGGTATGAAGCAAGTGAAGGGTCTTCTTCTCACATTAGGAACAAGTTCAGTGATTTTCTTCAACATCCAGAACACGTTACAGAACATGAGACTGCTTGCAAAAGGCCTCCTCTGCAACTTGGAGGAAAAGTTACTGGATATTAATACAGAACCCCTCGGAAATTATATTAAAATGCTAACGTGGGTGGGAAATCAACTTAAAAGTTACTTTATAAACTTTTCGCTTGGGACCTACCATGCAGATTTTACACTTAAAGCAAAGGTGGACTCTGAGCTCTTCAAAGTTCACCTCTCTGAGGCCGAACAGGCTCTAAACCAGACAGCGCAAAGTGTGTTAGCACTGACCAATGCTTTGTCTTCAATAGGAAAGATATTGTCTCCAACATTAGGTCTTTTATTTCTTGTGCTCCTTACTGCTCTATACCTGAAAAGATTTAATTTAGACGAAAAGTACAACAACATATACATCACGAAAACATTCCGTAGCTTTGACGAGCAGCAAAGGGAGAAGGGAAAACCATGTGTCCTTCCGCTCAACAAAAGCGAATCGGAACATTATATAGTGACTCCGTCCATCCGTCCGACGGGTCGGCAGTGGAAAGCTATGCTCAAGTTCAGTATTCCTATATTCACTCACTGTCTCACCTGGCTGGTGTTTATTATTCTCGACGGCCTGATTTACTGGCTTATTGTGGTTCTGAGCAAGCGGCTCGGGGAACTGGAGCCACTCCGTGTTCCTGTGGGGATAAAACTGCAGGTAAGCGAGGAAGATGGAGTATTGTTCTACATACTGTATACTTGGATACGTTAGTCCTTTAATCCGTGCTGAATAATAACAGAACTGTATTTAGCACACCAAAAAAAAAAAAAAAAAAAAAACGAAGCCACAGTCACATTCCTGTATCGTCCCTATTTATAATCCGGTTTCACTTTATGTGAAAACTGAATTGTCTGAATAGAACCTTATTTAGCTTTTCAAACCGGAATAACCATCATATTCTGCTGCTGTGTGAACATTATCACAGATATCGATAATAGCTATAAAAGACATATATTCTGCTTGTGTGAACATATACTGATAGTTCACCCAAAAATGAAAATTCTCTCATTAATTACTCACCCTCATGTCGTTCCACACCCGTAAGACCTTCGTTCATCTTTGGAACACAAATTATGATATTTTTGATAAAATCTGATGGCTCAGTGAGGCCTCCATTGCCAGCAAGACAATTAACACTTTCAGATGCCCAGAAAGCTACTAAAAACAGTTCACGCAGTTTGATACACGCTCCGAACCTCTGATTCGAAACAAATGATTCGTAAAGCTTTGAAGCTTCATGAAGCAGGGTTTTTTTAAATCGTTCAACACTAGATATTGTTGAATAAAGTCATTATTTTGTTTTCGCTTCATAACATTAAGGTTGAACCACTGTAGTCACATGAACTGTTTTAAATATGTCTTTAGTAGCTTTCTGGGCATCTGAAAGTGTTAATTATCTTGCTGGCAGTGCAGGCCTCACTGAGCCATCGGATTTTGTCAAAAGCATCTTCATTTGTGTTCTGAAGATGGACGAAGGTCTTACGGGTGTGAAACGACATGAGGGTGAGTAATTACAGAATTTTCATTTTGGGTGAACTAACCTTTTAAATTAGCACTTCATGTCATTCCAAGCCTATATTACTTTTTTCTCAGTAATTTTCAGAAAAAAATTCTCAGTATTTTTGTCCAGTTAAAGTCAATTCAGTCCAATTATGTTTGGACCAGAACATTCTTCAAAATATCTTATTTTGTGTTTCAGAGAAAGTCATATAGTTTTGGAATGACATGAGGCTAAGTAAATGATGGATACGTACACGCTGTAAGTTTCAGGAGTGACAACCGCATTTAAATGCGGGAGTGAATACCCTACAATTATCGTTACATGTGTGTACGGAACACGACTCACTCTCGAAAATGCGATGATTGACAGCTTGGAAACCATAGCGACGTTCTGGCCTCTCTAGTGTTTTGGTATCCGTTATCGTGACCAAAGTAATATTAAAATGACAAAACACTCGTTATTTTCAGCAATTTAACTAAACAGTCGACGGAGGCGTCGTGTTTTGCTTGTATAGCCAGTTTCACACAGCGCGCGGCACTCATTCTGTGTTGCCATGGTCACTCATTATAAGCTTTTTGGGCTTGTTGTTTAAGCTCATCTCATAAAGCGAACGGGTTTATGGAGTTATTAAAGTGAGCAGACATGAATCGCGATTTTCAGCATAAAGCATTTGGATAGGCTTGTGCTTTCCCTGTGATTTGCCGCGCATACACGAGAGACACACGTTACACCGGTGCACGTAAACGTCATTAACAACTAGTTGCTCAGTTCGGTTCCGTACACACTGCATAGAATTTCTGTAAATGCAGTTGTCACTCCCGTATTTTACTGAACTGTGTGTGCACAGAACGCGATTAAACACTAAAAGGTGAACTGACAACCGAATTTAGCTGCAGTGTGTACGTGGCCGATGACAGAATTTTTATTTTTGGGTGAACTATTCCTTTCATAATAAAACTCTATGTTAATCGCCACTGGTATCATACTTATCTTTTTCCACTTTCTCCTTTTTTGTTTCGTAAGGAAGCGACATTATTTCTAGGCTTACCCGTTGCGGAAAATGCAAAAGGGGGGAATTTTTCCTACACGGTGTCTCTGTTTGAGAAGAAGTGCTTGCCTGAACCAGAACTGTGGCTCTATCAATCTCTGGTTCCTCTGTCAGTCGTCCTGGCCTTTCTGGTTGTTCTGATTCTGCTGTCATCACAGATGGTCCAGCTTAGGGTTGTGCTATCTGAGCAGTTTTTCCCAGATGTCGCAAAGAAAAGAGCTGCCTATCTACATGAAAAGATTTTAAGAAAGCGGTGCAAAACTGAAGCAGAAAAACATGAAGGAGATCTGAAGACTTTAGCCATTCAGGTTGGTAGGAAATATTCACTGAACATATTCACTCAGTGTCTAAATCAAAATTTTTGTAATGTTTAAAACAGAATAATTTTACTTATTCAAGATATAAAGACTTGTTTTAGATTGTATTAACAAAATGGCTTCTTTTTTGTTTTTATTGCAGCCCAGTTTTTGGTGCCCCTTACTCTTCCATAAGCACAGAACAAACCCTGATGCGGTTTAAATATGCTTGAAGTTTGTTACAGTCTGTTAATCAGCCATAGTCACAGGTTTGATAGAGTACATGTGGACAACGCAACTTACAGGCGATTTGTTATCAAAAAGTGCACCTTAGCCTTGCACTGTATACAGAAAGGGGTTCTGCTTGTGGTGACCCAGAGGTCAGAGTATAGAAGGCAATGGGATTGTAGGCCATGGGCCCTAGTGATCAGTTTGTGTTGTATAGACCCAGGAGCCGTAGTGGTCATCGCACACTGTATGTGTCCAGGGCCCTGGTTTTCTTTTTTACTAAGCTATGTCATGCTCACAAATACAGTGAAATCAGCAATATTGTGAAATAGTGTTATCATTTTAAAGTAAATGTTTTCTATATTAATATATTTTAAAATGTGATTTATTCCTGTGATCGTAAAGCTGAATTATCAGCATCATTACTCCAGTCTTTAGTGTCACATGATCCGTCAGAAATCATTCTAATATGCTGATTTGCTGCTTAAGAAACATTTCTTGTTATTATCAGTGTTGAAAATAGTTATGCAATTGTTGTTGAAACTGTGATGCTTTTGTGTGTGTGTGTGTCCAAAAACTGATTTGTCTTCTCTGAGTCTGATCAGGACAGAAAATAAAATTTTATTAAAACATTGTGTAGCTAAAAAAAAAAGAAAGAATTCACATTCTGTATTTAAAGGATTAGTTCACTTCATAATTAAATTTCCTGATAATTTACTCACCCCCATGTCATCCAAGATGTTTATGTCTTTCTTTCTTCAGTCGAAAAGAAATTAAGTTTTTGAGGAAAACATTCCAGGATTTTTCTCCATATAGTGGACTTCAAAAGTTGGGTTGAAGATCCAAATTGTAGTTTCAATGCAGCTTCAAGGGGCTCTACATGATCCCAGGTGAGGAATAATGGGAAAGAAAGAAATTTTTATACTTTTAACCACAAATTTTGCACTGCTCTGCGATGCGCCACGCATGACGTAATCACTTTGGAAAGGTCACGCGTGACACTAAAACTGCAATTTGGACCTTCAGTCCGTTGTTCCTCACTGAAGTCCACTATATGGAGAAAATAGTTTTCTGGGTTCTTCATAGCACCATGTTTTCTACAGGGCTATAGAATAAAAAGTTCTTTGTGGAACTTGAAAAGTTTCTTCTTTGACATTAGACTGTAAAGCCCTTTTTTGGTTATAAATGCAATCTTTGTTTTTAAATGAATACTGCACATTCATCTAAAACATTTCTTCCGTGATTCAGGGTCTTTTCTGGGCTATAGATATGATTTCTCCAGTGTACGGTTCTCTGCACACAGCGCTGGGCTTTCCAACCTAAAAAATAAAGTATGCTTACCTACAGTTCAAACCGCACACAAAGGCCAGATTTCTTATGAAATGTTAGGGCAGTCTTAAAGCATGACTTACCTTTTCCCGCTGATTAATTCTCTTATACACAAATTCAGCGAAGGGTTTGCGTGGGATGTATTGTCCCTCGCCCGGCTTTGTGAAGAGTTGCCCGTTTTCATAAACCACCTTCCCTCTGGAGATCGTGACCACAGGAAGCCCGTGACACAGCATTCCCTCAAAGATGTTATAGTCCACAGCCTGGTGGTGAGTCTTTGCTGAAATCACCCTAAAAACAACACAAATTTATGCACAAATCAAACAAAAGACATTACAGGACATTAATAAGTATGAGATGACTTACTGATTTACATTTATACCATTATAAAACATCAGCAGAGGAACATCTGAGTCCATTGACAGTGTGTGAAGTGACAAATATAATGTTCTCCCCCCTATATCTGCTGTTCTCCATATTCAGCTTTTTTAGCATGCTGTATCAGCATCGTTCAAATGAGGTCCGTGTGGCCATCTGTCTCCAGAACTGAGACAAACTAGCTAGCAAAATCAAGTTTTCAAATGAAAATGACAGCTATTGGCTTAAAAAAAATAATAATTTAGGAAGACAGCAAGTTATCAATTATCATTGTGCAAGGGATATTAATTTTCTACGGTGTTAAACTCGACTAAGAATTTGTCTGTGTAGAAGTTTCCATTAATTGATTTATTATGAATAAAAATAAAAACTGCATACCTTATATACTATGCTTTTTTATGGTTGCATCTATTATAATGCTGTGTAAGACAATAAATATTTAAAAAAAAATTAAAATTATGAATGCTACTGTCCTAAAATTGAGGGTAAGGGTTGTACTGCTTGAAATATATTGCCTAAAATATTGCAAACTCATTTCTTATATTCTGACAGCTTATCTTTCACTGTTTTTTGTTTTTCTTTTAAGTTGGAATGTGGTAATTAAATATTTATGTTGCTTGCAAAAAACAAACAAAAAACCATAGAAATCGCATACTTCCCTTCTATATAGCAGGCGAGAAACAGTAGAAGTATGTCCAAATTCAGAGTAGGCAAATAGTCCCCAGATGACCTACTACCGACTGAGATTCTGAAGTGTGCATACGATGGACATTTTACTATCCATGAGGCCATGAGAAAGGATTTATGAATAGATCTATGATTTATGAACGAATGATTCGCTGGTAGGTCAACATGGCGAATCCATCCATTACATTCATACTACACACATTCATACATAGAACATACTATTTTAGTGGTAGCGAAGTTCAAAATAAGTACCTACTCAAGAGAGTGCAATTTTGGACACAACCATAGACTCCTTGCTTTGTAAAATGCTGATAAATGCACACGTGACCATTCATTAGATTGCTGCTACAGAACTATGATAAAGCTGATGTAATTTTTTCAGAGGTAAAATACTTTGTCACAGGTTCATTTTCTCGAAAACTATGAACAATGTCTGTGTGGCACTATGAATAATTCCCTTATTTGTTTTGAGTGTCCTGTCTACTCCTAACACTGACCAATAGCGTGAGTTGGGGGCTGGACTTGTCGGTTTGTTCAATCAATGGCTGACGAGGGGCGTGTTCAGAAAACTGTTTTGAAAACAATGCTTATTTTTGCAATTTTGAAGTTAGAAATTACCTCTATTTACACTGGCAAATTAATTGTTTATTGTATTAATATTAACAAATATTAAAAAAAAAAAAATTAACACTGTGGCTTTTAACAAAGCTCTGCTTTACGGAGCCCCTAAAGAGACATGGTGAAGAATGCTTTAGCGTTCTCTCCCAAATATTTTGCATTTCCCCTAGAAACTTTTGCGTTCGCTCTCAAAATGTTGTGCGTTCCCCTGTGAAACTTTGTGTTCACTCACAAAGAACAAACGTTTTTGTGAGGGAATGCAGTTTCTCGGGGGAATGCAAAAGTAATTTATCGAGAAAACGCAAAAGTATTGACTTATTATTCAACCATGTCCCCTGCTTTACAGATTTGATATCTGATAATGCTTTTGCTTTCTAAAGGTTTTGCGAGCAAATGCAAAGATTCTCAGGAGAACAGCAACATTTTGCGAGTGCACGCAAAGTTTTTTTGGGTGAACGCAAAACATTTATGAGAGAACACAAAAGCGTTGCCAAATAATTTTCCCTCCTATCTCATATTTTTTTCCACCATAATGTTTCCTGCTTTGCAGAGCTCATATATGGACATGGTGAAGAAAAAACATGAAAATGTATTTGTTAAAGGATTAGTTCACTTTCAAATAAAATCTTCCTGATAATTTACTCACCCTCATGTCATCCAAGATGTTCATGTCTTTCTTTCTTCAGTCGAAAATAAATTAAGGTTTTTGATGAAAACATTCCAGGATTTTTCTCCTTATAGTGGACTTCAATGGCCTCTAAACGGTTGAAGGTCAAAATTACAGTTTCAGTGCAGCGTCAAAGGGCTTTAAAAGATACCAGACGAGGAATAAGAGTCTTATTTAGCGAAACGATCAGCCATTTTCTTTAAAAATACAACTGCATATGCTTTATAAACAACTTCAACTTACGGAATAAATGCGGCGCCAGTTCCGTTTTTTCCATAAATTGAATAGGGAAGGCATAGGACATACAGCTTAATCTTTTTGAAGAATACGGAAAGCATAAGCACTCGTAAGGCGATCATTTGTGTTTATAAAGCATATACAGTTGTATTTTTGTAGAAAATGACCAATCGTTTCACTAGATAAGACCCTTATTCCTCGTCTGGGATCGTTTAAAGCGCTTTGAAGCTGCACTGAAACTGTAATTTTGACCTTCAACCGTCTGGTGCCCATTGACTGGGCCGCATTAATGCACGGGCTTACCTGGGCTTAAGCCCAGGGCCCCGGGCTGAGGGAGGGCCCCGGTGATGGCGGAAAAAATATAACCGCATTTTATAATGTGATGACTGTCCCTTTAACATCGCTTTGATTTGAATACATGTGCTGTTCTGCGCGTGAAGTTCATTATGACGCGCCGCGTCTAGCAGCAAGCAACTATCAGTGTCTGGACAACGCGGACAGACCCAGTGGCGCTGCTTGTGTGCGTACACAACGCGTTTTTGCTTTGAAAAACGCGAGACGCGGGCAGTGGAATGGGGGAAACCGCAAGGTCTCGAGACGCTTTTTAAAACTTTTTTTTAACTTAGCTGAACTGATTCATGGCTTTAGAACGCCATGTTATGCATCAAGACGCGAGCGCAACGGTTCTGCACGTCCTTCTAGCGCATGTTTACACAGAAAAACAAAGAAAAAGTAGCGCAGAAAAGAGCGTTCTGTGTGAACAGCCCCAAAGAAGACAATGTGTTCGAATTTTAAAGACGTGGTGCGGCGCTACGCTTATCGACCGATGTGCGACCCTTCACTCACTGAACCCTGTCGTTAGTAGTCCAATAAAAATACAAATCATAGCCTACAAAAATACAGTTTCTGAAAACGTTCAATGAGGTAAAATGTTGAAATGTTGAAATTAACAATGAACAATACTTTTATTAACCTTACCATCTGTAATCTGAATCTTATTATAAAGTCTTACCATTTCATATAAATCCATGAAAACATAAATCCATAAAACAGCCATGCATAAAGATGACCATCTTTAAATATCTACACAAAGGCCACATTGACATTAGACACACATTGTATGTATGAATACATTATTTGCTTCCATTTTAGAACACTGATTATTATTTAAATAAGATTTATTGTATTACAGTGATGATAAAAGAGAACTGAAATCAAATGCATTTCTGATTTGTTTATATATGTCTGCTGCATGACAATACAGTTTGCTTTCTCATGACACTAGTTTTAATTATGCAACTTTGCTGCGTAACTAATCGATAAAAGCGATCAGCTGGATATAATCTAATGCAAATACTAATGGTAGGCTACTAATGGTAACAATCATGACATTAAACATTTGGGTCGAACTTGCGTGTGTTTTTGTCTTGTGTTTTAAAGATCAAAGTGCAAGATAAAAAAGTAATTTTTGCCTTAAAGAATGAATTGATTCTGAACTGCCAAAATGAGTCTTCAGCAATTCCAGTCTCACTTTCTATTACAAACCTACATAACAATGTAAAAATTTGCGTAATGGCAGCCGGTTGCTCGTGAACAACATCTATTTTGACCCGCCTTCAAAAAGCTGAGACTGGAAGACTGAGACTTCAAAAAGCTGAGACTGGAAGAGTTTGGTTTGTGTTGTTGACATGTTGACATGACATCTCTACGGTGTAAAAGCAAATCCACTTTGCATGCACTTCCAAAAGACAAGGACTCACGCTGGAATTGAAATGGTAAAACTGGCGCCTTTGTTACTGTTCGAATCTGCGTCTCATTTCAGAGGCTGCGTCCTCCGGAGTTCACATTTGAAGGCTGCATACATCATTAAGGATGTCTTATTTAAGAAAATTAACCATAATAAAATTGATGCTTATTCCTCGTGAGGTGCAAAATGCTGTTTTTTCTTTCTTTCAACGGTTGTTTTTCTTAAATGAGCTGGTGTCAATGACGTATGCAGCCTTCAAACGCGACCTCTGGAGGATGCAGCCTTCGAAATGAGTAGCCTGTACAAATAGTTCAGACAATGTGCCAATATGAAGTTAATGCAGTGATATTTATATTTTATAACAGACCTATAGATTCGGATGTTTTGGTAATGGCATTTATTCATGCAAAATAAAAGGCTGATAACGTGCACTTTGTGATTAAGAAGATTGAGTGAATGTAGGCAGGGGTTAAATTGGGATTTGTTATGTGGGGGGGCTCTGTGGTTTCAGGCTTTCGAGGGGTGCATGTGTATGCAAATACTACAAAATCGTATCATTTGACAAACTGTAAAATATAACAAGTTGAGAGAGCCCTCTGCTATGAACAATAAAATGCTGATCAAAATCATTCTATAGATGCTGGTATTGTGAAAGCTACATCTGATGACAATAAAATATTTCTGTAGGCCTGTGCCTTTGTGTCAGTATCAAATATAAGAGTGATGCTACCATTAAAGGACAGAATATAAATACAAAATACAGTGCTTGACATTAAGCCTGGTTTTGTGCTTGTCCTTTGGACAACTAAATTGGTCATTTACTTGTCAGAGTAAAAAAGTAGCTTGTCTGGAAAAAAAATATTTACTATTAGGCTATTCAAATCTTTTATTTCATATTCTTACATTTGATAAATTAAAATAGTAAGACACTATAGGGCTGTTACCAAATTAAATAATTTACACTGAAAAAGTACAACTGCGTTCAATAATATTATGAGATTCTTTAAATATTTTTGAATATACAAATAAATGTTGGTGGGAAATTTATACTTTTAAACATGAACTTTATCAAGTGACCGTTGCTACAATAGAACAAAAACAGGCATATTGCATCTAAAACGTAAGTGATTGATATTAACTACTTTTTTATTGAACTGTTGTATGAAATTAGTGTCAATTTCAATCGAGGTGATATTCAGGAATTCAGCACTTTCGGTCGTGTGATGCTTAACTTTATCATATGTCGTAAATAGCAAGCTAAATTTGAATTTAATTGAATTTTTATTGCAACATGATAACTGAGTTTCTTTGTGTGAGCAGAGCTCATTTGTTTATTTGAATTCTCCTCAAGAGGTTACGTGATCCTCAACAGCGCAATATCACCGCCAGTACATCCTATCAGTCGCCACTTAAGCTAGATTAATCATTCTCGCGTTTTGGTTGTTATTGATATTTTAATCAAGCTACTTATCTGGTCAGGCAAGTAAAATTCTCTTTCACTTCA
Source organism: Megalobrama amblycephala (assembly GCF_018812025.1). Lineage (NCBI taxonomy): Eukaryota > Metazoa > Chordata > Actinopteri > Cypriniformes > Xenocyprididae > Megalobrama > Megalobrama amblycephala. The sequence goes on from NC_063056.1 coordinate 31,808,574, forward strand.
AAAAATCCACTTGTCCCGCAGTCCCGGACAAGCGTATGTCGAGCCCTCGTAAGCCTATGTGCCGGGCCTCAGCCCAATTTAACCCCTGAATATAGGTAATAGTGCTGGTGGATGAAGGGCCCCCTCAAGAGGTAAAGCCCAGGGGCCCCTTGTAGTCTTAATGCGGCCCTGCCCATTGAAGTCAACTATAAGGAGAATAATCCTGGAATGTTTTCATCAAAAACCTTAATTTCTTTTCGACTGAAGAAAGACAGACATGAACATCTTGGATGACATGGGGGTGAGTAAATTATCAGGAAAAATTTATTTGAAAGTGAACTAATCCTTTAATGCTTTTGCGTTCTCTCGCAAATGTTTTGTGTTCCCCAGAGAAACTTTGCGTTTGCTCGCAAAGAACACAAAAGTTTTTGCGAAGGAACAAAGGATTTGCGAGCGAATGCAAAAGTTTCTCGAGCGGAACGCAAAACATTTGCGAGAGAAAGCAAAAGCATTGACTTATTATCTTTCCTCCCATCTCATATTTTTTTCCACCACCATGCCCCCTGCTTCGGATTGTGCCTATGAATAACTCTTACCTGCGGCAAAATCATAATGCTTGGCCTCTCTTGGCTTATTGCTTTATCTTGATAATTAACTGATGGATGGATAATTACGGAATCTCACAGCTGAATTAACTGTCAGTACAATAAACTGTGAGGCACAATATGGAAGGCCTTTAAATCTAAACATAAAATGCAAATATTGTGGTTAAATGTCTTGCTTTCCATAATTTTCTGCTAAGAACATACATCCAGTTGACCCTAATTGTCTAATATAGACCAGGACACGTCACCAGTCTTGTTAGCGAGTCTTACACAAGAGCTCAGCTCTGATTAATGCAGCGCTGCTGTGCGCTAAATTTCAGCACATTTGTCCTCGCTGCTTAACTCACATCAGCGGTTGGTTATTTGCCTAGAGGGAGCTAGCCCAGATTCACGGGGAAAAGGAGCCGCAACGTGGCCCAATTACGTAAGACCCAGGGCCGTCTGCTGTTTCCGTCCTCTCCTGTCATGCGTGAACTTTATAAACGACCTGTTTGAGCAGGAAGAACGCTTCACGTACTTCCATTTATGGTCACGTCTTTACAGCCAATCCGATTCGTCATGGCAACATCTGCAGTATGTCGAGCACCTATAGATCCTCACATGAACCTACATTCATGAATTTCACAGCGCTTTATAGCTCTTAAAGCGAACTTGCCAAAACCATTTTATGGTTAATCTCACAAATTACCCTCACAATTACTCTCACAAATGTGACTACCCTCCAAAAAAATGTGAGGTATATGGAATACATTTCTGAAATAAGGCAAGTACAAGGCTCATTTCAGCTGAATAACAAAAACAGCAATTAAAGTCATGTACAATACAAGGCTCAACAACATTCAATTACAAATAAATTCAAGCAGTCATGAAATGAAGATATGTAAAAGCTGAAGCCCATGAAATGAGAAAACTGTATTTTGAATTATAAGATCAAGACATAATGGCACATTATTGTGAAACACTGAGGCATTGCTTTTGGGATTTTCATGTCAAGTATGCAAAATGGTTTTGATTTCTTTAACGATGAAGTGTAAATGTGTCAGAATTGCAACAATAACATGTCGTATTGTTACATTTTATGAGTGCTGCTTGCGTGTGCAAAAAGTAGCTTAACACTATGATGACGACTGATGTTGTGACTGGTTGCCATGGTGTTGTTATGTGGTCGCTAGGGTGTTGAGGATGGTTTCTAAGAGATTGCGTACAGGTAAATAAGCCCACCCCCAGTCTCTGTTCTGTTCTGTAAATATGGCTTTTTCAATAAGTCTATGGAACATTTTCTCCTGTTTATTAATCCACCTGGTGGAAACTAAGTTTGATCAGTTAGAAAACGTTTAAAAAAAAAAAGTGAAAGCACACATCTCCTCTAAAAGCTGTAGAATTTGAGATATAATTTGCGACCCAGTACTTACAGTATAGGCTTAGTGGTTTGTTCAAATGCCTAACCCTAAGTAATTCTGACCTATTTCACTAGTAAATTCAATTTATTTCAAGTACATTTTCTATTCACATTGGCCAGTGTCTGTTAGGAATGTCTGCACAATGAAGCATGGCTCATTATTCATTAGAGCATGTAAACGAGGTCACATGTAGTTTTCTAGGCTGCTATGAGTTACCTGGTGGCCTTTGGGTCCCATATGACCAGATCTGCATCAGAGCCTTTAGCAATTCTCCCTTTTCGAGGATAAAGGTTGAAGATTTTTGCTGCGTTAGTACTGGTGACAGCTACAAACCGGTTTTCATCCATTTTTCCGCTGTGCTGGGGAAAATAAAACATAAATTGTGTTATTTTTGTAACCGCTTCACCTCACGTCAAAGAATGAGAAAGCCAAAGGCCAGTGCTGCACTGAGACTAGATAGATAGATAGATAGATAGATAGGACTGTAAAACTCAATAAGTTCAGAATACTCAAAACATTTAAGTAAACTAACATTTTAAGTTAACTAAAGCATGCATATTATTTTCCTGCAAGTATCTATGAAAGTAAAATGTTTCAGTAAATAAGCAAGTCTTCCTATTATAGAAATGTGAGAATGAAGGAATCATTGCTATCAGAGGCACTGACCACTCCCTTCTCCCATATAACAGACATCCTGTCTTCAACGCCATTGACTCCGTTTGGGATTCTAGTAAAGTCGTCTTTACCAAGGGCCTTCTGGCACACAGAGAATGTGCAGTTATCCGTTCCTGTTACGCTTAGATCGTCACTGTAAGATAATGCACATTATCATAATGCACTATCATCATGTCATGCAAGTTTGGAAGTAGATGTTAAGTGAATAAAGAGATCATGGAAGTTCCCACATACTTGGCCAGCAGATCCATCAGATATCCAGGGGTGCTGGGGTCTGGTCTCAAGGGTGGGCCCATGACAAAACCAGCAGCATGAGCCCAATTCTTATGCCAATAGTGAGTGCCATCTGTGCCCAGTCCAGCCGCAATAGGCTCTCCAAATACCACTCGACCTGACGAGAAACAATCAGTGTGATAAAGGATCAGTTTTGAGTGTTTGATAAAACATTGGAAATGTAAAAATCAAACAAAAACAGTTTAAAGGTGTCAGCTCACCTTAGTCTAAATGTAAATGTAATAAAATCAACATTAAAATTGTGTTAATTCATCAAAGTGTATCACATTTTCCACAAAAATATTAAGTAGCACTGAAAACACTGAACTGTTTTCTACGGAAGAGGATTAGGGCCAAGCAATAATAAAAAAATAAAACCATCTCGAGATTAAAGTTGTTCAATTTCAAGAAAAATCTTGTTAAATTTCGAGAAAAAAGTCGAAATAAAGTGTTGAGAATAAACTCATTAAATTACGAGAAAAAACTTGTTAAATTTCGAGAAAAAAAGTCTAGATAAAATGTTGAGAATAAAGTCATTAAATTACGAGAAAAAAGTTGTTAAATTACGAGAACAAATTCGTTAAATTATGAGAAAAATGTCATTAAATTTCGAGGAAAAAAGTCGAGATAAAATGTTGAGAATAAACTCATTAAATTATGAGAATAAAGTCATTACGAGAAAAAAGTCGTTAAATTACGAGAACAAATTCGTTAAATTATGAGAAAAATGTCATAAAATTTCGAGGAAAAAAGTCGAGATAAAATGTTGAGAATAAACTCATTAAATTATGAGAATAAAGTCATTACGAGAAAAAAGTCGTTAAATTACGAGAACAAATTCGTTAAATTATGAGAAAAATGTCATTAAATTTCGAGGAAAAAAGTCGAGATAAAATGTTGAGAATAAACTCATTAAATTATGAGAAAAAAGTCGTTAAATTATGAGAACTAATTCGTTAAATTATGAGAAAAATGTCATTAAATTTCGAGAAAAAAAGTCGAGATAAAATGTTGAGAATAAACTCATTAAATTATGAGAATAAAGTCATTAAATTATGAGAAAAAAGTCGTTAAATTATGAGAACAAATTCGTAATTTAACGAATTTGTTCTCATAATTTAACGAATTTGTTCTCATAATTTAATGACTTTATTCTCTACATTTTATCTCGACTTTTTTCTCAAAATTTAACAACATTTTTCTCATAATTTAACGACTTTTTTCTCGTAATTTAATGAGTTTATTCTCAACATTTTATCTCGACTTTTTTCTCAAAATTTAACGAGTTTTTTCTTGAAATTTAACAACTTTAATCTCGAGATGGTTATTTTTTTATTATTGCTTGGCCCTAATCCTCTTCCGTAGTTTTCAACATTGATATAAATAGAAATGTTTCTTGAGTACCAAATCAGCATATTAGAATGATTTCTGAAGGATCATGTGACACTGAAGACTGGAGTGATGGCTACTGAATATTCAGCTTTGCCAACACAAGAAAAAATTACATTTTAAAATGTATTAAGTAGAAAACACTTATTTTATACTGTAATAATATTTCACTAATTTTACTAATCCTAATATACTTATCAAATAAATTTAGCCCTGGTCAGCACACTTTTTCAAAAACGTTAAAGTCGTTTCAAAGGAGAAGCAAGGTATTACTATTACTTTTTTTTTTCTTTCTTTTTTTTGGAATAGCATACACCAATAAATTCTTCACAATAAGACCAGGAACATTTATTAAAAAAGGAAACAGTCAGTTTTGATGTCATATTGGCTGTAAAGTTTCCAGATTGCTCTGATCTGGTGGAGCAGTCACACAATCAGCTTCATGATTTGCACCACAAAATTCATGAAAAACCTCAAATCCAGACTTGTATGCTTTTAAAACTTTTCTGCTGTGAATAATAATCTTGTCTTGTCTTATCCCAGCTCACTCACCATTTCTGCGTGCATTAGCCACCACCTTCGCTGCAGATTTGCTCATGACGTGCACCACGTAGAGCGGGCAGTTGGCGGCATGGGCGATGGTAATGGCGCGCTGTGTGGCCTCCGCCTCCACTTCCTCCGGACGACACATCTCATGGCCCTCAGGACCCGTGATGCCCAGAGAGAGCATACGCTTAGCACCCTGTGTGAGCACACACACAAATCAGCATTCACAGAAAGGGACTATTTAAAATCAGATCTCTACAGTATGTGCTCTGCGAGACAAGCATCGACTGTGTCTCAGCACGCTACATCAGCATGAAATTCTTCAGATTTAGCATCTATAATATATAGCTTTCTATTACAACTAACTATATTAGCATTTCTGAAGGAAACAGTAGTGCTTGCAAAGCAGGAAAAGTATAGCAAAACAGATATTTATATTTTCCGAAGGAAACAGGAGTGGCGCTTGCCTAGCAAAACTCACTGCCACAATCCTAAGGTTTTGTAGATGGTTTCTAGGGCTTTTAAATGTTTATAAGGCCATTCTTGTAACGTCTTGTTTGGAGGCTGTTTTTTTTTTTTTTTTTTGAGTACTTTATTTATAGGTATTTATGACATAGTATACAAAGAAAACCAACAAAAATTAACATAACATTCTACAATACTTCCCACTTCCCATTTCCCATTGCGCGGCTTAACTATAAGAACACAGCTAACAGTACAAAGACATCCGACATTCAGCACAACAGATGTGTAGCAGCACTGTGCATTTACAAGGTATAAAGTACATATATTATAAAAAGGTATAGCAATAATAAAAATAATTAATAAAATAAATAAAGAACAACTCAATAACTGAAAGAACTCAATGACCTTATACCTGCCTCAAACTGCCCAGTTTTCCAAGGTTGTGACTAACGTGAAAGGTTTTAAAACAAAAAGTAACGTATCATCAGAAAAATAAATAAATAAAAAATAATAATAGTAATAATAATATAAAAAAAATAAAAAAAATCATAAAATCACCTCACAAACAAATATAAGAGAAAAGAATAATATAAAATCTGTAGGTGCACATGTGGTCAAGTGTTTAAGAGAGCCCTCCCTCTGAAAATTGCAAATCATCAAAATATACTAAGAAAGGTGACCATGTTTCAAAAAACTTGCTTTTAGAACCTCGAACAGTGAATTTGATTTTTTCCAGCTGGATATAATACATTACATCTTTAACCCATCTGCTATGTGTTGGGGGCTCAGGTTTTTTCCAATGAAGGAGAATTAAGCGTCTTGCCAACAGTGTGGTAAAGGCGATTACCTTATATATTCTTTCCTTAAGCACAATATTTTCAGGACTAGTACCAAAGACAGCTAGCAGGGGGTCAGGGTCAATAGAGACACCATACATTTCACTAAAAGACTTAAAAATATCTTTCCAAAACCCCTCCAGTTTTGGGCACGACCAAAACATACGGGCTGTTGTGGCTGGTGAGAGTTGACATCTGTTACATGCAGGACTAATAGTAGGATAGATCCTAGCTAATTTTGAATTTGTGAAATGCAACCTATGAAGTATTTTAAATTGGATGAGGGCATGTCTGGCACAGGATGATGATGAATGTACTTTATCTAAAATACCACTCCACTCTATATCAGTAAAGTCTCTACCAAGGTCAAGTTGCCAAGAGTTTTTAACAAAATCTGTGCTATGTGGAGGCTTTTTTATAGATTTTATTTGGTATGTTTGTGTCATTTCGTTTCTCTCTCTCTCTCTCTGTCACACTCTCTTGGTGCTGTTTGGAATGTAAAACCCACTAATAGGTTAATTAATGTGCATAGGGATAATTAATGAAGGCAGGTGTTACAGGTAACTAAGAGACTTTTACCAAAAAAGAGTTTGTTAATTTCTGGGAAAGGGGAAAGAGAAAAGAGAGATTGGCTGCATCCAAAATAATATATACTGCTATATATACAACATATACTGCTTAATATACATAATTCCCTACTATATAGTAGGCAGAAACCAATATGTGACAAGAGTAGTATGTCCAAATTCACAGTATTCATAGGCAAAAAGTACCTGGATGACCTACTACTTCTAGCTAAATTCTGAAGTGTGCATCCGATGGACACTTTACTATCCCATGAGGCCACAAGAGAGGATTTATGAATGGCAGTGAAGTGACGCAACTGACCCTGGTAGGTCACGTGATAATGACAACATGGCGAATGAAGTATGTCCAGATTACTTTCATACTGCACACATTCATACTATATAGACCATACTTTTTAGTGGTCACAAAGTACTTATTCCAAATAAATACCTACTCAAGAGAGTATTGCTGTGTCCAAAATCAAATATTTCCCTACTATATAGTATGCGAAAAACAGTATGCCAACCGAGTAGTATGTCCGAATGCATAGTATTTGAAAAACAGAAGGCAAAAAGTCCCCAGATGACCTACTACTTCCGAAAAGGTTCTGAAGTACACATTCAGTGGACAAATTACTATCCCATGAGGCCACAGGAAAGGATTTTTGACCAAGCAGCACTTGACTACCATAGTATTATTTTTTTTTTCCTACTATGATAGTCAATGAGGGGTAAGATCTGCTTGGATACAAACAGTCTTCCAAATATCTTCCTTTGAGTACAGCAGAACAAAGAATGTTATACAGGTTTGGAACAACTTGAGGGTGAGTAAATGATGAAAGAATTTTCATTTTTGGGTTAACTATCCCTTTAAGAAATCCAGAACCTGAAGGAGAGCTGTCTGTCTTTAGAGTTCTGAGTAAGAGATGTGTTTTATCCTTTGACAAGTCTGGTCTTGATCAGTTCTATCCTACCTGAGGCACCAATTTATTTTACACCTCCTCTCCCCCTACACAAGTTATGCTCTAGTATTTATGAAACTATAAATACAGCCACCCTTCATTAAACCTCAGTCATGTATTTGGTGCCCTCCAGTGGAATCACATTTCACACATTTCTTGGGATTTACTATAAGAATGTCAGGATGGCAAATGTATTTGAGTTAAAGTAAACATTATCATTATGATTTGCCTAAATTTGTATTTTTAAAGGCATATTATAATAAACTCCTCCATTGAACTCTGACCACTCTAACACCAACATGACACATCTGGTTCTTTCTTAGGCTTTTTGCTGCATTGGGCAATCGACAGTCTAAAAATGAATGCTGTCAGTATGAGTTAAAAATAGCTAGTTATTATTAGCGTCTTAACACAATAATCACATGGAAAAACCATTTGTAACAGTTTTTAACAGAACATTTGAACTTTTGACCAGCATATAACATGTAAAAATGCCATTTCATGTTAGTTTAAAGGCACAGGCCAGTTCTTGTGCAACATGACCTGTTTGTTTAGAGCTTGATCAGCTTTACGTTTAAAGAATGATTTACAAAAAACACCCGCACATCAGTTTACTCATGGTGAAGTTTAACTCAGAGACCATTGAGGTAAAAAAAAATCCCTTCACAGGCCCAGGCTGATGCACAAAGATCATTAATTTTCTATCATTTCCATGATAGAGTCCTGAATTTGAATGTTTGCAAACAAGATGCAGACTTGTAATTTGAAGATATAGGCCTAAATATAAATTCAGAATACTTCTCACCTCTGCAATAAGGTCTCCATTCTCTGCATGGACTTGAGCTATTGCTCCGATTTCTTTACACTGTGAGAATACAGCATAGAGCTCATGGTCACGCAGCATGAAGACATCTTTGTACGCCATGAACATCTTAAAAGAGTTGACACCTTTTTCACGAACAAGAGTCTCCATTTCCTTCTTGACCTAAAGAAAGTCCCATATTTATATGTTAGTGTTCATCTAGATAGATAGATAGATAGATCTATCATATCTTTTTAAAAATGGATTTGTCAAATGTTCTTCTGTTACAGTTTTTTATAGTATAGACAAATGACATATAGTGCAACTTTCATAACATTCACATATAAATATTATATAATACTATATTTCATTTACATTTAATCATTTTGCAGACGCTCTTATCCAAAGTGACTTACAAATGAGAACAATAGAAGCAATCAAACCAACAATAGGGCAACAATATGTAAGTGCTGTAACTATTCTCAGTTAGTCTAGCACAGTATAAGCAAGTTTTTTTTGGTAGTAGCCATACAGTGTCATCCCACCAGGTTACAGCCATATGAAGGGAGTAATCGCAGCAGACTTTGGGGTCAGCTGTTCTTCTCCACCGCTCATAGGCTTCCAAGAGTGAACACCCCTTCTGTGGGATGACAAAGTCCAGGATCATGGTGGTGCCTCCTGCGACTGCGGCCTGTGGACACACATTATTATGTAGGGATGTAAATCAACATCAACACGTTTCTGGAACACGTTGTTACAAATTAACTCTGGTTTTGTCCAAATGACTTTTGAGTGATAACCTTTTACCCTTACCTTTTATCCTCTTTATATGAAATTGTGTTGTTTAGTTTATGACTGATCAGATTATTCTGGGATATTTTCCATCTTTTTCCTCCTTGAGTGTGAGCTACATATTTTCACTGGCTATATGAAAGCCTGTATCAAATATGATATAAAACACATATGCAAACTTTTTTTCCTTTTATATTTTGTCTAAAGGTTCAAAATTAATAATTCATGCATCAGATGACCTTCAATTGATTGTTCTGTTCTGTAAGACATCTGAGTGACTATATCAGTATAAAGTAGGTGAAATTAAATGAATAGATGCCATTATGTTCTGTTACAAGAGCACTGAGCTGATTTGCATTGCAAAATGTGCGAGAATACTGTAAATTTACAGAAATGAGGGGGAAACGGAAGGAAAAATTAGTAATGCATTTGAGTAGGTAGATTAGAGTTTTAAATATACAAACTTCAATAATGGATTTCCCCAAATGACAAGTTAGCATTACATCAGTTAGTATCATCAGACTATAATGTCATCAGTGGGGCTTCAGACAGTGAATAAAAAAGTATATCTCATTTAAGTTTAACTATCTACAACTTTTGCCTCGATAAACTCCTAATTACTGCTTATTAATAGTTAGTAAGGTATTGTTTGGGTATAGAATATGGTCATGCAGAATAAGGCATTAATATGTGCTTTATAAGTAGGCTACTGGTACAGCCAATATCCTAGTAAAGTGTTATCTTAAATGTGTTGATGAATTCGAATAATCGAATCAATTGCAACGAATCATTCACAAATTAAGATGACTTATTCAAATGACTCTTCTTTAGGAACAATAATGGATGCACACATATCTGATGAGTTGTATTTACCTTGGTACCTGTCTGAAAGTCATCCACAGCTGTGGTGCCCATGAACGACAGCTCCATGTGTGTGTGCGTGTCTATTCCACCCGGCAGCACGAGTCTGTCTGTGGCATCAATGACCCGCGTGCCAGCTGCTACCTGCAGATCTGAGCCAACTGCACTGATAACTCCATCTTCAATATACACGTCTGCCATCACAGAGAAGTCCTCATTTACCACCTTCCCTCCTTTAATCAAGGTTGGCATATTTTCTATTGACTAAATAACTAATGCACAAACGCGTAAAAAGAGTTCTAATTATGTTCTATAGATGAATTTGTTGCTTCGGCACACAAGCACAATCTCTAGAAGCATTAATCGGTGTGTCTATCAACGTTGAATTAGAAGTGAGGTCTGTGGAAGCTCTCTGTCTCTCTCTTCTCTAGGTGTTTTTTTAAACCTCACGCCCATTTCATTGCGAAACATGCCCGACCGACCTGTCCAGCCTGTTTCTGACAGGATGAGCATAATTTATCTGAGCTCGTTTAAATGAACAGGTTCAAAATCGATTCATCACTCAAAGTGTTCCCAGAACCCACCATTTTCTAACTTCCACAAACTTTTATCCTGTTAAATATATGCATAGCCTATATAATCATGTTCTCTTTATCATAATCTCTATGTTCAACAAAATGTGTCAGGATATCTTATAAACTTTAAACGTACAACTCGTCTTGCTGCGTTTAAATTATAATTTAAAAAGACTAGAATTATCATTCATTTTTATATAACCTATATATTCTGTACATTTATGAGTCTTTAAAGTAGGCTATCTTTATCATTTTTTTTATTTATTTCTTAAAATAATATTTTTATTATATTTTTTATCATAAATAAAATGTTTCAGTAGGCCTACATCCAATAGACACGTGATTTAGATTCGATGATTACGCTGCCTTCACGTGTCTCGGAATTATCGTAAATACGAGTTTCCTAGGTAAAAATCGCACATAAACGGCCTCCCATTTCGAAACTTAAGCTCGTAATCACGACTTCAGAAGTGGGAATTATCAAATTTCCGATAGCACGTGAAGGCAGCATATGACCCGTTCAACAAAATGGTAACCTTTCTAAAAGTAGATATCAAAAAAAAAAAAAAAAAAAGAAGAAGAAGAAGAAGAAGAAGCAATTATTGATAATAAGCCTTTGCGAAAATAAACAGTTAAAGTGTCTTTTCAAGTTCAAGTTTATTTATATAGCACCATTAAAACAGCAGCAGCCGAACAATGTGCTTTACAACATCAGATAAAATAAGTGCAAGCAAAAACAATTAAATAATAATGTCACAAATAAAATGTCACATATAAAATTGAGACAATTTGACCAACAAAATAGCAAAAGGAAATCAAAACACCAACAGAAGTCAAAATACAAAAATAAACCTTCAAGGGACATTAAAAGCAATGTAAAAATAATAAGTTTTAAGCAAAGAATTATCATTTGTAATGTCGGAGCAGATCTAATATTAACTGGCTCCTGTTCCAGAGTTTAGGGCTCTGGGAACAGCGAGCAATCTAAGACTACTAGATCGAAGAGCTCGGGAAGGTTGTAAAGATAAAAGTTCAGATAAATATGAGGGGGCTGAGTTATTTAGGGACTTAAAAACAAAAACTAGAATTTTAAACTCTACTCTAAACCGCAAAGGAAGCCAATGCAAACGAAGAAGAATCAAGAAGAAACGCTGTAATCTTTTGTGCTGTAGTCTACATGTTGAAAAAATAAAATTTGTTTATACAGGTGCTGGTCATATAATTAGAATATCATCAAAAAGTTGATTTATTTCACTAATTCCATTCAAAAAGTGAAACTTGTATATTATATTCATTCATTACACACAGACTGATATATTTCAAATGTTTATTTCTTTTAATTTTGATGATTATAACTGACAACTAAGGAAAATCCCAAATTCAGTATCTCAGAAAATTTGAATATTACTTAAGACCAATACAAAGAAAGGATTTTTAGAAATCTTGGCCTATTGAAAAGTATGAACATGAAAGTATGAGCATGTGCAGCACTCAATACTTAGTTGGGGCTCCTTTTGCCTGAATTACTGCAGCAATGCGGCGTGACATGGAGTCGATCAGTCTGTGGCACTGCTCAGGTGTTATGAGAGCCCAGGTTGCTCTGATAGTGGCCTTCAGCTCTTCTGCATTGTAGGGTCTGACATATCACATCTTCCTCTTCACAATACCGCAATGATTTTCTATGGGGTTAAGGTCAGGCGAGTTTGCTGGCCAATTAAGAACAGGGATACCATGGTCCTTAAACCAGGTACTGGTAGCTTTGGCACTGTGTGCAGGTGCCAAGTCCTGTTGGAAAATGAAATAAAGTTGGTCAGTAGCAGGAAGCATGAAGTGCTCTAAAACTTCCTGGTATATGGCTGTGTTGACCTTGGACCTCAGAAAACACAGTGGACCAACACCAGCAGATGACATGGCACCCCAAACCATCACTGACTGTAGAAACTTTACACTGGACCTCAAGCAACGTGGATTGTGTGCCTCTCCTCTCTTCCTCCAGACTCTGGGACCCTGATTTCCAAAGGAAATGCAAAATTTACTTTCGTCAGAGAACATAACTTTGGACCACTCAGCAGCAGTCCAGTCCTTTTTGTCTTTAGCCACATCTGACACTGCCTGTTGTTCAAGAGTGGCTTGACACAAGGAATGCGACAGCTGAAACCCATGTCTTGCATACGTCTGTGCGTAGTGGTTCTTGAAGCACTGACTCCAGCTGCAGTCCACACTTTGTGAATCTCCCCCACATTTTTTAATGGGTTTTGTTTCACAATCCTCTCCAGGGTGCAGTTATCCCTATTGCTTGTACACTTTTTTCTACCACATCTTTTCCTTCCCTTCGCCTCTCTATTAATGTGCTTGGACACAGAGCTCTGTGAACAGCCAGCCTCTTTTGCAATGACCTTTTGTGTCTTGCCCTCCTTGTGCAAGGTGTCAATGGTCGTCTTTTGGACAACTGTCAAGTCAGCAGTCTTCCTCATGATTGTGTAGCCTACAGAACTAGACTGAGAGACCATTTAAAGGCCTTTGCAGGTGTTTTGAGTTAATTAGCTGATTAGAGTGTGGCACCAGGTGTCTTCAATATTGAACCTTTTCAAAATATTCTAATTTTCTGAGATACTGAATTTGGGATTTTCCTTAGTTGTCAGTTCTAATCATCGAAAATAAAAGAAATAAACATTTGAAATATATTAGTCTGTGTGTAATGAATGAATATAATATACAAGTTTCACTTTTTGAATGGAATTAGCGAAATAAATGATGATATTTGACCTAATTATATGACCAGCACATGTAAATGTCCTCCATTTATAGTCGTGATTAACCCTTCCCCCGCAGAGTGGCGCCATTTTCCCATATTTGTGTGTGGTCTGAAATGTAGCCTGCAAGTGGGATGAACTTGAACCCTAAATTAACCTACTGCCCCAGGTAGACATATCTTGATCTTGATATTTGCATGCTGAAATACAAATATCATCACATTAGAATCATTTTAAGAGATATGCAAAATTTGGAACAATGATCATCAGTGAATATGTTTCTGGTTCAGTGTTATTGACATGATCTGCAATGTGCTATGCATCTTCGAAACAATAAAGTACTTGATTCGACATGCTGTTTTGAAAGGCAAATTTGGCTCGATCTTCGCTGCAGGTTCAGATCATTAAACAACATTGTCTCAAGCATCCAAATGGGACATAAATCAAAATTTGAATTTGCATAAAAGTTCAAAAGCACAGATAAGACCCTTATCTAATAGAGAGTCTCTGTGTAGGTGAAGTGATGTACTGATGTTGGAGTCATGATAACCTGACATGACCAGTCCTTAAGAGATACTGACCGATCTCCATTTGAATATGCATTGTTTTGAGTAAGAATATGCATCTAATTTGAGTTGCAAAAGTCTTAAATTTGCCTTATTTCAGCCTAATTATGCTACTGCCTACTTGGCTCACCTTGGAACAGATAGTTCAAAAACCACACCTCTGTAAATCAGGTGCATAATGATTTCACACTGATACTGTGTCGTTCTTCAGATGTTCCAGCCATGAGACTGTACATCACTCTGGGTCTCATCGCTGTTTCTTTCTCTGCAGGTATGCGCAGTTGCATGTGTGTTATTTTTATGATTATTCCTTGATTAAATTATTACATATCTGTATTGATGAACAAATCCTAATTTAATTAAATTAAATATGCTTCTTTGTAATGCTGATACATGAAACAAATGTCATTTTATTTGTGTTTCATGACATTCTCTTTATCTTTCAGTTTTTGCACTGAGATGCCACCAGTGCAAATACAAATACAATTCATCTGAAGAATGCAGGCAAAATCTAACAAAATGTCCTCTTCAGTGTGGCTCTATCACCATTTACAACAGTAAGCATTGCATGATTATAAACATTATTAAAGAGGTTTATTAGTCAATCTTCATAAAGTTTTTTAATGGTCTTTTCAGATGGCAGTACATTAGATAGAAGTGAGAAGAACTGCACTGATCCTGCCGTGTGTGTTACTGATGCCATACATTTTGGACAAAACAAAATGACTTTTAATCCCCAATGCTGTGACACAGACCTCTGCAACACTGAAGAGGCACCAGGTATATGAAAAAAGTTTTACAATTTTACAATGGTGGAATTTCATATTTTAGTGTATTAATTTAAAGAGAAAAATGAAAATTCTGTCATCATTTACTTGTATGAATTTCTTTGTTCTGCTGAACACAAAAGAAGATATTTTGAAGAATGTGCATAACCAAACAGTTGATGATTCCATAGTATTTTTTCCATACTATGGAAGTCAATGGGATCCATCCATTGTTTGGTTACCCATACTGATGACAGAATGTTCATTTTTTTGGGTGAACTATCCCATTAAAAGCAGTGATAAGTCTCAATTCACTTCTGTTTTGATAAGTCTCTACTTTGCATTAACTACTACTCTTATTCATTTTTTCATATCATAATGTATATAGCATTGCTGCGATATTTCAATGGGATGATGTGTTACACCTGTGACATGTTCAATAAAGACTGCTCAAAAATTGTGACATGTTCAGGTGACCAGAACAAGTGCTTCAGTTCAAAAGGTGATTACATTCTCCACACAAAATCTATGATGTTCTGCATGAACAGAATTGTTGCTTTTAAATACGAATGACAGTCCTCTTGTTTAGTGTTTCCCCTCATGACAATCTCCTTTTTTTCCAGTTAACATAATTGACATGAAAACAAAAGGATGTGCAAGTGATACTTTATGTGAGAACAATCTATTAAATACCCTGGGGTCTATATCTGGCACTTACAAATGCTGCGAGGGAATCCTGTGTAACAGCGGTCAGAGCTTGAAAAAAAGTCTCTTTCCGCTGCTGGTGCCACTTCTCTCCCTTCTTTTCCTCTGAGATGTGTCCTGTTTTTGGTTCTCTGGACTTTTTGTGCTTTATCAACATACAGTAAGACATATGAAGTATGTAGCTACATAATCATGAATCATGTTGGTGCCACTTCTCTTTTGTGTTCTGGTTTTGGTAGTGTTGTAGTTCTCGAGACCGGTCTTAAGACCATTTTTTTGAAGGTCTTGGTCTAAGACTAAAAGGACTCAGGATTTTATTTCAAGACCGGTCAAGACCACAACTGCAGGGATGTGGCTAAATTGCCATTGCATTGTCTGATTTCTTTGTTAACATCATTAATTTGACTGGATGTAAAACTTCCCGCTTCAAATGCAATCAATAACTTATTTCTAATTTCATTTATTTTGTTACTGTTGTGCCGGGTCAGAAATCAACAAGGGATTGTGCCAAAAATGTCACCAAAATTAATAAAAATGGCCACAAAATTCAAGATATGATTGCAAAAAAGTACTTGTATAAGATCTTGATATTTATATTATAACATATGATATAATTAAGCAATATCACAAGAAAGAGTGCTGTTTTCACAAATATGAGCACAATTGCAAACGTGATATTGATTTTGTTTTTTTTGTTTTTTACAAATGTTCAATAAACAAAATTTTATTTTTAAAACATTAATCTTAACATCATTTATGCATTTGTAATTGTACCAATTGTTCCACCTATGCAGTGTAAAGATGAACTTTGTTGTTAGTGATTTCAATTGATTGGTAACAGCTCTATAGCTCTATATAGTGTCTTATTATTCTAATTGTAATTATTGATTAGAAATAAGACATTTCTCAGGTAAATGTGGATCTTTCAGATGAATTTGAGGAGTGCTAGTCTGGTCTTGGTCATGTCTTGGTCTCGACACACACTGGTCTTGGTCTTGGTTTAGGTGGTCTTGACTACAACACTAGGTTTTGCTGACCATTCTTTTATTTCTAATTAACTACTTTGCTAAAACATATCCAGCTGTATTTAATATTAAGATGCCTGTTATTTAGGAGGGGTAGATTGGCTAAACAGTATAAGGAAAGTAAATATTATAATGCTTTATTGCTTAAATTATCTATGATAATTATCTGTACTCATGTATTATGTGTGTTTCTTTAAATACAATCACTTTTATTACCAGGTTATTCATTTGATTAAAACTAAAACACTGTTTTCTTTTTTTACTTTGAACAATGCCTTTTTTTATTTTATTTTTTTATTATACTTAATTTTTTTTTATTTATTTTTTTGCTTTACTCTGTTCTTGTTAGACTTAAGGGGAGACACTACAGGCAAAAACACTGTTTTTTCAGGCACCTGTCAATTTTGAGATTTTGCACTTTTTGGCTTTTCATAAAGTGTTTTTTTCAGACTGGTGGAAAGAAAACATCCAAAATACACTTTTAAGTGTATATTTTATAGCACTTTATCTATTTGCATCTATATATTTCAATTACAGTAAATATCTTTAGAGGCCATTTTCTCAAAATGAGTTTTTGCTCTTGCTCTGAGTCAGAAATCTCCATTTCAGCAGAACTTACATACACCAAACTTTACAGTTTTATTCCTATCTATTCTGAAGGTTTTTACCAAGGGATTTGTTGATATATAATTTATGATTTATGGAGTGATAAAAAGAGATATACAAAATTCCCCCTGTAAATACCTTTGAATTTAATATGTCCAAAAATTTAAACGATAACTGTGAACCTGAACCTGTATGCAAATTAGCGCATATTTAAACATTACATTTTAGAAAACTTGTAATACAAAAAATGTTTGCAATTTTTTATGTAATCAATCACCTGGGGTAGTATGGTGGTATCCATTAGTTATTTGTTTACCCTATTCACCTGGGGTGTCTCGCCTTAAATATAAAAATCCATCATAAAAATATGAATTATATCACGTTAAAAACATTTATGATTTAAACAAAGGGTGAAATAAACCATTTTCAAACCATGCAATGGCCAACTCCAATTGTGTCATTATTTTTATTTATTTTTTTCACAATACAACTGCCCCTCAAACTTAAGTTTTCAATTTTTTCCATAACCAACTGTAAATTTTTCAAATGTTAGTGTCCTTGGTTCTCAAGAAGACAGCAGTGTCTGTGAAGAGCATGCTTGAAATGAGATAGCCTATACTTGTTAACAGACTTTCCTTGAAATGGACATTAAATTTGGCAGCAGGATGGATGAGGAAACGAAGTGAGGAAGCATCAACTTGACTATTGAGAAACACCCCTATCAAGCACAGGAGGCTAAAAGAAATGTTGCTTCCACATATATAACCAATCACTGTCAGAGAAGTAACCATTCAAGCCAATCAACTTTCAGTATCCTATAACGTGTCACCAAACATGCTTGTTTAGACATGTGAACATAAACTTCATATCGATAAAATGCAAATTAATGAAGGGTCTGACAACAAGTGAGATCGAATAGTGCAATATATAAATTCATCTTTACATAGGTGAGTAGATGTTAGCTTGAATGGGGCTCTCCATTCATGTAAAAATGTTTTTAGTTAATGTCTATAGTTAAGTCTGTAGCCTATATGACGCTGCGTGATTTGTTCCGTTGATTTACTGTATTGACAAGTGTTCTTTTCATTATTATTATAAATTATAACGCGTCATATATCATGTAGGCAGTTTATTTGTGTAGCCTACATAAAAATTGTTATCACTAAATAAATTAAAAATCAAACCCGCTGTGTTTTTTTTAATTAGTTCGATCAACATTATCAACATTGGCAAGAAAGAAAGAAAGAAAGAAAGAAAGAAAGCCTCACCGGTCGCCACTGATTGTGAACTCAAATTGGCCTACTGTAGTCAAATTAAAGTAGTTTTTTTTTTTGTATGACCACACGGTGGTGCTGTTTGTCCAGGTAGATGAGTTACTTCATATGTTGTTTTCAGCTCTTACTGAAAAGTCTTTCCTGCTATGCAGTTCCTTTTGAAGTCTGCAAGTTTTAAAAAATGTGATATGCCATGGCGCGATTTAATGACCAGATGTGCTCAGACACTTAACTTTATTAATTATGACTCGATTATTTATACACAATGGCAAGAAATTTAACAGGATGGGGAAAAAGAGCTAAAGCCATTGATCAGTGAGGGATTGGGTCTACATGAGGGTGTCAATGGCTTTTTAAAATGGACTTTAAAGGGAAACTGATATAGGAAAAGCTATACATTTATTACCAGCTTTGTTTACAATATTTTGTTTTAAACATTTTGATTAAAGATAGATAGATGTTTGTTTATTGACTTATTTAATTATGGAAAAAAGAAAAATCACCTGAGATTTTTTTTTTTTTTAAATGTTTGTAATTTGTAATATATATATATATATATATATCCGGACCTAGAGGCTAGTGCACAACATCCTCAAACCAAAATATTGAAAGTATTTTAAATGCACCCCTATGTTTGCTTAAAGGTGCTCTAAGCGATCCTGGGTGGAGTAACTTCCTGTTGACGTTCGAAGTGTTGTCAAACAAAACAGAGGCTAGCTAGACCCTCCCTCCTCCTCCTCCTCCTCCTCCTCCCCTCCGTGCTTCCTGAAACATGCGCATTTAAAATCATTCTTGTCGGTCATTGGCTGGAGCATGTTTATTATGTTTCGTGGTCCAGGCTGCACCAGTTTGTTTTTATTGCCGTTTTCGGAGCTTGTGGCGACTACAGAGACCGCGTTTTTTTACAGTGTGTCCAGGGGACAGGCAGCTAGCGGATAGTGAGGAGATGTTTGCTGTATGTGACAAAAAATGTTTTGGCCTAAAAACGCATGACATCGCTTAGAGCACCTTTAATTATGATATTGGCATAAAACATAACTAACTAATATGTTTTCCCATCTTTAAAGTGTGTAGGTTTAATATTACATCCAATATATTAAGACATAAATGCATAGTAGGAAAGACGCAGGATTTTTTCTCATGCTTGCTCAGGGGAAATTCCTCATGTATGCAGCATGTCATGCCATTTCATGTCATGTGTCTTTAGGCTACATATAGTTTCACCAGCAAGTTTCATCCAGTCGTGCTGTTGCTGTATTCATTGGTTAATTTGCAATGGCAACATTGTTTTTTCTTGCAACGATTTAACACGAATAATGACTATAATGATTTATTTTGTTGTTGTTGTTGGTTCCGTTGGGTCTTTTTGTTGTTGCACAGGAATATCCTCAGAGCTGTGAATTGCATCAGCCGGTTCAGGGAAAGTCTTTTCACTGTCACAGCATCTTGTGCAGCTTACTTTGTCTTTGCTGCGTTAAAAAATAGAAAACTGACATGCACGAGAGACACAAAGATGCATGTGCTGGAAAGATAAGCAAGCCTTTAGGGTTTATAAGTACCTAACCTCTCTCTGTCTCTCTCTTTATCTTTATTTTTTCTCTCACTCATTTTCTCCCTCACACACATACACACGCCGAACAATTCTGCATGCCTTAAGAGGATTTACAGGGTGATTTGAAGTGTAATCAGAGTATAAAATATTAAGAAAGCCAGGGCATCTACACTGCGCCTCTGCAGACAGGGATAAGAATTTACTTTCCCTCGTCAAGTCTAGAAGAGTTCAGAAAGTGTTGTTTGTTTATCGAAGTGGTTGTGTTCATATAACATGGTCATCAGCTTCCAGATGTGACTGACGCCTCTGCTGTTTTGAAAGTATCTTTCATATTATGACCATTTCTAACTAGTCTTACTATTTCTATCATACTGTATGTTTATGTTGCTGGATATAGTAAGAGTTTGTGATTTTCCTCATTTGTAAGTTGCTTTGGTTAAAAGAGTGTGCTGAATGAATAAATGTAAATGCAGTAGTAGTAGTATAAATATCTAGTTCAGTCACAAAACTCTAGAGGGCGCAGGCTGATACTGTAGGTCCTTTACATGCAATCTGCAAGCAATCACATCATTACCACATGCTGCAAGCTGATTGGCCTCTGCTGATCCTGCATCCAATGACATTGCTTGCTAAACATTTAAATATGGTTTATTTCAATGGTTCATTGTTGGCTCTAAGCTAGTCAGAGATCAGAGTTCTTCTGAAATCCTCCACCTCCCCAGCTCCACCTGCCTAGATCTGCTACAGAATTTATGTATGTCTATTTATGCACTAGCAGCATATATTACATGCTCGCAAACTAGAGTAAGTCAAAAGTACCGACGGTACCTAGTCGGTAGCCAACTGAAAATTTGTGATGTTTTGAGCGCTGTTGAGTGGATTCTGTAAACAACTCTGATTGGCCATTGTGTTGGTGTGCTCATCAGATATGTCTGTGATTGGCTGTAAAAACGTAGTTAAAGGTCATCAGTGACGCTCTTCACCGAGCACTTACACAGATACACACGGGCGCATTTGAAAGCAAGCGTCTATCACGGACCAGTCTGCTGATAGACGCCTGCTTTCAAGCATTTACGTTTGCGCTTTTAAAATGCTTTCAAATTCAAACACTTCTGTGTGCTTTCAAACACTGCCACGCATTGATCACTGAAGCCAATCACAGACATATCCGTGTTAAAATTTCAGTACCGATAGGTACCGAAGTCGGTACTTTTGACAAATCTACTCGCAACAGCGTGTCTGTGTACAGTATCTATTAGCAGTAGCAAGTCCATACTTGATCTGCAGCAGAAGCGTAGCAGATGAAGGGCCCTATCATACACCCGGCGCAATGTGACACCAGGCGCGACACAAGTGTTTTTTGCTAGTTTCAGCTCGAAGCAGTTATCATTGTTACGTCCAGCGACCACGTTGTTTAAATAGCAAATGCACTTGAGCCCATCTGTTCGCCCATGGGCGTGCTGGTCTGGAAACGAGGTGCGTTTAGGCGCATTGTTGGCGTGTTGCTATTTTGAGGGAACTGAAAACGACTGTGCCATTGACCAACAAAAACCTGCTCTAGATTCAATGGCGCAGTATTTATTTATTTTTGTTATTTAAAGGGTGCATTAGTAATATGCGCCTATAGGCGTGTGCACTACGTGCGTACACTCTGCCTGTTACACACACAGTGTTAGGCAGCAGCACACTAACATGCCAAATATTAAAAATAACAGGATTACAATGTAAAAGATTATTATTGTGTACATAAAGATAAAAACGCCTACATGTCATAATGGATAGACATTGCATGTATCAGAATTACCTATTTGCAGTAATGATGAATGAAACTAATTATTTGACCAATTCTGGCAATACACACTTGTATTTAAACTGACTCGGCAGGGTGAGGGTGTCTATATTCTGCCAAGTAAAAAGCGCACCTGGCTTTTAAAGGGAATGGGAGATGAGACTCTGATTGATTTATTGCATGTTACGCCCAAAACACACCCATGACTCATTAAGAGACTAAGTACAACCATTTTGGACCATTTTTTCCGTTGTTAAACTAGCAAAAGGGGATTCAGGCATGCCCTAAATGCACCTGCCCCATGCACTTCAGACCATGTCCTTAGATAGTTAAAATAGGCAAGGCAAGGCAATTTTATTTGTATAGCACATTTCATACACAATGGTGATTCAAAGTGCTTTACATAAAGAAGAATAATAAAAATAGGGCTCCTAGTCTGCCAAGACCAAATACATTAACATTGCCATATTTAATAACAAACTAAAACTATTCCAAGAGTTGCCATGATTGAAATTTGTGTATACACTTGGGGTCAAAAGTTTGAAATAATTAAGATTTTTAATATTTTTGAAAGAAGGCTTCGTTTATTTGATCAAAAATACAGTAAAAACATAAATATTATTAGAATTTAAAACAACTATTTTCTACTTGAATATATTTTAAAGTGTAATTTATTTCTGTGATGCAAAGCTGAATTTTCAGCATCATTACTTCAGTCTTCAGTGTCACATTATCCTTCAGAAACTATTCTTGTATTTTTGATAAATGCAGCCTTGGTGGCAATAAGAAACTTCTGTCAAAAACATTAAAAATCTCAATAATGTTTAAAAAAACAAAACAAAAACATAAATAATGTTTATAAGTGTATGTATATTTTTATAGAACAACATATTATGCTATTCCAAATTCGGCCCGTGCAAACATGGCAAATATGAATTTTACAGCTCAAATAGCACTTTTACGGAAAATAATAAAATATGAATGAATACAAATTTGAACCTCAAGCTTGTCCCATAGACTTCCATTATAAGTGTATTACTGTACATATTTCCCTTTGTTTTTACAAACTTAGGGACAGTACAACATTATTAGCCTATCTGTGTCTGTCTAACATGAAATGCTTTTTTTAAAAACATTATTATATTTTGATAAAATATTATGAATGCATATTTTTTTATGAATTTAAAGTAACATGCACCCATGATTCATTCACACTAAGACCAGGAATGTGCATTAAAAAAGTAAACAGAGTAAAATATTATTTTCATGTTGACTTTTAATTGTATTTAACCTAGAATATTCCTTCAATGAAGTACTAGTGTGAATATGTGCTTTAATGCCAGCAGATGGCAATATTTATCTGTATTACAGAATATTGAGAGAGAAAGGCTCAATCATAATCCTAAATTACACAAAAGACTCAAATGGCACGAATATTCATATCTGATTTTTTTTTTTTTTTTTTAATGGTCAATTTCTATTTTAGATATAACCCATGCTGTTAATACATGAATGAACTATAGTAAAAGCTTCTACAACTAGGTCTGTATTTGCAGTGGAAATCATACATTGTGAAATACCCAATTATGTTGTATTTTTCACTGGTTCTTCATTGCTGGTATTTCATGTGATGTAATGTACACACGAGTAAATCAAAACAACACGGCATGTGTTCATATGCCGCGGTAGAATGAAGCATGTTTGTGCTGTATGTGTCTCGAATGTCGCAGGGTTTGAATATGTCACAAAGTGGCATGTCAAGCACCAGTGCAGAGACTCAGAGAATGTAAAGCTTCCAACAATGGGAGGCGGAAAATGTGAAGGGGAACAATTAAATTACGCCTTGCATGAAGTTTGCTTTTCATTTTGTGAGGCAAATTTAGTGCCATGCTTAATCATTATGCTGTCGAACACGATTTGCAAAAATATTCAAGAGCTTTGCGTGCCTCACTGCCCTTTCTGTATTGAAAAATAATGGGGCTCTATCCAATTAAAAACTGCATTTAAATCAAGAAAGTATTACATGCTCTTTAACAGTATCTCTCCGCTGAAGCTTTTCAGATGCTGACTGTATGCACAAGAAGGACTCTAGCAGACCTGTGTTTCTCTCAGGGTGTGTTATTGTGCTGAGTTTTGTTTTATGATTGAGGACGAAGCTATGGGTATCTTTATAATGAAATATGTTTTCGCTGTCACTTGAGCAGGTGACTTTTATAGCAGTGGTTCTCAACTGGTTTTGCTTCAGGACCCAGATTTTAGTCACAGTACCCAAACTATTTATAATTATGAACAAAAATCCCTTTAAAAGCCTAACAAATAGCCAACAATAGCATGCACTAAATAGAAAAAATAATACCTTTTCTGTCTTTCAGTGTTTTCCTATTCACCTCACAAACCAATTGTTTGAAGTTTAAAGTAGTCTGAGCAATAACTTGCATAGTTTTGTTTATGGTTTTCAAGAATTGCAAAATACATCCTTTGATGTCAGCAACGTCAAATGTTATGGGAAGATATGGGTAACATTTTCCCTTTTCTTTTTAAAATTGATCAGCCAGAATTATTTTGCAATGAAAACTACTCTCTAAAGAATGATGGGTTAAAAACAACCCAAGTTGGGATGAAAATGGACATACCCAGCATTTGGGTTGTTTTAACCCAGCGGTTGGGTTAAGTGTTTGCCCAACCTGCTGGATAGTTTAACTCACCTACTGTTTAAAAAATTACTGTATTACTTGCTTAAAATGAACTCTAAATATGTTGGAAATTAACATTTATTAATATGTTTAGTGAATGAACATTTATTAAAACCATAGCATTCCTGTAAAATTTGCCTAAAATGCCTAAAAAAGGCATACCAAAAGTAAACTGCATGCTGTTCTTAAACTATTGTGTACCGCAGGGAATGCTAACAGGTTAATACGTTAAATGAATAATAATTAAACAATAAAAACGTATTAAATTGTTTATTAATAAATGTTCACCTTTTGATTTTTACTGTTGCTGGGTTTTTCCATTTTCAACCCAACTTGGGTTGTTTAACCCAGCATTTTTTAGAATGTATAGAACATAATATATGGTTAGTGCATATATACTGCATTTTATTATTTGCATTTTAGCACTTTTTTTTCTAGAACAGACCTATAAATTTACAACCCACCATTTGAGAATCACTGCTTTACAGTTTATTCGGCACATTTAGATTAATGCTATATTGATTACAATATACACAAAAATATACACACATACTTAAGCAAGTTACATTTCAGGACCAATTTGGACTGTCAATTTATATCTCTTGGATATACTTTGCAATTTTCTCTGGCATGCCTCGATTTTTCATGTTTGCATGCCTGGAAAAATATTATCACATTTTTTATTCTTCTGTTTGAAGAAACACTTAACCAGATTTTACTGCTAGGAAAAAAAAAAATGACAGGGCTCTAAATTACAGTTTATACTGGAATGCATGTTCTTGCATTACGTTTATTGCATTCAATGCATTTTCTTTAATTGATTCCTCACTAGGCTCTTTTTACTTTTTATTCACACCCTACAAGTGTATTGCATGTAGAGTCTACTGAAATATAATGCCATGAATACCTATGACATGTTTACTTGTGCAATAACTATGAATTCTTACTATGTACTGATTTTGTTGTTTGTCTGTTTAGTGACCAACAATTGATCTCAAATATGTCATCTTATAATGTTTTTGAAGAATGTGGGGTGAGTGCATATATAGTGAGTGACACTGTACCTTTAATCATGTGTATATTCTTTACCCAAAAATCTGCATTAAGTTCTTGCTAATCTACTGTTATAGGATGACACTGATATACCCATTTGTATTATGTCAAATTATCATCAGAATGTGTCCTGCTTTGCCTGTATATTCACCCTGCATGTAAATCATAAAACCCAAAACACATGCTTTTGGATTTTGTGAACCTTCTGAATCTGCTGCTCTTCGGTGTAATTAAAAGATTTGCAAACACGTGTCAGTCGATAATCGCACACAAACTGCTTGCTGCCGTCCCCAGCTGCATTACGTTCCAGAAATCATTTACTGCAGCAATCTGATGTTTATTTCGAATGACTAAATCTACTTACCACTGAAGGCATTAATTGATATTTTAATGCTATTCTAATAATTGAAGTTGGAGAAATCCAAGAACAAAAGACAAAGTAAATACAAATACTGATCACTGTAATACACACACATTTATTTCTATTATTGTCTCTCTGGTGAAATGAGCATCTCCATTTGTGTCTGGATGCACCAGTGTTGAATAGCTAGATGGCATCATTGAGCAACTGAATGAGCTTGTTCTCTCTCTCTCTCTCTCTCTCTCTCTCTATCGCTCTGTGTGTGTGTGCAAGTAATTTGAATTGTGCAGTTCTGCTTCAACCCAGATCTGTACATTTTATCCGCAAAGACAGATATTTGCAGGACCCTTGTGACATCCTCGCTTACAGATGCATTTCTGAAATATTTTAAATGGCAAGGTTATAAAAGTAGAAGAGGATTGTGGGTCAATGGTCTTCTGAAATCAGAGAGCAGCGCAATAACATCCTGTTTAGAACAGAAAGGCTGATATTTGCTCTTATCGGCCCAAAATCAAAGAGGACATTTTCCGTGTCTCAAGTTCTTCGTGATGTTAATATTCTCCTTTCATGGGAGGTAAAACATGACCTGGGCCAGCTCTACCCCAAATGTCACTGAGTTCAAGAAAGAGGATAAAAGCTGGAAGAGCTATTCTACGCTGGGAACAAGAGTTCTCATGCATCTGATTTTACCAAAAAAAAGGGAAAAAAAGAAAAGAAATGTCATACTGAGTTAGTTATTTTTGTGAGGTAAACATGCTCAAATTTTTAATCAAATCTGAATTAAACATTATTAGGATCCAAAAATCTGAAGCCACTAGTGAAAATGCTTCTATTTTGCATTTTAGTAATGTAGTGGGCTGGGGGAGGGGAGGATCTAAATTGTATTATCAGCATAACCATTTTAAGTAAAAGTTGAGTACCCCAAAATGTATTTGGACTAGTGGTGTCAAATCGATTTATGCGATTAATCGCATCTATAGTAACAAAAATTTTTTTGGAAATATATGTGTGTGTCTATATACATATACAAACACACACAAACTTTTATGTTAGATGCGATTAATTGATTTGACAGCACTAATTTGGACTTGCAAAATGTCATTGCATTATATACAAAATGTTGAACCAAGTGGCATTTATTTAAAAATATTGTAAAAGCATTGATTGCATTTGAAATGCAATCCAATTTGTGCATTTTTAAGTTTGTTTTAGATGTCCAAATGCTTTTTAGAAAAAAATTGTACATCCCATGCTTTTTTTTATTGACAGCAGCACTTGGGTTGGCATGCTTTTGACTCCATAAGTTTATGCAAAACCCAATGATCCATGTTATTCCGTCATGTTGTGCTTCAATGGAAGCAACAAAATCTGACCTTTTACATGGTCAATGACACTAATTTTCTGACATTTCATTAGCAACCTAGAAATCCTAAATATTTTTTCTTCTTTGTTTTAAATTTTTGTCTCTCTGCTTTTTTCCAGGTTTAAATGGAAAAAAGACAATAGAAATCACAGATTTTCAATGTGATGTCATGCATTTGGACCCCACTGCGTGTAATATCTTATATGACACTGAAAACTTAATTTCACTGTCAAAATGGTCTGAAATGTTTACCATCTTTATTCCCTATAAGCCCTACACTGCAGGAACTCACAGGCATCATGGCAGCCAGCCCTTATCAGAGAGAACAATTACTGCCTCATCCGCTCTGACTATCAGCCCTGATGATCTGCACAGATTCACTTGACAGCTAAATAAATATGTAAAGGTGCTGTGTTGGAGATCCTGCAGATAGTTACAAGCTCTCTGAGGAAAACTACAGCGCCAGAGGAGATGATAATGATTGTGAGAATGCACACTAAATTAATCTCTCTCTTATCGCTCCATCTTCAAGCCGATAGATGTGTTACGAGTGTGTGATTTTGTGTGCTATTGTTTTGATAGCAAAAAAATACTACCAGGTTAGATTATATCTCAATACATGCTGAAAAAGAGGCAAATATTTGCAGTAATTAATTTTGCATTTTTTTTTCTTTTGTGTTCCCATGGAAGAAGGAAAGTCATATGGGTGAGTCATGCAAGCAGATGAGTAAATAATGACAAAATGTATCATTTTTGGGTGAACTGTTCTTTTGAAACAGAAGCTGTGATATGTTGCGTCCGAAATCGCGTACTGTTGAGTAGGTATTACATTTGAATTTAAATTTACTTCACGACCGTCAAAAAAGTATGTTCTATATAGTATGAATGCGTGTAGTATGAATGAATTCGGATGTACTACATCCGCTATGTTTTTGCCATCACATGACCTACCAGCGTCAGTTACTTCCCTTCAACTCCATTCACAAGTCACATAGTTCACTTTCAAATTAAAATTTCCTGATAATTTACTCACCCCCATGTCATCCAAGATGTTCATGTCTTTCTTTCTTCAGTCGAAAAGAAATTAAGGTTTTTGATGAAAACATTCCAGGATTTTTCTCCATATAGTGGACTTCAATGGCCTTCAAACGGTTGAAGGTCAAAATTACAGTTTCATTGCAAATTCAAAGCATTCTACGCGATCCCAGACGAGAAATAAGGGTCTTATCTAGAGAAACCATCACTCATTTTCTAAAAAAAATTACAATTTTATACATTTTAACCATAAATGCTCATCTTGCGGTCGTTCCAAACAGGATATATCGCCCTCCGAAGGGCACTTCGGAGTGAAAATAATCATGGCCGCCATATTGAAGTGTCATTCCAAACTGAAGTGCTCAAAACTGGCCACTTCAAAGGGCCCTTTGGAATGAAGGATTTCGAAGGGTACAACTGATGGACACTTCGGGCCCCCATGATCCTTTGCACAGGGAAGTTTGACGTCACAAAATGGGTACATGAGGCTCAGAGTTCGATTTTACCTATAATGTATGTATAGTATTTTTCTGTACTACTGTAATATTTATACGAGTTAGATTTGGTACATTATTATGGTCAAAACAACATTGTACTTCAACAAAAATACTTTACAGCTTCCTTTATCAGTCCATTCAAAAGTTTCAAATAGCCTACATAGACACAATATAGCCTACATGCGATAAACCTAAAATAAATAAATATATAAACTAATGTTAAACAAAGGGTGCAGCTTGCACAATCTACTCCTCCTTGATTGTCTCGTAAAGATGACGCAGAAGTGTGTTCCAAAAAAAGAGTTTTTTTGACCCCTACACCCTTCATCCCTTCGAAGCTCTCACTCCGGAAGGTAAACCCTTTGAAGGGATTAGGGCATAGGGATGAGTCCTTCCGAATGGAACGCAGGGTTGAACTAGCTCTCTTCTTCTCTATTAGAATTCCAGCAGTGTAGACACTGCTAAGTGTATTACTGCCCTCCTCAGGTCAAAGTTTGAACTAAATTGTCATATACAGTTAGTTCAAACTTTGACCTGTGGAGGGCAGTAATATACTTCTATTAGTAGTAGAAGAAGAGAGCTAGTTCAAGATGAAGAGAGAGCGTCCCAATTCGCATACTATCCGTCCTAAATAGTATTCGAAAAAAGAATTAGTATGTACCAAATCGTAGTATGTTGAAATGAGTATTCCAAAGATACCCGGATGGTCTACTTTTTCCGGTTAGAATTCGAAGTGCAGATCCGTGTACACTTCTAATGGCTAATATTGCCCATAACACATTGCGATATGGACGAGGATTCGATTAGAACTACAAATACGAATAAAAAGTGTTAAAAAACTACTAACATGACGGACGTGCGAGGTCCGACGGTTAAGCAGAGCAGTTAAGATAAAGGGGCTTGAATGATTAATAATCAGTATCCAACCAGACGAAAAGATATTTATTAAATGTTATTCATATTATATTTCATCTGCAACAGCATTGTGAACTTTTATAACAATGCGTTTGGTCATGAACTTTTAAAAGCATCATTATGCAAAGATGAGGAGAGTTCTCTGCATGAAAGACCCATGACTGGCAGATAAACGTCCGACTACATTTCTCTCCGAAACGGTAGGAAATTAAATTTAATTGAATGTGGAGGATTTTAACTGTGACAAGATGATTGACAGGGCAATTTAAACAGTTACAGGTTGCGTAACTAAGTGACAGAACGTCCGTTAAAGACGCAGTTATGACGAGGTAGTATGTCCCAAAGCTTGCATACTCTTCTGCTGCACACTCAAAAGTATGTACTTTTCCTTTACAGTACATACTTTTAGGACGTAGTATAAGTAGGCAATTTGGGACGCGGCAATGGACATCTTAGATGACATGGGGGTGAGTAAATTATCAGAGAATTTTAATTTGAAAGTGAACTAATCCTTTAAAGACTATAGAATAACACAAGACGCATCACTTGTATTCTTTTGAATGGGAGAAAGTGCAACGCGCAATAGACCTTATTTACCAGAGAAAGAAGCGCGCCGCCATCTTTATAAAATTGTCTTTGAACTTCCGTTTTGCGGTAGCGCTGTACATTTCTATGGCATCGCTGTCAAAGAATAATTAGTTGGTTAAGTGGATTTACTTGTTGTAGAGATAATGAAAGTTATCATGAGCATTGTTATGTTTAAAGCATATGTCTTAACAAATGTCAGTAGATCAGGAAGATTTTAAAACGAGCAGTTCATTCATAAATGTAAGATCGCTCTGGAAATACAAACCGGAAGTCAAAAGACAACGAGCGCAACGCTGAAAAGGGGCGGGGCTACATAAGGTCTATATGGCGGAAGTCCCGCCTTCTAAATAAGAGCCAATCGCCGATTGGTAAAGTCACGCGTCACTGCAGCAGCCGTTAGAAGCTACGGTTATAATGCGCCAGATAAACAAGCGCACCGCCATCTTTATAAAATTGTCTTTGAACTACCGTCAGATTTCATTGGTGATTTCAAGTATTAAATTTAATCGAAAGCTTGGCGAACAGCTTTGGAGAATTTGATGTTTCCCCATTCAAAGAGATAGGAGCTGCACTTAAATGCCCGAGAGGCGTTTCCAAGATTGCCGACGAGTGAAATGACTTCTTAAAGGAACTTAGTATTCGATTTCGGACGCAGTCTTCCCTATAGACCTCTTTAGAGCAGACGTCACAATTACGTCACTTGCAGCTGCGCGCGCATAGTGGTTGCAGAAAAATAGCGGTAGCAATTGGAGGAAAATGTGCAAAATCCACAGAATAAGAGAAAAACGTTTTGTTGTGCCTCTGGATGTTGGAATCGGAATGCAAAAAAATATAGTCTTCATTTTTAAAGAAAACCATCGTTGAAAACGTCCTTTGAAGCTAAATGGAGACGTTTCACAGACTGCACTGATGACACCTGCAAGGATTAGTCTACTATTAAAGCAGGAATTTGATGTAAACAGTAAGTCTACATATTATTACAATATTCACATATGCAGTTCAGAGGACATACATACATAGCAGTTACAGCATGAAATAATATTTAAACCTATAACATTTTACATAGATAACTTTTAAACATAGTCTATAAAATTTTTATTTCACAATTCTGACTTTTTTTCTTGCATTTGCGTGTTTATGACTCCCAGTTCGGCCATTATAACTCGCAATTGTGAGTTTATTTCAAAATTCTGAGGGGAAAAAAGTCAGAATTGCGGGATAAATTGCAATTCAGAAAACCAGTATAACGAGTTACAGGATAACGAGCATATCTCACAATTCTGTTTTTCTTTGTAAGAAATGTGAGATATAAACTCAGGTTTGTGAGAAATAAAAGTCAGAATTGTGAGATATAAACTTGAAATTAACTTTTTTTTATTCTTTTATTTCGTGGCTTCCATAGACTGCTACTGCTCAACTGTCATTTTCTGCAACCAGGTAGGCTCCGCCCATAAAAAACGTCATCGCTGTTTGCAAACACCAAATTGGTCTATAGACCTCTTTGGAGCAGACGTCACAATTACGTCACTTGCAGCTGCGCGTTGCAGAAGTGGTTGCAGAAAAATAGCGGTAGCAATTGGAGGAAAATGTGCAAAATCCACAGAATAAGAGAAAAACGTTTTGTTGTGCCTCTGGATGTTGGAATCGGAATGCAAAAAAATATAGTCTTCATTTTTAAAGAAAACCATCGTTGAAAACGTCCTTTGAAGCTAAACGAAGACGTTTCACAGACTGGACTGATGACACCTGCAAGGATTAGTCTACTATTAAAGCAGGAATTTGAAGTAAACAGTAAGTCTACATAATATTCACATATGCAGTTCAGAGGACATACATACATAGCAGTTACAGCATGAAATAATATTTAAACCTATAACATTTTACATAGATAACTTTTAAACATAGTCTATAAAACTTTTTTTCTTGCATTTGCGTGTTTATGACTCCCAGTTCGGCCATTATAACTCGCAATTGTGAGTTTATTTTACAATTCTGAGGGGAAAAAAGTCAGAATTGCGGGATAAATTGCAATTCAGAAAAGACAGGATAACGAGTAGGCTATATGTCACAATTCTGTTTTTCTTTGTAAGAAATGTGAGATATAAACTCAGGTTTGCGAGAAATAAAAGTAAGAATTCTGAGACATAAACTCGAAATTAACTTTTTTTTATTCTTTTATTTCGTGGCTTCCATAGACTGCTACTGCTCAACTGTCATTTTCTGCAACCAGGTAGGCTCCGCCCATAAAAAACGTCATCGCTGTTTGCAAACACCAAATTGGTCTATTGTGACATCTGAGTGAAACGGCTTCTTGAGCACGAAAAAATGTAGGATGGGACTTGATTTAGTCCATTGGGACAGAACATATGTTCACTGACTATGTATCACTTAATTTCATTCACCGCGCTACAGGCTGCAGCAAGGACGTTCTCGCACTCGTGTCGACAAATGAGGTAATTAAAATTACACTGTTATGATAGTTTGATTATAAAGTGTACTATACGTAGATCTGGTTATGTGTGACTATAGTTTTAATTAATCCCTTTTCATAATAGTTCTTTCGGCATTATCCTGAATGTATTGTAAAAAAAATCCTCTACATAAAAAAACACTACAGGCTTTCAAAGACAACATAGGAAGTTGGGGAAGAAGGTCTCATTTTTTTAAAGGGTTAGTTCACCCAAAAATGAAAATTCATGTCATTTATTTCTCACCCTCATGCCGTTCCACACCCGTAAGACCTTCGTTAATCTTCAGAACACAAATTAAGATATTTTGTTGAAATCCAATGGCTCCGTGAGGCCTGCATAGCCAGAAATATCATTGAACTTCTCAAGATCCAGAAATATACTCAAAACATATTTAAATCAGTTCATGTGAGTACAGTGGTTCAATATTAATATTGTAAAGCGACAAGAATATATTTGGTGCGCCAAAAAAACCCAAATAACGACTTATATAGTGATGGCCAGTATATAGTGATGGCCGGTTCAGAGCGATCACATGCGATCTGAATCATGATTCAATACACTGATTCATTATGCTTCGAAGCTTATTGAAGCAGTGTTTTGAAATCAGCCATCACTAAATAAGTCGTTATTTTGTTTTTTTGGCGCACCAAAAATATTCTCGTTGCTTTTTAATATTAACATTGAACCACTGTACTCACATGAACTGATTTAAATATGTTTTTAGTACATTAATGGTTTCTTGAGAGAGGAAATGTCATTGCTGGCTATGCAGGCCGCACTGAGCCATCGGATTTCAACTAAAATATCTTAATTTGTGCTCTGAAGATTAACAGAGGTCTTATGGGTGTGGAACGGAATGAGGGTGAGTAATTAATGACATTATTTTCATTTTTGGGTGAACTAACTCTTTAAGTTTCGTTACAAACTGTTCGCACATTGGCAATACAAAAAGCAATTAATACATGAAAATTCTTACATATTGCCCCTTTAATAAGACAACAACAACAAAAAACATTCATTATGTGCTTCCCTCTTTCAGCTTTACCAAAATATTAGCCATGACCTCAAAATCAGAGGTTTCTATGATATACTGTGTCATAAAGCATGCAGACATGTAAGCTCTAATACTTTGGGTTGGCGCCTGCTCCCCATTTCCCAGCATGCTTTGAAACGTGTAAGATCTTCTCAATCACTTTTCAGCCCAGCGTTGATATTAGCTGCTGTGCTTTGGCGACACAATAAGTGAGCGAGACGGTCATGGGAGGGATCAGCTTTTTTCCACCCAAATAAAAGCAACGGAAACAAAGCATCATCGCTATATTTAACCAAATCTGCAGCTTACTGCGACAAGCACATGATAATGATATCCTCTTAACAAGCGTCGACACTGAATGACAGCCAATGGCGCTGAGGCAGCCAGCACAAGATGGTGTAAGAAAAACAGCTTCAACCACAATGATGCTACAGCACCAGACTCACAGGAATGTATAAATGACATACTTACCCTTGCTGTGAAGAATTATTGTACTATTTGTATAGTTTACAGTTAAATCTACACATAGACAAGAAGTAGCCTAATCATATTTTGTTTTTACCTTGAATGAAGGACAAACGTGAGTCTTACACAATCTCTGAAAAATGCCAAAAATTATACCATTAGCACAGTAACAGAAATACCTAAAATCAAATGGACTATTGTAGCCAATATTTGTTTGTGTGATGCTTATTTAGATTATGCATCATTAGCTTAGCATCATCAAATCATCTCTAAATCAAATCTCTTGTGCATTTCATCTGAGGAGCATTTGTATGATTTCTGAAGGATCATGTGACACTGAAGACTTGAGTAATGATGCTGAAAATTTAGCTTCGCCATAACAGGAATAAATGACATTTCAAAAAAAATAAAAAAAAATAAATATATATATATATATAATTTTTTTTTTTTTCAGTTGTAGTAACAATTCACAATTTTACTGTAATTTTGGTCAAATAAATGCAGCCTTGGCAAGCATAAGAGATTTCATTTTAAAAACATTAAAAAAAGACATTTAAACTGTGATTTACCTACCTGCATTCAGGTTTATACAGGAGTCTTCACTTCTGTGACTGTCGTAACAAACTTCCAACAAACTTTTACTGAACATTACCTGAGACTCTTTTCTCCATCTCTAAAAATAGACTCCTCTTTCATAAGTGTCTTTTTGTTGTTCTGCCAAATCTTAATTAGCGATTAGTCAGAATTATTCTCAAACTGCCCGATTCTTGTGCAGAGCTGTAGATAGTGTGGTGTTTTAATTAAGCAGAGGTCAGATGAATTAAGTCAGCAGGAGACGGGCGGAGTGATGCCGTAGTTGGCGGGAACACACTCCAGGAAGGGTGTGACTTCACCGTCCCACATCAGTGCCCAGGATCTGCATCTGTTATTCCAAAGAGTGTTTGGAAAAGAAAAGAACAAATAAGATGGTTAGGAAAGAGAATGAAAAAGATGAAAGCTGGTGGTTAAAAGACTAGCTTGAATTCTCATAGTGTTTCAGGCTGATTTATGCTGGTCTGGCTGGTGCAAATCAGTGCTCTTTTAGTATTATTTTATACTATTTATTAGTATTTTATTAGTATAGTTTTTATTTTTTCAGATTTAATTTTAATTATATTTTTGGTAATTTTGTCATTTTTATATTTTTTTATTTATATTTCTGTTGCACTGTAATTTGTTTTTATTTCAGTTTATAGTTTTAGTAATTTTATTACTTTAATTTATTTCAGTTATCTTACAAGGTGACATTTTTAATTTTTGTTTTAAGTTTTTCATGTAATATTTGTTTTATTACATCCTTATTTTAATTACCGAAAACTTTAGCTAGCTAACCTTCTACAGATAAACAGAACTTTTAAAACTATGTCAGATTTGTTTTTACATTTTTTTGATAGGCTATATTATGGAGTTTGTCCTAACAGAGTGGAACTTTAAGGGTGGGACAAGCAGGATAACATTTCAGTTTTGGTTTTAGTTAATAACACTGCTGGAAAAGCATAGTCATGCTGTTTATCTGCAAAAAAAGATCAAGGAAATCTGCTGGTTAAGCTAAAGCCCAAAGTATAGTTCACTTTTTACGCGTACACAAGGGTCAGTACGCGTGACGCGAATTTCGTCATCAGAAGTGTATGCACGTACTGTGCGTGCACCGCCGGATTTTTGTAAAGGTCGCACATGCGCAATAAATTAAAATTTTGCAGTAATTAGGTTATCCACAAAGTGGCAGCCGTGCCCTGGGGGCATCAATTCACAAGGTAGTCAAAGAAAAACTGCATAAACAAAACAGACCGGAACACATTCAAGCAACAGCGACAATGGAGGGCTACATAGACGACGCCTGTGTATGCGTCCGTACGAGTCAAATTAAGTATACTTTGCAAGGCTGTGCATTCGACATAAAAAATTAAGTATAACCAGTAGGGGTGTGACGAGACAGGTATCTCACGAGACGAGACGAGACTCGAGATTGAGTTCACGAGACGAGACGAGACAAGATTTTTAGACACTATTTTTAAGAAATCCTCAATGGCGAAATACATGACTAGAACAAATATTCTGCAGGTGTATTTGAAATGTTTTAACTAATCATCTTATAATGAATGTCATTCAGTTCTACTTTCTGAGTATGAATTATCCTATGCAGTAAAAGACAACAATACTCAAGTACTGTAAAAGGTTTTGCCACTAACTCAACTGACTGACTTCTCTTTTGTATGATTTCAGTCTCTTCAGATCTTACTGTACATGATTTATGAGCTTCTACAACTTTTGACCCCCTAAGTGAACTCCTTTCCACAAACTGATCATAGAAATAAAAAATAAAAATGGTAACACTTTACAGTAAGGTCTCATTTATTAACATTAACATATTAACCAACATCAACTAACAATGAGCAATATATTTGCTAAAGTATTTATTAATCTATGTTTATGTTAGTTAATAAAAAATAGTCATTCATTGTTAGTTCATGATAGTTCACAGTGCATTAACTAATGTTAACAAATGAAACTTTACTGTTTGTGCTTAATAAGATTAAGAGAAAACTGTTATTCATTTTTATGGTAACACTTTACAAGTTGAAACCATAATCGCACTCTCTCAATATTCAAAGTGCAAATAAGACCAACTTTTTCTTTGATACAGAGCTAAGAGATGGTTACAACTACACTGCCCAGCCTAAAATAGCTTTCATATTGAGAGATATCTGCATTCATCAGGGAGCCGCTTTCAAAATGCGGGGTATTGAAATCGCGTTTGAATGCGCGCGCGTTTACTTTCACTTTCAGCGATCGCGCGTAACTCTGTAAATATGGAGCGGCGGCGACCGTTATCCAACTTAATTAAATGTTTTTTATTTAAACACAAAGCAAAAGGACAGTGGAGGCGTAATGTAAACGTAGCAGTGGCATATTCTTTCCTAATCATCCTAACACTCTGTCATGGCAACATCATGAGACTACTTTTCACCTCGACGAGAAATCTCGTCACACTTTAGTCTCGCGAGATCTCGGGACACGAGATCTCGTCACACCCCTGATAACCAGGGTTTAAAGTTGAGATGTTAGTGTGCCCATCAGGCTTTTCATGTCATGGACCAGTATCCAAGATATATAAGCTAGTGACCAGGGTAGTTAGCAATAAGGGTAATACTAATACTAAGCCACTACATTTTCTGCAGAAGCAATCCACCCATTTGCCAAACTGCAGATCTTATCAACCTTAAGGGATAGTTCACCTAAAAAATGAAAATTCTGTGATCAGTTACTCACCTTCATGTCATTCCAAATGCTTTCGTTCATCTTCGGAAAACAAATATAAAACAAATATTTATTTCCCTCTATTGAAAGTCTATTCACCCAAAACTCTTGACGGTTCAAAAGATTGTAAAAGTAATTTATATGAATCAATCAGTTTACTCCAAGTCTTCTAAAGAGACACAAACGCTTTATATAATGAACCGATTTAATTTAGGATTTTATTGACATATAAACATTGATCTGCGAATGTAGGCCTACATAGAGCTCTCAAACTTGGTAAACAGAAGCTCAAGCATCAAGCATGTTTTGAACTGTCAGAGTTATGGGTGAATAGACTTTCAGTGGAGGGACAGAAATCTCAGATTTCATTACATATCTTCATTTGTGTTCCAAAGATGAACCAAAGTGTTATGAGTTTGTAACGACAAGAGTAATTGATGGCAGAATTTTCATTTTTGGGTGAACCTCCATTTAAGGTCTGTTGATAATAAAATTGCTAGCCTTCATATCATAGCAGGTCATCTAATAGTAGGTCTCAAAATGGATTGGATTTACATTCATGATTTGAGTCCATCAGCCAGGCTTCAATCGCTAACTTGGATGAAAAAACTTTTCTTTCTTCGATGTGCAATAAGGCTCATACGTCTGTAGCACCTGCTCTCAAACTGTCTCGAAAGAATGCACTTCAAATTCACATTCACTTATATACCATCAATGTCACAGATTCCCTTTCTGCTTTGCACGATCGTAATCGCAAAATCTTCTACGAATTTAAACTAGTCCCCCCGGATGTTGAAAGACAAGAGCGGTCTGATATTAAAGTGGCGAGGGGAGCCGCTCGGCTGGCAGGCCTCAACACTGACTGACACCCTCCCAATGATAGCGAAATCTAGCAGGTGCGTTCACGCGCTCTTCTCTGATCTGTACACCGACCCACTTGTCTTCTTAGTGTACTCTGTAATAAGCTGCTTCAAAGATCACTATGTATGCTAGCCACCGATAAGATCTGCAGTATGGAGTTCTCCTGTCGTCTGTCTCACGCTCGTGCTCCCCTACTCGGTCTCTCTATCACTCACTCTTTTGGTTTTCTTAAGAAAATGTCAGTCTAATCATATCTTAACGCTTTGATAACAGGCTCTTTTTTTCCAATGTGAGAAGAACAGATACTCTAGTGTCTTAAAGGCCGAGGGATGGGAATGGAAATGAAAGAAAACACCCTTGAAATTAAATTTTTCTCCAGCGTGGGTGTAGCCGTGGTGGCATTTGACCTTATGCACAATTACTTAATTGTTTCATTTAAAGACGAAGAAAGATCATACAAACTCTGTACGTGATAAACAGAAGAAATGTGTGCTGTGAAGTGTAAATGTGACATTGTAGTGTACTTTTGTGTGTGTGCTGAAGTCTGCAGACGTGTAAAGGAAAACAAACTAGCATGTCATAACCGTGTGATTCAATTAGTGTGATATTTCATTTATGCCAGCATCAAAGGACGTTCATTGTGATTGATGGCTGCTTATCGGCCACAGTGAATAGATACAGTTAAATTGATTGTTTTAGGGAGGAACTGTGTAAAACAGCATTATAGGTACATAAAGACAAAGTATAGAAACTGTTCTTCCCTTTTATCTTTATAATCCCGAGAGCACAGACGCTTCATATACTTTCCACAATGCCCATATAGGCTCTTTGTAGTTAAACTTAGTGCAGTGTTGTATTCGGCTGAGTTTAAAGTGAACTAGAATGCAAAATGTGAATGGTGGTTGTCTGTAAAACCCACTGCTAGGATGTTGTGCGGCAGTATTATTTATATTAAAATATAGTATTCATTAATACTTTAAATAGCTTTTGTTTTTATATTTTCAGTTTTCATTTTATTTTAAGGTTTAGTGATTTTGTTATGTGCTTTTGTCTTTCTTTTTTTTAATAGTTAAATTTAGCTTTATTTTTTATCAATTTTCTCTTTTTTTTTCTTTTTTAAAGTTATTTGACAAGGCAACTTTTCTCATTTTCATTTAAGTTTTTTAAGTTTGGCATGTATTTATATTTCACTTATTTTAGCCTTATTTCAGTGAACAAAAATGATTGTTAGTAGTTTTAGTTAGCAGCAATAACACTGGTCAGATTGTAAGACCATTTCTATGAGGTTTGGTTATGTGCATTTTGCTATGCAGTCGCTAGAGTGTTCTGGGAGGTTGCTAAAGCATTGCTGTGTGGTTTCTTACTGGCCAAAGTCAACAAAGATTTAAAAAAATTTTTATAAGAAATTGCGAGTGGTGCAAGCCTTAGCAAGAGTGATTTTAGCAATAACGTTGCTATGCAGTTGCAGGTTACTTGGTTGTTGCTAGGGCTTGAAGAATTAATCTATTGATTATTTATTTGAATAATCTAATGATAATCTAACAATTATCTTCCATCGCCATCATTGGGGAACATAAACAGAGTGACCAATTGATGTGTTCCATGCAAATCGACTAAATTACATAATCAATTACGTCAACGCGTCTTTCCAGCTCTAGTTGTTAATGACTAATTTTTTATTTATTTTTTTTAAATAAATTGTGAGTAGTTCTTGTCTGTGCAAATCATCATAATTATTATGCTAGGGTCCTGTGGGTGGTTGACAGGGCGTTGCCATGTAGTTGATATTGATAATGTGTAATTGATAATTGATAATATGTTGCTATGCAGGTTCTAGGCATGGATGGTTTCTATTTATTTTCTAGACGGTTGCTTACTGGACCAAATAATCTTTTCAAGAAAATGTGAATGGTGATTGCCTGTGCAAAATTTCGCCGCTATTATGCTAGTGTTGTGGGTGGTTGCCAGGGCGTTGCTATGCAATTTTAAGGTGTTTGGAGTAGGCTTGCTGCGGTAGTCGGTGTTGACGGTGTTACCGGTGTTCAGTTGCAACACCGGTTATGTCACTTGCCCACTGCGGCACCGGCCCTACCGTTGTTTTGATTTTTTTTTTATAGTAATAAAAATCATTTAGTTCAGTTAGAAAACATACACTACAATTAAAAACTGAACACGTCTGCTCAATTCAGCTTGAGCCGAATGAGTCGCAGCACAGACTGGCAAGACAAGGTGATGGTGGATTTTTGCAGTATTTTGGATTTAAACCCAGTGGTAATATAGAACCTGCAAAGGATTAGTTGTGTTTTTCTAGTTGTTTCACTATTCAAGCAATTGCCGCCTCCAAATTGGTGCTAATTTGAAAGCGAAAGTAAAATGCGCATGCACATTCATAATGTTGCGTGTCTATTGGCGCGAAGCATTTTCAGTTTATTCCTATGGAATGAAAACGCTCGCTCTGCTCCGCACCGTTATGAATGATCATGCGGCCTTGCGCATTTTACTTTCGCTTTCAAATTAGCGATTTAAAAGTGAGGTGCAAAAGAGGGAATACCCCACAGTCAAGCACGACTTGCATTTTCAAATGCTTAAGATTAAGGATAAGCAGTAAAAATAGCAAGAAAATACTTTCTGCAAAGCCCAAATCTGTATAGATGTGGTGCTTTGTTTAGCCCAGTTTAAAGTGAATAAGTGCTTCTGTAGGTACAGGCCTCTGTCTTGAGATTGCAGGTGCACATGCAGCTGCCAGACCTTTGGGAGGAGTTTTACTTTTTTGTCCTTTTCTCAGCTGTCACTCAAAATGATGGGCAGCTGCGGCTGGAGATGCACAGAGGCTGCTGTCATCCGCCATCACCATCACCCTCTTTTAACGATGGAGGTGTGTGCGTCTGACATTCACTAGGGAGAGCGTGCAGCGAGGATTCAGTAAAATGCTATACACAAACTTTGGGGCAGTAATGAGGAGATTTGACATAACTGTAATATTAACCAATGTGCAGTGCTGTTTCTGGATTGGGGCACAGTAAAGCAGCGTGAGAGGTGCAGACCAGCAGCCCGCGGGGTTTTACTGTAACAACAAGAGCACAATCAGTATCCTGACATGAACTCAAGGCACCGTGAAGCCATATGACAGGGACATGTCTGTCACACCTAATGGAGCAAATACCAGAAATATCCACCCCACTTTATTCATCAGGGTAGGATTGCACCAGCCATCCGTAAAGTTTACACTAATAACTGTTGTGCTAATATTTTTTCTTTGTGGAAATGGTAATACTTTTTCAGCATTCTTTGATACATAGAAAACAGAAACATTTTTCCCCAGATTTTTGAGGTTCTGCTGCTCAACCAAGACTCTACAGACCAGTTTCACAAACAGGGCTTAGATTAAGCCAGGATTAATTCTTAGTTCAATTAGGGCATTTAAGTAGCTTTTATAAAAGTGCCTTAAAAAAAAAAAAAAAAAAAAACATTACTGGTGTGCATCAATGGCACTGACATGTTTTAAAGGGTTAGTTCACCCAAAAATGAAAATTCTGTCATTAATTACTCACCTTCACATCTTTCCAAACACGTAAGACCTTTGTTCATCTTCTGAACACAAATTAAGATATTTTTGATGAAACCCGAGAGCTCTCTGACTCCTCAATAGACAGCAATTTAACTACCACTTTCAAGGCCCAGAAAGGTCCTAAAGACATCATTAAAATAGTCCATGTGACTACAGTGGTTCAACCTTAATTTTACGAAGAGACGAGAATACTTTTTTTTTTTTTTTTCGGGAAAACAAAACAAAAATAACGACTTTATTCTATAAACTATATAAAATATACTATTTTAACGATGTCTTTAGTACCTTTCTGGGCCTTGAAAGTCTATGGAGTTGCTTTTAGTTAAAACAGCTCAAACATTTTAGTCTGGGACTAGACTTAAGCCTTGTCTGTGAAACCGGGGGTACGAGTCGCTAGCATCACTTATAAACAGGCACGTTGCTGTAAGGTTTAACACGTGATTGGAACAGTGCTCTGAGGACTCAAGCTTACAGCTCCTTCCAGTGGCTTGTTTAACACTCTTAATTTCACTTGCATAATGCCAAATTGCTTGGGAGGATGCTGTCGGCTTCATCTTTTAATGAGTTGGTTTGCATGGTCTGTATAAAGCACAGTATGCAGCGGATTTTGGTCGTCTTTTGTGAGACACAGCTAGCCGTGGTATTGTTTAACTGTGTGTCTGCATCCACTTTGATTTGGGCTAATGGAACCCCACCAAGATATACAATTAGAGGGTTGAATTTGTTAGGATCTAATTCTGTCTCATCTCAAAGAGACATGCGCATACTCCGGGAGAAGTGGACATATCATCCCATTAGTAGTTGATCACAAACCCAGAATATATTCAGAATCTATGTTTTTTTAATGGCTCATTGACTATCTTGACAAACTATTTACAAGCAAAACCTCGTACGCAAATTAATTCCTCTGTTTGATCGGGAAAGAGAAAATAGGACTGCTTTCTGCAGTTCCTTTGTTCTGCAGTTTGTAAACAGCTTGGATTGAGTTGAGAGAAAAGCAACTAAAACTGCAACAATAAACAAGAGATTCATGCTGGCTCATAAAGAATTTATCATGCCTATTACAGAATCAGGTCAGCTCAGTTTTAATTCATCTATGAATTGAAATATACAGTTGCTCAGTTTTTTTTTTTTTTGAGAAGTGCAGCATAATTTGTCTTTATTTCATGAATATGTGTTCTGGCATTTAACTTAATGGCTCTCAAAGGTGCCTATCAATCAGGACTGAATAAAGGATTATCATTCTTTTCTGTTCATGGATGTAGAATTTAAGTTTGAATTGAAATGGCAGGAAAAGGATCTTGTTGCCATTCAAAGAAATAATTACATCATTAATTCTGACTGTAGATAGTGTGTATATATACATATATATATATATATATATATATATATATATATATATATATATATATATATAATATAAAACACTGTGTTTCAAATTATGCAAGTGGCATATCAGTAAAATTTCAGTACAATAAACATTCAGATTTTAGTTTTTCTAAGAAAGTGTTTGTTTATTTATCCATGTCTTTTTTGATAACTGGTATCAATCTCAGACAAAATAGTTTGCCAGGTATTTAGGTAAATGGAAACCTTCAAGATGTTGTTCCACATTATTAAAGGTACTTTTTTTGTCACATACAACAAATATCTCCTCACTATCCGCTAGCTGCCTGTCCCCTGAACACACTGTAAAAAAAACGCGGTCTCTGTAGTCGCCACAAGCTCCAAAAATGGCAATAAAAACAAACTGGTGCAGCCTGGACCACGAATCATAATAAACATGCTCCAGCCAATAACCGACAAGAATGATTTTAAATGCGCGTTCATGACTGTTTCAGGAAGCACGGAGGGCAGGGGGAGGAGGAGGAGGAGGAGGGAGGGTCTAGCTAGCCTCTGTTTTGTTTGACAACACTTTGAACGTCAACAGGAAGTTACTCCACCCAGGATCGCTTAGAGCACCTTTAAGCAAGTCACAATTCTCATGCAATGTGGGGAGGAAGAAAGATCTTTCTGAAGATGAAAAGTTTGAAATGGTGCAATGTTGTGCAAAAGGCTTGAAAACAACAAATACTGTGTGAAAACTGAATGCAGATTATTGAACTATCATAAGATTTGTGATTGATTTAGAGCACAGCAGACCTCAGGTCAGGTCAGATAAAGGCTGATTAAGGAAAGTTTCTGTCAAACAAGTTAATTGTATTAAAAGTGCAGCTATAAAAAAGCCAGTGTTGAGCAACAAACAGGTATTTGAAGCTGCTGGTGTCTCTGGAATCTTGTGATCCTCTCCATGCAGGCTGGCAGTTATGTGTAAAATTACATTTTAGCCACCACTAACCAAACCTCACAAAGAGAAACATTTAGAGTGGGTGTAGAAATACATTTTCAAACCGTTTTATTGCTGTGGTGTTTTTTGCAGCATGGGATAGTGCATAGTGCATTGTTTTTTAGAAGGCACTGTCCTTCTTTTTATACCATAGCTGAAAATGGCCAGT
Source organism: Megalobrama amblycephala (assembly GCF_018812025.1). NCBI lineage: Eukaryota > Metazoa > Chordata > Actinopteri > Cypriniformes > Xenocyprididae > Megalobrama > Megalobrama amblycephala. The sequence goes on from NC_063056.1 coordinate 31,853,032, forward strand.
TATGAACTCCACATATCTTTCAGAAATCATTTTGACTGGTGAAATATATATATATATATATATATATATATATACACACACACATTTATTATGTAAACAGACTTTTATTTTGAATCGTTTGACAGCACTATGTGTGTGTGTGTGTGTGTGTGTGTGTGTGTGTGTGTGTGTGTGTGTGTATGTATGTGTATGTATGTGTATGCATGGTTCTGTTTTAATTCCACTTCCTTAAATTCAAATTCTGCATCCGGTTTGCTACTGTTTTCCGAATTCATGAATTCTCAATTCAGTTCTGACTAGCAATCAACCCTGCTGTCAGTGCCGTTATATGATGGCCGAGGGTCAAAGGAATGCCTGAAGTATTTCTGAGATTGGACAGTGTGTTATTTTTAGAGTTGTGGAATGAGAGGGGAAAAAGTTGAGAGCTTTACAAGTAGGTCAGCTGCAACATTGCTTCATATCGCTTTCAGTATTATTACCGTCCTGCAGCCCAACTTTTAATCCAGCTTGAGCTGCACCAATTGCACTTTCACGGACATCTTTTATTGTAGTCAAAACTGCTTACAGAACCAAAACTGAGCTTCACCAAATACCTGAAAGACTTTCAGAAGGGAACGATGGCCAACGATGGTCAGATTTGTTGTGCAGATTTGTTTTTGGGGGAAACATGTTACTTTATTGCATCATTGCTCATTGTCACTTGGTTCTCTTCTAGAACTGTACAGTAGAATGTTTGGCTTGCAGATTTTGTTTGCCACGTTCATGGTGGGTTTTCAGGTGTTTGTCCCCCTTGCATGTGATCACTACACTTCAGTACTAAATCTATGAAAATTATAAAATTAGCAATGTAATTCAGTGCAATGTAGTTTTAAAATTATTTCCAGTGAAAGTATCTTTGATATTAATAGTGTAAAAAGAAGTGTTTTATTTGCTGTAATTGTTGTGTTGTGCATCATTTTCACTTTCAGTGTGCACAAAAAGTTTATATGAAGCTGGAATCTTATTGGGTATTCTGGTCTGGACAGTGTAACCCTTTTGGCAGCTACATATAAACATGCACAAAAGATTTCATTTCTATACTTGAAATCAGTTTTTAATCTAGTGGCAATGATTTACTAATTCGTTTCCTCGTTTTAGTTAAATCATGTCCACAGACTGTGATGATGTACTTTCACAGTTATTAACATCACAAATCTAGTAGTTGTTCATATTTAATTTTTTTTTTAAAAATATGAAAAAGTTGTGGAAATGTCATGGATTTTTTCCCCTTAATTATTAGAGCAAATGGTATAAAAAAAAATTACATTTGCTGTCATCTCACGTTCGCCAAGTTTAAACCCCCGAAAACCCCGGAAATGTGAAAAGGGTCCATTGTTCTGCTTAATATTTTTGAAGAAATCATGATACATTTTTCGTGCCTCAAAGTCTTACTAAAGGTTCCTGTAATTCCACATCATAGTTTATTTTCAGTTTTTTGTAAATACCTCAACTATTCCGTTTTTTTTTTTTTGACAGATCTGAGATTTAACGGGTTAGTTCACCCAAAAATGAAAATTCTGTCATTAATTACTCACCCTCATGTCGTTCCACACCCGTAAGACCTTTGTTCATTTTCAGAACACAAATTAAGATATTTTTGATAAAATCTGATGGCTCAGTGAGGCCTGCATTGCCAGCAAGATCATTTCCTTTTTCAGTGACAAGAAAGCTACTAAAGACATATTTAAAACCATTAATTTGAGTACAGTGGTTCAACCTTAATATTATAAAGCGATGAGAATACTTTATCCAACAATATCTAGTAGGGGTGTAACGGTACACGTATTCATACTGAACGGTTCATGGGGCAAGTTCCAAATGGAAGTGATCATCTCTATGCCCTATGTGATCATTCCTTGCCCCGTGAACCGTTCGGTACGAATACGCGTACCGTTTACTGAAATCACGTGATTTTGGTGCTTTGAACCACTGATTAGAAACAAAAGGTTTGTAAAGCTTCGAAGCTTCATGAAGCAGTGTTTTGAAATCGCCCATCACTAGATATTGTTGAATAAAGTTATTTTGTTTTTTGGCGCACAAAAAGTATTCTCGTCGCTTCATAATATTAAGGTTAAACCACTGTAGTCACATGAACTGATTTAAATATGTCTTTAGTAGCTTTCTTGGCATTGAAAAAGGAAATAATCTTGCTGGCAATGCAGGCCTCACTGAGTCATCGGATTTTATCAAAAAATATCTTAATTTGTGTTCTGAAGATGAGCGAAGGTCTTACGGGTGTGGAAAAACATGAGGGTGAGTAATTAATGACTGAATTTTCATTTTTGGGTGAACTAACCCTTTAAAAATAGTACCACTGGAAATGCTTCAGGACCAAGTATGCGCAGTAGCATTCCAACAAGATTGTTATTGTTTACTTCCTTAAAATGGTCTATAGAAGTTTACCTAACTATGACAACTTTTGTTTCTAAGAAACCCGGAAATGCAAAAGGGTCCATTCGTTTTACTTAATTGTGGCCACGTTGTAATAATTAGTCCCCCAGGTTTAGTTAAGGGGTTAGTTCACCCAAAAATGAAAATTATGTCATTAATGACTCACTCTCATGTCGTTCCAAACCCGTAAGACCTCCGTTCATCTTCGGAACACAGTTTAAGATATTTTAAATTTAGTCCGAGAGCTTTCTGTCCCTCCATTGAAAATGTTTGTACGGTAGACTGTCCATGTCCAGAAAGGTAATAAAAACATCATCAAAGTAGTCCATGTGACAACAGTGGGTTAGTTAGAATTTGTTGAAGCATCAAAAATACATTTTGGTCCAAAAATAACAAAAACTACGACTTTATTCAGCATTGTATTCTCTTCCGGAATCCTTTCCATTGAATTGATTCCATTGAACTGATTCCATTGAATCCTTTCATCTGTCGGCGTTGGTAATGCACTTTTACGTTGCCGTGGTTGTTTTGGCGATTAGGACATCTTAAACTATCCTAATCGCCTATCTTAAACTGTGTTCCGAAGATGAACGGAGGTCTTACGGGTTTGGAACGACATGAGGGTGAGTCATTAATGACATAATTTTCATTTTTGGGTGAACTAACCCTTTAAATAAAAACGAGGGGACGAATTAGTACAACATGACCACAATTTACTAAAATGAGGGCATTAATTAATAAGTCGTGGGAATGAATTCTTAATCGTGTCCATGATTTAACTAAAACGAGGGAACAAATTAGTAAATCATGGCTACGATATATAAATTTTTGTCTGCAACATGTGCGGGGCTCCATAAAACAGTAACAACTACACTTAGTAGCCTATTTACTCCCAAAAACATTACTTGTAAAATGTTACCCAATGTTGGCAAGGGCCAAAACAGCTGAATCAGTCACAATACGGCATGAGAACGATTCCATTTTGAGTTGTAAATATTTTAGGCTCCAAAAAGTCTTGCGTTTGTTTATTTTGTTTCAGTTAACGGGGGCGAAACTGTCTGGTTCGTTCAGATTGAATCTGGTCCTCAGGATCCGTTCAAGCTGCGGTGTCTCTCCGAGCGCAGAAACGCGCCAGGTGTCCCAGCAATTAGCTGCTGTGAGATTGATGAGATCTGGCTGGGCTGATGGAATCACTCTTATTACATTACATCTGGACCGATGTCCATTTATTTATGAAGCACCGGAGGAGCAGGTGACTGCGCCGTGATGGAAATGATGAGGTTTATAGTAGCGTGGCCCTCGTTTGAACTGTGACAGGTAAACAAACTAATTGATTTTAGAGGCCCCAAGGAAACAGGAGCTGCCACATTTCCCACTTTTCTGTTTGCCGAACAGACGAAGCTGTCATCCGCAGCGGCGAGAAGACGTCAAACGCGGAGCCGGTAATTTGTGCTGATGAATGACAAGCCGAGACTCTTGTTAGGTAGACGGCTCGCTCATTAGAAAACACATTTTCAGATGTCAGTGTGCTCCCGTTTTCCTTCGTTCTCTGGATGGAGGAAAGGAAGAAATAAACGCAGTGTGAATATTGCAATGTCATAGCATCAAGCAGAAGGAACTCAAACCTCAATTGACATGTCTGGTGTATCCAAGCATGTTTTGAACACTGACAGCCATCTGCGAGGGGTTCCTTTCACTCCTGCTAATGAGCGCCGTGTCACCGCGGCCCGGTCTCCTCTGGACCGTCCCGGGAGATGCGTTACAGCTGTCGGGCCCCTCGGCTCGATCCTGCGGCTCGCAGCGAAGAGCCTCAAACGGCATCGACTTCCGCCGTGAGAGAAAACACAAAGGCTCCGCTGACTCGCTTTCATGAGCATGTTTGTGCGCATGAAGGGTTTGTCAGAATGAGTTGAAATGTAAACTAGCGCTTTGAATGCTGCTCCCGTACCTGCCGTCGTGTTTAAGTTCTGCGAGCACTAATGCAGTTAAGAAGTCTTCTGGAACACGAGTTGAATTATTAAAACACCTTCTGTGTGTTTGTTGCTAAAGTCACATATAATTAAGTCAAATTGTCTAGTGACCAATACAAATGTTCACTGGACAGTTTGCCTTCATTATATGTGAAGTTGGCAGTGCTGGAAAGTAACTAATTATATATAATTTGGATTACATAATCAGATTCCAAAAATTAAGTACTTGTAATTAGATTATATTACATTTTAAAATACTCGTAATCAGACTACAGTTACTTTTTATTGATTACATGATTACATATTATACACAATAGCAGTAAATGGCATAATTTTTTCATGTTTTAAATTTTCCTTTCTTAAAAAAAAGAAGAAAAAAAAAAGCATATCACTTTTATGCATTCAGTAAGTCTTCTAGTTTTGTGAAATTGCACACAGAGACCAGCCACTAGTCAGGTGGCTGTAATTACATGGAAAATTGACAGGCCACAAAGCATTTGACTACTGGATTTACAGAAATCATTTCACTTTTAAAGAGTGTTTTCTCAGCATTGCATATCGAATCAGCTCCTGACAAACACATTAATTATTTGTGTTATAGTTATTATAATCACTCAGTAAGTCATTTAACCATGTATTGCTTTGTCTTTGGAAGGTTTTTTTCTTTTTTTTTGTATTGTTTTAAAATTATTTATTTTAATTTTTAATTTTAATGATTTATTTAATCATTAGCTTCCCCAGTCTGGGAAACCTCAGTAAAAATCTGGGAAAAATCAGTAACCGACTACAATTTGTAAGTAGTCTACCCAGCACAGGAAGTTGGATATTAAATGTATATGCAAAATTAATTTACTAGGCTAAATATATTTATATTTCACTAAAAGGTTTTGAGTCCTCTCACACAAATGCATGTTTTGTCTAGCATTGGTTGTGTTATATAGGTTTGCAAACCTCTTAAATTCTAAGTTTTGTGAATTCTGTCTTCCAAAATAAATTACAATATTATGATATTTTTGTAATGCCTGTGATTCTCAGAACTGTTTTCTCAGGACTGAGATCTCAGAGCAAATTGTGACGTGTATATGTAAACTTGCACAATTTATGTAGATGGATCAGTTTTCAAAATCATCCATCCATCCATATCTAGAAATGTTACTTTCATTAGGCAAGGATGCATTAAATACTTTAAAAAAAAAAATACATACATACAAAAATCTTACAGACCCAAACCTTTTGAATGATATATATATATATATATATATATATATATATATATATATATATATATATATATATATATATATATATATATATATATATATATATATATATATATATATGCAAATGCATCTTGTACAACTTAAGTGGAATGAACTCAGTGAATCAAATACCAAGTACAAACAAAAAATTAATTTCAACCTTTAATTCTGGAGGTGTTAAGGTATAGGAACAGGAATAAAAAGCAGTACAATTATCTATGGAACTAGAAGAAAAATGGCCAATTGCAAATAAAGTCAAATGTTCTCTGGTTTCACTCTGTAAATCCCAAGACAACAAATTTCATCCATGAGACGGCAAAGTAAACTGAACGAGCTGGATGATAATTTCCCGTAGCTGGGATCATTTCGCTGAAATACAAATTTGTGATGATACCAGAAGAGAAGAAAAACACACATTCGACTCGCTCTAATTCTAGTCCATATCAAATGGTTTGAAAGGCTTTTTTATATATTAAAAGGAAAAGATCTTTGTTTCTCCTACCAATTGAACGCTGTCTAGGATTTACTGCTTTTTAATCTAATCACAAAATCGAAATATTCACAAAGCACAGCGATATCTCCTAGAAGCAGCCAGCCATTCATTTTGAAATTTGTGTAATTTACTCTCACATAGCAGGCTGAAAAACCCTTTCCTGTTTGAGAGAAAGAGGCCAAATCAGTAAGAAGCACAGAGAATAATTTATCATGGGACGAGTGTCATTTGAACCTGCGATTCAATTAAACTGTATGTTTAATTTTGCCTCAAGATCAAGAGTTAAAAAGCCTATTAAAGTGGCTCTCTTGATGCCGAATCTATCTGTTATCAGCATGTCGAGGAAATTCGAGAGGCTCTCTGGTGAGCATCTCTATCTATGACACACTGTCAGTATTGTTGAGGGGGTTGTGCCGTCGATGACATTATTCACTGCATCATAGGACAGGTTGGGATGAACAGGGAATATTATAACAATAATAACAACCCTCATGTTCAAAACAATAATAATAACAACAACCAAAATGGTTTTTAAAGAAGCCACTTGACTCTTTGTAAAAGCAACATTATCGCTGTCTTCTCTACAGAAACACAAGACATCACCGGTGCTTAACAAACTTCACCTTTGTAAGTATTAAATTGTTAAAGGATGTTTTAATTATGATCTCATGGGCTTAAATTAACAATAGCTGGGTTTCCATGTTGTACTCTCCCCCGAAATTTGGCATTTCCATCACTCGTTTTTGATGGGATACTTCAAAATGCGCATAAAAACTGGGTGAGGGAAACATAGCTACTGTCCTCAGCCTTTCGTTTTTGTCATGTGTTAAATCTGCTGCAATATTTGTATGGTTTTACATTGAAGTCACAGACAAAATATATGAATGTCACTGCAAAATATTGAAGAATGTAGGATTTAGTTTAAAGAAAGATAGCATAAGGTCAAGCAAAATGATGTTTGTACTGTTGTTTGTTACCAGAAAGATGACAGTATTATCGCAATCATTTAAGACATTTCTAACTTTTTTGGCATAGAGGATTCTTTAAAATTGAGTCAAGAACTGTGGGATTCTATATAGAATCATTGAACCTTATTTTTCTGAAAGGATGAATGGTGCTATTGAGGACACAGGGAAAAAAAACAACTTAAAATTATCACCAATTAAAAAATATGCATAAAAACATTTAGTTTGAAGGCTGTTTTAATGCCACCATAAAAAGTATTTTATTATTTTGTATTTTAAATCTCCTATTTTATTAGATGTAATTTAATAACTTTAATCTTGTAATCCTATGGCTTCATTGTGAAAAATGTATTATTTGACTCTCGTACAATGCCTATTATAAGATTATTTTTAAAACATTATGACTTTATTTTAGCCATGGTCCATGGAATGATTTTATTCTTGAAATCTTTTTAATTTTAACATAACACTACAATGTCGTCATACAATATGATTTTTGTTATTAAAAACAGTTCAGTTTAATGTTTATCTAGTATTTTACAACAACAAAATGGGGACATGAAAATGTACTGCCCAAAAACACATTTGAAATGAAGACTGAGTGTATTGTGACACTTTGTGGACATCAAACGTTAGTGGAACATGTTCATAGTTAATGAACATGTTCCTCTGCTAGGAAACCTGTGAGAAATAACGTCATACAGCCCCTAAAAATCACTTTGAGAACAGTCAAGAAGGCTTTTGCAAAAATGTTATTTCGGCGAAAAGCTCTAGCATCATTTGTTTGGCCTTCGATTTGGCATTTTGCATCTAATGCAGTGACACTTTGAAATGCGACTTAAATGTCCAAATGCATTTTGGGGCTGCTGTATTACTATCCTAATGATTATAATAAGGACTGCTTGTAAATTAAATGCACGTTAGTACTTCACCTGCAGTGATCTGTGCAGCTGTCTTTGTCAGTGATTCCGAACTTGAGTTGGATGGAACGTGGCGCTCTGATCGCGGCCTGATAACCAAAACGGATCAATATGTGTGTTGTAAAGGTTAAATGACGCTCTGTAGTGTGTTGTCATGGTGCAGCGCGAGTCAGGATGAATGATAAGAGCAGCTCGAAACTACAAGCCACTAACATGGCCAGAAATCACGTTATTATGAGTTAATCAGAAGAGAGATTCAGCCTTCAAAATCTCTGCATGTTGAAATGAGAAATGTTTGTTGAAATTTCCCTGTTCGCTATGGGTTTTTGCAGCATTCCCAGGCTGCATGTTGCTAACGGCACTCCTGATGCCGCTGTGTTCTTCTCCAGTAGGATTAGACACTTCCTGAATTACGTAAGTGAGCTAATGAGCTGCACACACTCCCATACATACACACACACACACACACACACACACACACACACACTCCAGTCCCTGTGGGGACCTCAGACAGACAGCCTATCCTCTCTCCCCTGGGCTTCTCACTGCATGTTATATACACCAGAGAGAGAGAGGAATACATGAACTGAATCGTGTATTAAAGGACACAGAGACAATGTAAAAATGTTTGTGACTTTCACTGTTTATCTTCATTTATTCTGATTTAAAAAGTTTACTACCAAACTATTCTAACTGCAGTATACAGTAGGCATACTGTGTGCGTAATTTCTGTTTGCTGAATATCCAGATGACCTACAACATTTGTCAGAATGTGTAACATGCAACAGAGCAGAGTGTGTGGAACACTGTGTTTGACCATACGGTACCAGTTATGTAGTTACAGGTCATAATTACAGCTGTTACAACTTGAATGAATGAATAGAAAAATGAATAGAATTAATATATACACACTGTAGATACTGTATATAAAGATGATAACTGGAAAACACACGTTTAAGGTCCTGTGACAATGTTTGCTGTTGTTTAAAAATATTGTTTAACTACTTGCATATATAAAACTTATGTAATGTACAAGTCATATTTTTAAAGACCCCCTGTGGTGAAAATCAAGTTTTTAATGTTGTTTATATGTATATTTGGTGTTTTTAATATGCTTTAAGACAAACCATGTGCAAATTCATAAATGAACACCATTGCTGAGTATTTTCTCTTTAAAACTGCAGTGATGTAAAGACGGTTTCAAAAACACGGTTTAAAATCGCTGGTGTTTGTGACGTCACAAACTACCTCGTAACCAATAACGCCAATGTGCCGGCGGGCTTTAGCATATCATTAACTATGATCGCTCTGAAGCAGGAGAGTCTCGAGAAGCCAGGTTATCCCGGTATATTTAAAAGATCGGGTAGATTTAGCAATATAGCGTGTGTGTCATGTATATAATGACGTTATAATGATCTATGCCTTTCTCCACTTACGTTCTAAGGCGTTCAAAGAGTTTCTAAGGATTTTAAGGCAGCTGTCTGACTCGTGAATAGAACATGGTTTGTGTAACATTAGCAACACATTATTAGCAGCTGTTTGGTAATGTAGTCAAGCAAAAGGATAATCATATTAATTACCGTTATGCGTCTGACGTTGTATAAAGCTATACCATTGTGCAGTGTTTACCTCAGTAAGTTGACCGAGTGGATCTCTGAGCTTGTGCGACTTTGTGGAGGCGGGGCTAATTAAAATATTCGTAGATCGGCGTATAATAAATGAAAAAAGGGTGTAGAGTAACATTCAAGCTATTTTAAGAAGAAGATTAATGAAGATTCCACAGAAATAAATGTTTAAATATGTCATTTTGGTGATCAAAGATGAGTTTTAAAGGATAATATGATTGACTACAGGGGGACTTTAACAAAACAGGTAATATACATGAACAAATTTTGCCTGTTTCTTTTTTCTTTCTATCTTGTTTTTTTTAACTATAAAAATTTGTTTTGTCCTTTTTATTGCTGTAATAAAGGAACATACTGTAAATATATCTTAGGCCACCACCAGCTTTTAGCAATGTTTTAATGACCATCCATATTTATTTTTCAGTCTCTTTATTACGATACAAACAGAAAATAAAGAAAATATGTACACACACACACACACACACACACACACACACACAAAAACAAAATCCCCTGTACATGCTTGTGATCTTTAAGCAAAAATCAGTATTTAGTGTGACCTCCTGGACTTCTTCCAGTTTCTCAAAGAAGAAACTCTGAGAAACTTCTCATCAGATTTTGAAAGTTTTCTTGGCCTTCCAGTCTTTTTCCATTTCATTTTGGTTTAAGAGAGCCAGGTTCCTGCTATTGCTCAAGTGTAAGGGGAGGTCACTAAATACTTGCCACTTTAGCCTATAAAAGCTGTTTTTTTTTTTGTTTTTTTAGTTTTTTTTCCTGAAATTTTTCTGGTTTTTAATACTGCATTCAAATGTACTGTATTTTCTGGTTTTAAGTGAAGCTGAGTAAAATTTTCTACATTCAAAAGTTTAATTTTGACCAATACTGTATCAATTTGCTTTTAACATTTTTTTTTTAATGACACACACCCAAATCTGTAATTACTGCATTGTAGTGATGTTCATGTCTGCTCATCTTGTAAATATGATCATTCTGACATGACTTGAAGACTTTGAAATGACAGCATTGTGGGTATGTGTGGTGTCTTTTTTCAAGGTCAGCTCTGTTGTAAATTAATTTCTCGGATTCATTCCACAGATGTTGTCAACCGTGAGGTGGATTGTTGCATCTGAATACTCTCATGTTCAGAAAGAACAGTAAGATGGTGAGTATTATTTCCTTTATTCAGATAATGGCACAAAAGGACAAATCAGTCGTCCTTGGATCTGCCCCTTCACTAAAAAAAAAAAATCAACTATTGTGAGCGTTTCAATTGCGGAAACATGATGTATTGTTTTCATGGCAGCAATAAGCTTAGTAATTGTAATGAGTATGTATTAATTCCCCATTGAATGTCAAATATTTAGATTTACCCATTAATTAAAATGTGTACTTGAATGCTTATCTCCTTTGTTATATTACCTCTACTGTGAACAATTAGGATTTTTTTTTTAAAGACACTCACTTCCATAAGCTAATTGTTTTCTCTTTTTTTTTTTTTTCAGGGAGACTTTATCAGAACTGGCCACTAATTAACAGAAATCGCAGTAACTATTGCATAGGTAGCTTGTTAATTAATGGTCTAAGATGCAATTAAATTACAGATGCACGTCCAAATTTACTAACCAACTTCTCTTAATCCTGTGTAATTTCAGAGGGATCTTGTTAAATCGAAAAGCGGAGTGATCAGGGTGGCAAAGTGCTAATTAAGCTCTAAATGGGGGGGCTGCATCAACAGAGCACAGGGATGATCCTTCGCTGTCTGTTTACATCGCTGCAGTGCATTCTGGGAGGTCACCCCACAACCTGGGGCAGGCGTACTGTTCTACTGCTCTGGGAAAAAAGCGTGTAAGACAGATAAAAACAGCACATCTAAATCCCTTCAGCTCTGTGTTTACGGACACAGATGACTTTATCTACTCTAATGTCATCAACATTTAAAGCAGGAAACTTTATTTCCAAGAACTGCAAAAGCACAAGCATTTTTTAATTTGTTACTACAACAGAATCACAGATATTCTGTTAAATAGTGGCAAGGCTCTCTCATTGGTCAGAGACGTCGCTTTAACGTTTCATTTGTTTCTTATAGGCAGGAATGATTAATTGAAGAGCATACAGACTTGTTTAAGGCTCTGATTTGTTTTGACAAGAAAAAAAAAACTCTAGAGTTTCAAAAGAGATCTCAATTATGTCTCAAAATCTGAGATAGATTTGACATAGATTTGACAAGATACCAAGGTCTGAACCCAAAGGTGAGAAATCTCATTATGAACTCAACTTTTCTCAACAAATCCTTACTTAAGCCTCTTTTTTAGATATTTCCTGTGAGGAAAAAGAACTCAGTAATCTCTTGTCATCTCTAGTTTCAGAAGAGGTCTCAAAAATGTCTCTAATTTTCCAGAATACCAAAGTCTGCAGTCAGATATAAAAGAATTACTTGAACTCAACATCAAGTTGTTGTTTTTCTCCTAAGAAAAAGACTCAAGACATCTGGAATCTTGCCTCTTCAGAAGAGATCTCAATTATGTCGCATATTTGCTCAGAATTGATAAGATACCAAGGCCTGCGCCCAAAGGTGAGAAAACTCAACATTTCTCAAAAAATCCTTAGTTAAATCTCCATTTTAGACTTTTATTGTGGGGGGTGGGGGGGGTTAGAGGAGGAAGGACAGAAATCTCTTGTCATCTTTAGAGTTTCAGAAGAGATTTTTTCAAAAACTCCATGCCATTCCTTTAGAATTTTGGAAAATATCTCAACAACGTCAAAAATTTTGTTTGGGTTTGTCAAGACACCAAAGCCCACTGAAGGGGAGCAATTTCCAAATCTATCAACAAATTCTTAGTTTTGTCATCTTTTCAGATTTGAAGTCCCTGGTAATCTCATGTCATCTCTGGATTTTCAGAAGAGATCTCAAATAATGTGCTCAAACTTTTCAATAGGGCTGGACGATTATGGCCTAAAATCAAAACCTCGATTAATTGAACATTTTACCTCGATTACGATTAATGAAGGATTATTTTGTTTCTGGGTGTTTGTTTTTTTGTTTTTTTGACAAGGTTTGTACTGTAAATATGATTGACTATTAAAGGTGGGATATTTTTTTCCTATTGAAAGAGCGATCTGACTTTATAGCTCACTTTCAGCAGTTATTTTATCTGTGGTTCGTAACATTTCTTACAGATTTCTACTCGTTGTAAATCATATAAAGATAAATTAGCACATTACCAGTACGAGTGATTCCGTGTGTGAGTTAGTCATATCGTCTCTCTATTAATTGTGAAGCTGTGGGTTGTAAATAGGTCCTTCAAAAGTAGAAAAATATATGCTATAATAAGTTTTGACTTTCTAAGCTACTTTAGTGATGAATCACTGGACAGCCCTGACAACTAGTTTCTGCGATCCTCTCAGTGCGCACGATCTTCACGTTTTGCGCAGCTATTGTTTGTATGAGTGTTTGTGTTACAATGCAGCTGCGCGAGCGCGGTAGCTCAACATATTAATACACATCCGATCGTCTAATCGCTTAAATGTCCAAACCATAAAACAAATACAACTGACAAAGTTTAGTGAAGACGCAAGGCTCACCGCTCGCGCACCATCACTATGTGTTGAACCGGCGTTCACCTCTGTGTTGCTTTTATGCCACTGACTGGACGGGCAGAGTCATGTGGCTACACACGCGGTAGTATGTTTTTAAGGGGGAAGTATTAACAGGATTAAAAAAACGAAATGGGAAATGGGAAAATTACGTCGGTTAGAGGTTCTGATTTTCGGTTTCGATTACTTTTCGATTAATCGTCCAGCCCTACTTTTCAATATACCAAAGTTTGCAATCAGATATCAGTGATCTATAAAATGACTCAAACATTTCTCAACAGATTCTTAAGTTGTTGTTTTTCTCCAGATTTTTCTCCTGAGAAAAAGATTACAGTCATCTTGCATGGAATTTCTCAGAGTTTTGGAAAAGATCTCAATTATGTCTCAAAATCTGCTTAGATTTGACAAGATAACAAGGTCTGCTCCTAAAGGTGAGAAATCTCATTATGAACTCAACATTTCTCAACAAAATCTTAGTGAAAAGAAATCGGGTTTGACAAGATACCAAAGCGTATACTGAAGGTGAGGGTTTTCTAAATCGACCAACAAATTCTTAGTTTTGTCTTCTTGTCAGATGTGAAGATGGTCCCTGGCAATCTCACATGCTGTCTATGGATTTTCAGAAGAGATCTCAAAAATGTAAAGTCAGAAATTTAAATATGACCTCAAACATTTCTCATCAAATAATCTGATCTATCCACATTCATTTTATAGCTCTGTACTCTTACAGTATGTCAACAATCATCTGCAAAGGAATTTTAGGAAAAACATCTGAGAGAAAGTTGACACTTAAATGAAACATAATGGGGAGGAAGCATTACTCAAATTCAGTCAAGACTACAGACGTTTCTTACCACAGGGTATTAAATGACAAAGTTCAAATCAAAAATGAAAAAATTAGGTATTGCGGTAAAACAACTTTGCAACTCTGTCACTGTGAGTCAGATATTTTACATTTGTCTCATGCTTGTTGACCACAATTTCCCTCATTTTTAAGAGTCTCCTGTGAGGAAAACGTGGCCCCCGTCATATACGGTTAAGATGCCTTCCTCTGGGCTTTAGGGAATCAGACAGACAACATGGCTGCCTCTGATTAAGAGTGTAAGAAATCCTGTTACACACTTGCAGCTGAACGCCTGAGAATATCACCACTCTCATTATTGGGCTGGGATTTAGAGAAGGGCTTGTAGCGTTCCTCATTGGGAAAATGTCTACAAACATCTTTTCATCCTTTTTTCCTCTATATTTTACTCCCTCAGTCAATTTAGTTTCATCAGTCTTGTAAAACAATAAGTAGTCATGTTTCTTTTCTGCATGCTGTCGTATGGTCAAGGTGACTCTTTGCTAATGCGTGTAATAACAGAATGGTGTAGCGGGAAATGCTTACAGCTGTCTGTAGTGCTCTGCTTCCACAACAAGATCTTTTAGTTTTCCAACATGTTGCATCATAAAGAACAGACAAAAGGAATGTTGCATGGTCAGTAAAACATTTCAATGGACAAAGTTAGTCCATCATATACTATGATTTAATTTCTTTATCTTTGTTTTGCAGCCTGGGAGATCAGAGAATACTTGGAGACAAATTGAACAAAATAAAGATACATGTATGAGAAGGTAATGCTGTTTATCTTTAATTCTATAGTGCAGTAGAGAGGAGAGTCGATTTTCAGTTTCCGATTTCACTTATCGCTCCCGGCTCCTTAACAATTCCATGAATGATTCATTTAAGCCTCGTTTACACTGCAGGTCTTGATGCCCACTTCTGATTTGTTTCACCATCCGTTTACACGTTCTTTCAATGGTGACCCATATCCGATTCATGTGTTTACACTTGCCATACCATCTGAAACATTGTGCATTCTTAAAGGGGGGTTCTTGCACCACACACTAGCCAAGATGGACGAACGTGAAATATGCTTGATGCTAGCTCTGTGATATGTGCGAAGTTCACCAAACATCACCATGGTAACTTCAGCCGTTGACCACTGCCCTGCATTTTCCTCCTCCATGATTCCTGCGTTGCTGTCATTTACCACCTCTACACGTCATTAAACCACGGAGAAGTACCCAACTGTCCCAGTTTTAATGACGTACAGAACGCAGTGCCTCAGAAAATCTGATCTGCCTGTTTACATGACAGTCGCATTGGCACATATCTGATTTATATCTGATTTACTTCCAAATATGAATGAGGCCTGAAACCGATCTTGAAATATCCGAATGCATATGTTTTTTCGTGTTTACACGGTCATAGAACACATCCGATCTGTCACATATGAGCAAAAAATCGGAATCGGGTCACATTTCACTGACAGTGTAAACAAGACCTTAGTGTCATTTAATAATTTTTTTATTTAAAAAAGAATTAATAAATTAATTGAATTAATTAATTTAAAAACTTTTAAATATTTTTAAAAACATATGTTATTGTTTAAAATAATTTAAAAATTGTTAAAACTGATCGGCCTCCGTTTACCTTTTCTGATAGGTGCTCAAACCGTGTTTTTCAAGATATGCGAATGTCCTCATGGACAATCATGGCACTTTGGACAAACACACTGCATGCCAGTTTTCAAGTCAATCAGACTGACTGTTGCGTGGCTATAGCCGTTTTTGTGTTTTTTTCATTTATAGTGCCACCAAGTGGTCAGTCACCGTGGCCTTTTTCACATGACCACAGACTGAGCTCGTACATAGGTATACCGAGTTTGGTGAAATTATCTCATTCCGTTTAGTAAAAGTGGCCCTGCGCACTTCAAAAGTTTTGCCGTTGCATCCCAGACGTGAATGAAATTTCAACTTTTTTTTTTCAATAATTATTGACAATCAGACTCCAGAGAATTTTTGGTTCCGGTTCCGATTGGGTGAAAAACCTAGGACTAGATTGCAAAAAAAAATAAGTTTTTCAAAAAATCCAAAATACCCCAAAATTTCACAGACCCTTTGTTCAAAGACTTATTTTGGCATTTTTGCCTTTATTATGATAGGACAGTAAGAGAAGTGGGAGAGAGAGGGGGATGGGATCGGGAAAGGTCTACGAGCCGGTACTCTAACTCGGGTCACCCGAAGCACAACGGTGCGAGATGTCGTCACGCTGCCCACGAGGCTATCGGCGCCAACAATTTCAGTCTGTGACTAACGGTTTAGTAGTTATGAGCGTTAACTGCTATAACATCGCCACTGTCAGGCCGATTGGGGCAAGCCTTGGTAACGTTGTAGACGGGATGGGTACTTTCAAGTCTCTACGACTTGCGGTTTGGTCTGCCCTATCACTTTTAGGGCAGAATGGTGATCTTTGAAAATCCTAACAATTACAATAGGGTCATGAGTCTACATTATTTGAACTGTTTGTAGTCATGCAACCAAAATGCAAGTTTTGATGATAAAGATTACTGTAAGTGATGGTGCAGACGGTGTTCTGTTCACAATGGCGTAACTATACAGACATTCTTTTGAGAATCGTTAACCGGACATCATGCAGATAAATCATTCAGTTCTAGTACTTTACTGAAAAGATTGTGTATTTATTGTGCATTTACACTCCAGTTTATGTGGGTTCAAACTTAAAATTTTAGACAGTTCGTTCACGAAATGCTCTTTAAAGGATTAAAGTCCACTGAGTTTGAGAACTCGTCTGCAACATAGAGACTTCACTCCGTAATTACAGTTTTGCCTGAACCAGCAATTTGTTCCTTGACACAAAGCATAAAAGTCTTTCCTAAACGGCGACTGTACACACACATATCAACTTTTGGAGACCATTTTGATCCCGCTAGAATTCCTATCAATAACACGTCCCCGATCAGCCAGTGAACTGCAAAACACAGTCAAGGCGGCAATTAGCACAAATTAACAGACATTTTCAAAACCGTCTTTGCTCAGAAAATGGCCGCTTTGTAGTTCAAAAACATCCCACTCTGGCCCTCGTGTGGGAGTTCTTCCAGCAATTGCTTAAATCCTAAAATAAGTACTGCAATCTCCAGGCACAGACACACTGTAATGCTTTAAAAACAATTTAGAAACTGTCATCGTTGTAATTACAGTAACTAATTACCGTCCTCGGCAAACAAATAGCTTAACATAATACGGCGGCCCAATCAATTTTGAAGAAATGCAAATTCCGAGCGCAAAAGGGGGGCATTTTGGCAAACCTGAAAAGGAATTCCGGAAATAATGCACTTTGTTTTATCCACACATAATTCCCAGGGAATATCATATCATAAATATTTGCATTCAGTTCTTATCAGGACATTTGCATTTGCCTCTTATCAGCCGGCAAACCAGGCACCGGCAGATAGCGAGAGCGGCTTCCACGCCATACACACATTTCTAATGAGACACGTCCCAGGCTGATATCATATTTTGGCTAGAACTTTATCGCCAAAACGAGGAGGTCATTTTCTCCTAGAGTTGGCTCATCTTGGAGCTGTCTTTGAGTTGTTGCTTTTTTCTCTCATTTGATGTGATTCAACTCAGATTCATTTTTTAAAAGCCAGCAAAAAAAGGATTATTTCTTTTCTTCTCGCAACCGCAACTGCCTGCTATCAGTGGCACGTATGCTAGCAGTGATTATCACCACGTCACAAAATATTTCAGTTTTATCAGTGTATTATTTTATTTGCCACTGCATCATCCCTTGAAAGAGGGTAGGAGGAAGAGAGGGAGGAAGAGAGACGGCGAAGCTCATCTGCATGAACCGTCGTCCTCGAAGCACAAACAGACAGCGCAGCCGTGCCCATCTTCTTCAATTACTACACGTATGCAACAGTTAGTGGGGAAAAAAATTAAAATAATTGTTTGATAACGTTTTCAAAAAGGCATTCCACAATAACAATTTCATGGCGCATTGCGGAGTGTAATTATAAATCAGGCGTTTTTCTCGGACAGCCAGAAAAACACTGGAGGTCAAGTGAAGTGTCCTAGTCAAATGCTGGTCTCATTAGCACAATCTGCTATTATCTGCTAATTATTTCTCTGTTGCTCCAAACCGCTGTGCTGGGCGCTGGGCATCCGTCTACCCACGCGCCTCTCAAATCAGTCACCTCTCCAGAGCGGGTGCTTGTGCAAATGCGTTCCTTTGCATAAATTACAAAAATGATTCAACAAAACGTTACGTTTTCTTTTGATGTAACCATAATCAAGAAAAAACAAAAAAACAAATATATGTTGACTCTCACTGTTTTCTTACTTATTTTCTGGGTGTCAGTTATTATCGCTTTTCTACAATTAAACGCATTGCTATGCTGAAAAAATAAACAGGAGTAAACAAGAAATGCTGAATTATAAAATCCATATGCAACCCAGTAGAATATGGACAGAATCTGGTGCAAAACTTATCTTGGAGTACACTACCTTTCAAAAGTTTGAGGTCAGTAAGTTTTTGTTTGTTTGTTTTTTTTAAAGAAATTAATTATTTTAAAAAATGTATTACAGTTTCCACAAAAATATATTAAGCAGCACAACTGTTTTCAACTTTGGTAATAATAAGAATTCTTTTTTTTAACAAGCAAATCAGCATATTACAATGAATTCTTAAGGATCATGTGACACTGAAGACTGGAGTAATGATGCTGAAAATTCAGCTTTGCATAACAGGAATACATTTTATTTAAAAATATATTCAAATAGAAAACAGTAATTTTAAATTGTAATATTTCACAATATTACCGTTTTTACTTCTATTTTTCAAATAAATGCAGCCTGAGTGAGTAAAGAAAGTTCTTTTAAAAACATTAAAAAGTCTTACTGACTTAAACTTGTAAATAGTACATCCAATAGTGCATTATTTTATAGTTGATTCCTTGTGCAGATTTTGATTCTCAATTATTTGAATTTCAATCGATTCAAACTTACTTATAGTTGTCCCAGCATATTTAAATGAAATGGGAGAACATTGTAACATGACACACATCAGCTTGAAATCTATGGGAATGTGTAATGTGCTGAAGCAAACATTTAGGTCAATGCTACCACATCAATGCTAACGCAATCTCTGTTTACTGCTATCTCTGCTCTGGGCTCTTTCTGATTCTGAAAGAACACAGATACAGAGGAATGAACTGATATGTGTATCTCGAGCAGACCGATCTCTTATTTTTGGAGCATATTAAATGTCTTGCATCTCCCTGTCTGCTAACGCTAGTAGTGGCTAAGTTATCTCACCTTTGTTATTGTCTTGAAATCTTATCATCATCTTTGTTTAAACAGAGAGGCCAACACATTCCTGCTCTGTTTCTTCTGTTTTCCTTTCATCCAAAGCTCCAACAAAATGTTGGTTTGGTTCTTGAATTAATTTGGACAACTGAAAAAATAGACTCATTATTGTGATGACAAGTGTCTTATTAAAAGTGAGTTTCTCATAAAAGTGAGTTATTATGTGCTGCTATTGTACTGAATTTACCAAACCATATATTCATTAAATGATCTTCTTTTGTATTTCTCAGAATAAAGAAAGTCAGGTTTGGAACAACTTGAGGGTGAGTAAATGATTTAATCAACATTATTATTATTAATATATTATAGTAGATATTTCACAAGTGACTAAATATGTTATATATATATATATATATATATATATATATATATATATATATATATATATATATATATATATATATATATATATATATATTATATACACTGATGAGCCAAAACATTATGACCACTTGCCTAATATGCTGTTGAACCTCCACATGCTGGCAGAACAGTGTCGACATGCCAAGGCATGGTCTCTACAAGACCCCTGAAGGTGTGCTATGGTATCTGTCACCGAGACGTTAGCAGCAGATCCAGATCCAAGTCCAAGGCAAGGTGGAGTCTCCATGGATCAGACTTGTTGGTCCAGCACATCCTACAGATACTCAAATTGGATTGAGATCTGTGGAATTTGGAGGCCAGGGCAACACTTTGAATTCTTCATCATGTTCAAATCATTCCTGAACAATGTGTGCAGTGTGCATTATCCTGCTGAAAGAAGCCACTTCCACCAGGGAACACCATTGTCATGAAGGGGTGTACCTGGTCTGCAATGTTTAGGTAGGTGGCCCATGTCAAATATAAGTCCACATGAATGGCAGAACACAGGGTTTCCCAGTAGAACATTGCCAAGAGCATAACACTCCCTCCACCGGCTTGTCATCGTCCCACTGTGCATCTTGGTGCATCACGTCCACAGGATCAGGGCGCACACGTACACAACTATCTACATGATGTAAAAGAAATGGCACTCATCAGACCAGGTGGCCTTCTTCCACTGCTCCAAGGTCCAGGTCCGAAGCTTTTGTGCCCAATGTAGGCGCTTTCGACGGTGGACAGGGGTCATTATAGGCACAGTGATTGGTCAGCGGCTACGCAGTCCCATACGCAGCAGAGTGTGAGGCACTGTGTGCTGTGACACATTCCTCCCATAACCATCATTAAAATGTTGTGTCTTGTGCCACAGTAGACCTTCTGTCTGGAATAGCCTTCATTGTCCTCGTGCATCGATGAGCCTTGAGTGCCCAACTCTACCCAGACCTTAACATGTGTCCTTGTTAGGAGATGATTAACAAAATTCACTTCAGCTATGACTGATTGTAATGCTTTGGCTCATCATTGTATATGGTCAGAATTATTGGCACCTTTGGTAAATATGATCAAAGATGGCTGTGAAAATAAATCTGCATTTATGCTTTTGATCTTTCATTCTAAAAATTTGCAAAAATCTAACTTTTCATTGAAGTAAAACAATTAAAAGTGGGCCTAAAATCACATTATAAAATATATATATATGTTTTTTTGTTTGTTTGTTTTTTTTTTGTTTTTTTTTTCCAAAACACATTGGCCACAATTATTTGCATCCATAGAAATTCTTATCTCTGAAGTATATTTCAATTAAATTTTTTTTACCACACCAAGGTGACTAGGAACCTGAAATTGTCCATGACTTCTTGTCTCACATGAGTTTAAATATGATTAAACACAAAGGCCAAATTCCCTTAATCATCCATCACAAGAAGTAAAACCAAAGAATATAGTGATATGCAGCAAAAGATAGATGAACTTCACAAAATAGTAAAAAAAAAAAAACACAGCTAAAGCAATAATAAAGAAGTTCCAATCAATTAAAGATGTTACAAATCTGCCTGGAAGTGGATGTGTGTCTATACTGTCTTAATGTATGCGAGGAGGATAGTTTGAGTGGCCAAAGACTCTCCAAGGATCACAGATGGAAAATTGCGAAATTAGTCAGAAAACCTAAATAAAAGGAATTATCAAACAGCACCTATATCCCCACATGTTGTTTGGGAGACAAGACTGGAACTTCAAATGGGACCTGGTTCTATGGTCAGATGAAACAAAAAAAAAAGAGCTTTTTGGCAGAAAACCCACCAGATAGATGTGGTGCAAACAGGGATAAAAAAGTACCCCATGCCCTCTGTTAAATATACTGCTGGATCTTTAATGTTGTGGGCCTATTTTTCTGCTGGAGGTCCTGGACATCTTGTTCAGATACATGGCATCATGGATTCTATCAAATACCAACAGATAAATCAAAACCTGATTGTCCCTGCTAGAAATATTATAATGGCCCATGGTTGGATCTTCCATCAAGTCAATGATCCAAAACAAACATCAAAATCAACACAAAAATGGGATACTGATCACAAAATGAAGCTTCTGCCATGGCCATCCAAGCCCCTGACCTGAACCCTATGGAAAATGAATGAACTGAAGAGAAGAAACACCAACATGGAGTCATGGACTTGGGAATTTAAAGGATCTGGAGAGATTTGAGATCTGGAGGAATGGTTTCTGATCTCTTGTCAGGTGTTCTCCAAACTCATCAGGCATTAAGAGAAAAATCAGAGCTGTTATCTTGGCAAAAGGAGGTTGCAAATATATATATATATATATATATATATATATATATATATATATATATATATATATATATATATATATATATATATACACATACAGGTGCTGGTCATACAACTAAGAAAAATCCCAAATTCAGTATGTCAGAAAATTAGAATATTACTTAAGACCAATATAAAGAAAGGATTTTTAGAAATCTTGGCCAACTGAAAAGTATGAACATGAAAGTATGAGCATGTGCAGCACTCAATACTTAGTTGGGGCTCCTTTTGCCTGAATTACTGCAGCAATGCGGCGTGACATGGAGTCGATCAGTCTGTGGCACTGCTCAGGTGTTATGAGAGCCCAGGTTGCTCTGATAGTGGCCTTCAACTCTTCTGCATTGTTGGGTCTGGCATATCACATCTTCCTCTTCACAATACCGCAATGATTTTCTAAAACCAGGTACTGGTAGCTTTGGCACTGTCTGCAGGTGTCAAGTCCTGTTGGAAAATGAAATCTGCATCTCCATAAAGTTGGTCAGCAGCAGGAAGCATGAAGTGCTCTAAAACTTCCTGGTATACGGCTGCGTTGACCTTGGACCTCAGAAAACACAGTGGACCAACACCAGCAGATGACATGGCACCCCAAACCATCACTGACTGTTGAAACTTTACACTGGACCTCTAGCACCGTGGATTGTGTGCCTCTCCTCTCTTCCTCCAGACTCTGGGACCCTGATTTCCAAAGGAAATGCAAAATTTACTTTCATCAGAGAACATAACTTTGGACCACTCAGCAGCAGTCCAGTCCTTTTTGTCTTTAGCCGCTTCTGACACTGTCTGTTGTTCAAGAGTGGCTTGACACAAGGAATGCGACCGCTGAAACCCATGTCTTGCATACGTCTGTGCGTAGTGGTTCTTGAAGCACTGACTCTAGCTGCAGTCCACTCATTGTGAATCTCCCCCACATTTTTGAATGGGTTTTGTTTCACAATCCTCTCCAGGGTGCGGTTGTCCCTATTGCTTGTACACTTTTTTCTACCACATCTTTTCCTTCCCTTTGCCTCTCTATTAATGTGCTTGGACACAGAGCTCTGTGAACAGCCAGCCTCTTTTGCAATGACCTTTTGTGTCTTGCCCTCCTTGTGCAAGGTGTCAATGGTCGTGTTTTGGACAACTGTCAAGTCAGCAGTCTTCCCCATGATTGTGTAGCCTACAGAACTAGACTGAGAGACCATTTAAAGGCCTTTGCAGGTGTTTTGAGTTAATTAGTTGATTAGAGTGTGGCACCAGGTGTCTTCAATATTGAACCTTTTTACAATATTTAAATTTTCTGAGATACTGAATTTGGGATTTTCCTTAGTTGTCAGTTATAATCATCAAAATGAAAAGAAATAAACATTTGAAATATATCAGTCTGTGTGTAATGAATGAATATAATATACAAGTTTCACTTTTTGAATGGAATTAGTGAAATAAATCAACTTTTTGATGATATTCTACTTATGTGACCAGCACCTGTATGTATGTGTGTGTGTATATATATATATATATATATATATATATATATATATATATAAATCCAGTGCACAAACTCTTAGAAATAAAAAAAGAAATAAAGCCAGCTAATCAGATCGTAGCTTGAGATTTCAGCCAGCTTTTGACATTTTTTTTGTAATATGCATCAGATGGTTTGTTGGCAGTCTGTGAGCGAGGCTGAGACTAGAATGGAGATGGAGATCTGTGAGATAACCCTTCCAACAAAACATCATCTTTAATGGATTCAGTTGACAATGACTCCATCAAAGCAGCTGATGACATGTAAGTTGAAGTGGATTTTAGGGATAAACGTTCTCTTCTCTCACGTCTCACAGGTGGAGGGGCAAAGGCTCAGACAGAACAGAGGAATGAAGACTCATTTCATAAGCAGATAGACAAAATTCAGGTAGAAACATCATAGTTGACACAGCATGCACACTTTAACACTTACAAGTTACTTGCAGGTTTTAAATGAATGTTGAATTAGCCAGTCCAGTCTCACACTGGAAGCATTGCTGTAGTAGTTATAACCTGTGCACCACTAAAATATTTTTTAGTGTTGTCGATCAAATTGGTTTTCGGCTGATATTAGCACTATTTTATTTTGTTTATTTATTTAAATTAGTATCAACCAAAATTGGATATTTAACTGTGGATGTCCATTTGTCCAATTTTTACAATTAGATTACCTTTACCGTCATTTAATGTAAACTTAATCTTAAAAACACTAATCATTTAATACTGTTAAATTTATATTTATATTGCAAATTTCAAAATGAATATTTACAGTATGAATATCATACTGTACTTTATTATGTTGTGGTGCTTAAATTCACTTGTAGTACTAACAATTATTAATTTTAGTGTTTTATTTTTAATTTATATAGACACATTTTATTTACTTATTTATTGATTCAGTTATCAGCCACAATCAAAATTTTGTAATATTGGTGCATCACTGTAAATGACATAATACAGCATAGATTGTAATGTATATCATTTGTCATCACAAAAGGCTCACTTTTACTTTGTCCTTGTAAGACTTTGACCTGGGAGAACATTTCTCTTAGTCTCTCTCTCTCACAAACACACTAAAAATGGTCTGTTTGAGGTTTGGAAATAGCGTACGAGGGAGGACAGGACAGGGTTGGGTGGAGTCGTGCCGATTAAGTGATTGGAAGCATTCGGTCGCTGAAGCGCTTTTCTTCAATCCTCCAGATAACATCGTCCCTGCACTCTTTATCTTTCTTCTTGAACTTCTTTTAAACATCCCTCCCTCACTCTCTCTTCATTACATACTGTCCGCTTCTTCTGGCGTCCACTTTCATTACCGAGACTTATCTCATTCACCCTTCCGCTGTCACTCCCGTTATTGTGTGGTGGGGATTTTCAGATTAGCCGTTCCCACAAACTCTTCACACCGCTTTCGCGCCAAGGAGCTAAATATTTATTTATAAGTGAGGTAAATTAATTAGACTGTCATTTAGAGATCGGGCGCTCGTGTTTGTGCACATGGTTGGTCGATGGTGCTCTGATTGGTAGAGAAAAGTGCATGCTTTGCAAGTGATGCTTTGTGGCCTTATTAGACCCGACTGGCCCCTGATTCATGGGATTTAAAGTGAGCAGCTTAAAGCAGCTCTGCAATGGTTGTCAGAAATCAGAAGCATGCTCTCCTATCAGTCCTACTAAATCAAATTCTTTAGGAGAGACAGAGAGAAAGCCTCATCAGACAGGTCTGTAATTTATAATGAGAGTCATTGTGCGTGATCATGTGGCGATTATTACTAATATTCATGATTTTTCAATTCTAAAAACGTAGGCATACATCTGTTTTTTAATTCTAAAACAATGCTTATTAAGAGGCTCAATGGCTCAAGATTTGAACAAATGCGTCAGAATAAATTCAATCCCATTGCAGATACCAGATATAATGTTTCTAAGTAAAACTGATTTAAACACAAATTGTGCAATTTCTGCAGTGACCTTTACAAATTATCAATTGCCACATTTGATTTAGTTTCCGGAACACTCCTCCCTTCTTCCATTGGTCAGACAAACATATACAGCTTGATCCAGGATGTCAATCAGAAATTTCAGTTGGATCAAGTTCGATTGGATGATGTTTTCAGATTGATTTGTTAACATGAAGGCTTTCTATTCTGATAGAGCTATCAGACGAGTTACACGTAAACATATAGCTATTGAGAGACAGAATCTTGTGATCAATTTTTGTTGAGATTTCTGCTCATTGTAAATCAGATACAGATAAATTAGCACAGTACCAGTACATTTAATTGAATGCATTAATGAATTAACGATTAGTCATACCTTCTCTCTATTAATTGTGAAGCTGTGGGTTGTAATTTGTTACTTCAAAAGTATATGCTATAACTTTTGAATTTCTAAGCTACATTGGTGATAAATCATAGGACAGTGTTCACAATGAGATTCTGCACTCGATCTTCACGTGATGTGCGAGCTACTGTCTGTATGGGTGTTCGTTTGCCACGATGCAGTAGCTCAATATAATGATACACATCCGATGGTCTAAAATCACTTGAATATCCAAACTGGCAAGACTTAAAACACATACAGTTGACAGGTTCAAGTTTAGTGAAGACGCAAGTGAAAGTGGTCTGGGTTCAGGGCTCACATGTTATCAGAGACATGACACGGCTCGGCTCTCTGTGTGACAGAAAACAGCTCGCGGGCACTGAAGTGAGGTGTTTTCCATGTTGTCGTTCTTGAATGGTGTAAAATCACTTGAATGTTCAAACTGGGAAGCCTTTAAGCACGTACAACTGACAAACATTTGTGAGGATGCAAGCGAAAGTGATCTCACTTCTGGCGTGAGTCAACACGCTGTCTGTGTGTGTTGACTCTGCGTTTGCCTCCGTGTTGCTTCCATGCTGCTGACTGGACAGGGCGAAGTCATGTGACTACACACGCGGTAGTATGTTTTTAAAGGGAAAGTATTAACAGGATTAAAAAAATTAAATAACCGACATGGGAAAATTGTCGCTTAGAGGTTCTGAATGTTGGTTTTGATTACTTTTTGATTAATCGTCCAGTGCTAATGCCAGCCTATGGTCTTCATTGGCTGCTCGCGAACAACATCTGCTTTGACCCTCCCTCAAACACCGTAGTTGGAGTTGAGGCCTGGAAGAGTTTGGTTTGTGTTATTGACATGTCCAGAAGTTTCTGCACTGCAAAAGCAAATCCACTTTGCATGCACTTCTAAAAGATGAGGATTCGACCTTGATTTGATGCGGAAAAATGGACGCCGTCGTTACTGTTCATGTCACTGTGTATCAAGTGCTGAGGAGGGCTGTGGAGCTGAAATTCAGATATGGTAATGGACAGTTCATTTACGCGCTTTAAGCGCTAGACCAATCGCAACAGACTGGGCCATCTGACCAATCAGAGCAGAGAAGGCTCTCATAAAGGAGGGGTTTAGAGAGACTGAATCCTTTAATTAAACTGTTTCAGACACTGTGAATAAAGAGGTGATCCTGCAATGTATGTATATTATGAGAAAAATAGATTGTTTTTGTTTTTAACCTTAGATGCATGTAAACATTGTAGGAGATCTACAAAACAAAATTAGCAACCTTTAAAATAGCATAATTGGAGCACTTTAAATTACGCATTACATTGTTTTGTGTTTTAGGGTGGTTCTTATTTATACTCTGCTATACTGTTGTGAGACACTTCTTCAAAATTTAATTTTGTGCTTTATTTTCTCACAATTTCCATACAGTACAGCAGTGGTTCCCAACCAAGTGGTTCCTGAAGCCCCCCAACACTGCACATTTGGCATGTCTCATTTGTCTGACACACCCATTTCAGGTCTTGAAGTCTCAACTAATGAGCTGATGATCTGAATCAGGTGTGTTTGATCAAGGAGACATAGAAACATGGGCTGCATCTGAAAACCCAGGCAGCTGACTTGCTGCCTCACTGCCCTATCAGGCAATGTTTGTGCATGTAGACACCTCGCAAAACTGATTTCGGACAGACTTCTGCGGCAGCATAACAGTTTAATGATCTACCGCAAAACAGCACGAACTTTGGTGAAAACTAAACAAATATTTAACTACTACAGTAGTAATTTCTCGCTAGAAATGACATCAAAGGTGAAAAATGTTGGTCAAAAACGTACATTTACACACAAACTGACCAGCAAACACAACTTTCGGTCACCATCTTTATTTTTCTAGCTCAACTGTCACAGAATGTAAAGCACAGGATTGTGGGATATCACAGGCAGCGAAGGATACATCTATGCTGCTTTCAAAAATCGATCAGATGAAGGTATCTCAGGAA
Organism: Megalobrama amblycephala; assembly: GCF_018812025.1. Taxonomy (NCBI): domain Eukaryota; kingdom Metazoa; phylum Chordata; class Actinopteri; order Cypriniformes; family Xenocyprididae; genus Megalobrama; species Megalobrama amblycephala. The sequence goes on from NC_063056.1 coordinate 31,880,993, forward strand.
ACAGGAAGTGAAGCTAACATTGAATTCGGATGTGCTATGATGCCTTCCTACCTTGAAATGTGTCCTTCGAAGGTGGCATTTTCCAGTTTTCAGACGCAGCCATGCAGTGTTGAGGGGCTCCAGGAACGTGGTTGGGAACCCCTGCATTACAGTACTCTGTGTTGCACCGAAAGTTGTGGTAACAAATTGAATTAAAGGTGAAATTATAAAATGGAAAGAAAGTATTTTCTTGTAAAACATACTCAAGTTCTGTTTTATTTACAACTTCGAAAAATCATTTTTTATAATTGGTGATCAAATCTATAGACTTTTTGGTGAACAGATTCAAAAGATTCGAGTCACTGGCTTAAATCAAATAACTTAAATGAACTCTCATTCACACACCAGAGGATAAAGTGTTTTTGATCTGATAATGTCTTTCCTATAGTCTCTGTGCATGATGTAATTTCATCATTCAGCACACAGGTTAAGAGAGGTAAGAACATTAACACGCTCTTTTTTTAAATGTGCACATATTCGCACAAAGCACATTTCCCTGCTGTTTTAATAACTCATCTAAGACCTGTGATCTAATCGGCATGTACAGCAAGTAATTAAAGTTGAAATTAATTACTGTCTGTGCTGATATTCTAATCAAACAGCTTTGGAGTATTTCGTAGCAGAAAGTTGATATTTTGTCATCCGTGTTTTATCTCCAGTGGCGGCGCGCGATCGTCTGTACTTGCAGATTATTCCTCGCCAGGAAAAGCTCAGGAAACGACAGATAAAGAGGGAGAGAACTTGCACGTTTTTCTTTTTTCTAGTTCCCGCTCTGACCTCTTGACAGTTCTCATCCCTCGTTCCGCTCCTACGTCTCTCCCTCTTTCTCTTAACATTCCTTTATCATGACAGTGTTTCGAGAGAGATAGGGCCAAGGCTTTGTGACTGCGTTTGATGGAAATTAGACAATCGTTCATTAGTGAGTTAGATAAAGTCTCTCCCTTCCTCCCACCCGGCTGACAGTTGTCTCCTCGCGTCTCCTCGGGGAGCTCATTTCACACCGAGAGCTTGCGGTGGTGCACGCTTTGCCGCTGTGGAAGTGACTCCGACTCGCTCGGGTCCCATCTGAGTTTGTCTCCGCAGACAGTGCCACTGGAAATGTCAGCAGGAGCAGAGAGGAGCCGTGTCGAGTCGCTCACTCTAACAAGCTGAAGGGTTCTCCCCGCGGGGCCCGCGTATGCAGAGCCGCTCTTATTTCTCGGGATTGTCTCCAGTCAGGCTCGTCAGAGAGCTCACTGCACCCACAGAGGTTGCTCTTATAGAGGAGACTTGTGTAAGTTCTGCATCCGTTCCAAAAAAATATGACTGTTTTCAAACAGGTTTTGCAAATTCTTGTAGCATGTATTAAGTTTTCATTTTCCTAATGATGAATAGAAGCAACTTTTGAAACGATTAGCCAAAACTCAAGTTGAATGTAAACAGTGTTTGAGTCAAACACAGACGGGAAGTTAGAATCTTTCAGACAAAAGTTTTAGACAAACACTTTGTTTCGTTGTCGATTTTGATGTGCAGAAGATCAACCGTTTGAGAAAGCGTCTGGAATGTGTGGTCTACATCAGGGTCAGATGAACACATAATCACAGGCAACTTCACGCACAGGCAGGCCTGCCCTTTCTCTCTCACTCCCTCGCTTTTCTCTCGCTTTTAGGCCGTCAGATATGGAGAACTGTCCCTGCGTCTCAGCTCACAGATCAGAGGCTTCTGTTCTGGCCTGCAACAACCTTTCCTGCATTAAAATAGGTCTGATAGAACTTTCTAAAGCTTCCTGATAGCGTTCAGCATTCGCCTCGGTGAAAATAACAAGTTGGTTGCTCACTTTGTGACCCGCTGGATGAGGTAAATCAATACAGGAGGAAAAAATATATTTTGAAATCAAAATAAAACTTGTTTTATTTTGTATTGTGACATTTCTGAATGAAACAAGATATTCAACAAGAAACATTTAGGGTGAGATTTAATTTGATCTAAAGTAAGTGAAAACGTAAGACTAAGAGAGATTAATGATGTCAACCAGAAAGGAAAGTCAAGAAGGTTCATTTTTAAACCTTGTTGAGTTTAAAACTAGTGGCTTATGGGCTTTAACACTATATAAGATCTTGGAAGGATGCTATTAAATGGCTGTTAAATGTTAAAAGCCTTAAAAGCATGATCGGATGAATATTTCAGGGAAAAAATAAAATGGTGAAGAGTGATTTCTGCAAAACTAGTGGCACCAAATGAAGCAATGAAAAGTTTGTTTCTGAACAAATGACCAAGGGTGGAATGGCTTTTCAGAGAATACTAAAGTTGATTTAGTTCAGTTTAATAGTTAAATTTGGGTCTGTTCAATACAAAAAACTATTGTATGAAGACTTCATAAGATATGGAATAGATCAAATTAATTTTTTGTTGTTGTTGTTGTTAGTGTGTTACGAAAGAAATAATGACAAATGGGTGAGTAAATACTGACAAATTTTTATTATTATTTTGTGTCCCTTTAACACCTAAATAACACTACATTTAAAAGTTTGGCATCAGTAAGATTTTTTTAAAGAAAGTGCTTTTATTCAGCAAGGATGTATTAAATCTTTCTATTAATCAAAGTATCCTGAAAAAATGCATTGGTGCTTCCACAAAAATAAAACAGCACAATTATTTCCATCATTGATGATAATAAATGTTTCTTGAGCAGCAAATCAGCATATTAGAATGATTTCTGAAGGATCATGTGCCACTGAAGACTGGAGTAATGATGATGAAAATTCAGCTTTGGCATAACAGAAATAAATACAGTGTTCTGTCATGAAACTCTAGATGGCGCAGGCTGATAGGTCCTTCTACTTAATCTGCTTGCAATCACATCATTCTCTATGGGGCACAGCTGATTGGTTCCTGCTGTATCAGTAGCCAATGATCTCGCTGCTCAACCTTCAAATACTTGGTCAGCATTTGCTAGCAGTCGCAGCGTGCTTTCAGAAACCCTCCACCTTCCCCAGCTCCACCTGTACAGATCTGCTATGGGTAATTAATGTATGCTACAGTATACTGTACAGCAGAAGCATGTCATCGTGTGTCTGTTGACAGTAGCATGGCCCGTACTTGCTCCGCCGCAGCAGCAGCAATAACCAACAGCAGAAGCAATAACAGCAGCAGCAGCGTAGCAGATCTATTCCACCAAGACCAAACATATCAACATTTCACCCAGTACCATGCCAAACATTATTTTATTTTCTTCTGACATCTAAAAATGTCTTGATTTTGCTCTTGATGGTTCTAGGTGGGTCCAGGTGTATCAGTCCCCCTCATCTTTCCTCCCCAGGCAGGGAACGTTGCCCCCTTGTAGTGCCTGAACCTCAGCTGAGTCGGGTGGCAGCCTCCCATTTGTTAAATGCTACATGAGGTGACTGGAGCTTCTCTGCCCGTTGCTGAGAGGACAGATGGAGAGGCCACGGAACGTTCTGGAGAGCCGATGGTAATTACGAGCCAGTAGCAGAGCCGGTGGCTTCCGCAGGGAACAGTCCTGAGCGGAGCCGCTCGAGTGGCATGGGGGTTGTTTGCCCTTTGGCTGCTCAGCATGCTCTACGCGGTGAGCTCATGTTGGGACCGCCGTTGCTGCACATTTCTCCGTCTTCACGTCAATGAGTGTGTGTGAGAACATGGTGACATTTGCATTGAGCTTTTGTCATTCACATTCTTCAGATGTGTTTCAGGTTCTATTGATTTCATATAGAAACTGATGGAAGTTGCAGATGCAAGTTATATTTGTCTAAAAAGGCATTTTATGAAATAGTTCACACAAAAATAAACAATTCTGCTATTTACTCATGCCATTTCACCTGTGTGACTTTTTTCCCCCTTAGAACACAAAAGGAGAATTTTGAAGAATCTTCAGGCAGCTTTTTTAGACACAACATGATCATGTCTGAAAAAAAGAGATATTTACTGTAAGTTTTCATCATACAACATGTCTCATATTTCATATTCTCTTTGCTGACACTTGTCTTTGGTAACCAAGTACACTAACTTCTGAAAAAAAAAAAAAAATGAATGGAAAAATTGTTGTTTGTGAGCACCACACCTGAGGAACAGCCATAATTTGTGAAGAAATGTATATAAATCATAAATATTGAAATGGATTATTTTTATTTCACACTTTGTTTAGACCATCATAGTTTAAAACACGAATGAATTAATTTACAATATGTATTAGTGTGTGTGTGTGTGTGTGTGTATATATATATATATATATATATATATTAGTGTTTTATAATGGATTTTCTATAATGTAAAATTGAAATTGTGGGGATAAAACCAGAAACCAGACAAAAACAAGATTTCTTGTAATTGGATTTTATATTTCATAATTGTTATCTTATTTTACATATTCATATTTCTGATTATCTCACAATTACTACTATTTCTCACATTTGTGATTTTTGTATCTCACATCTTAATAAAAAATATAAAAGTAATTTGAACCATATGCCTTGCAAATATTTTATCACTTATTATTGCTCATGTATAGATATTTATGTATCAATTTTATGTTTACCCTTGTCCCTTACTTTCACTCTTAATTAATATTTTTATAATGGCTTTTTATAGTTTAATAATTGTCTAAAACTACAATGATCTGAACAAAGAGTCAAATAAATATAATTTCAATATTTATTGTGAAAAGTATAAGTATTTAGTATGCCATCCCTTAACAAGTTATTAGTTAGTGTTCTTGGTTACCATAGAGACAAAACTGTTTTAATTTGACCTTCATGTAACAAAAAAAAAGGGGGGGGGGGGGGGGTATGAAATCTGTTAGTCTCAATAAATATGAAACCTTGAGACAAAAAGTGCATGAAACATCCTTGTATCTTCAGATCTGACCAGTCATCTGCTCAACATCTGAAATGCCTGCCATTTGCAGGTGATGATTAATTACTTTGTCACCCATCAGTCACACAGAAAATGAGAAGAGAGGAGAAAAAGGGAGGAGTATCAGAGAAAACGAGCGAGCTCAGCTTTACAGGATGCTGAAATGTAGCTCTGCAATCCCCATAGGGCTCATATTAATGAGGGTGCAGAGAAAGTTAACAACTCGCATTAAGCACTAATGCATTCTTTAATTAATTAAGTGCTCATTTATAAATATCCAACACATCCTGTACACGTTCAATCTGACTTAACAATAACATATTAACGATTCCTGTTCCAGGCATAACATATTTAAATGTCACTGATACTCCAACGGCTAGATAAACATACTCCGAAACTCTATTAGCAGCATTAGGTGATGTCTGGAGCAGCACGAATTCCCCTGCAATTCAGTCATAATTACAAATTAATTTCACGTTTAATGTATGAACACAGCCATGGTGAAATGTAGTTAATTAGTTGATTAAAATGCATAGTTCAAAGTAAAAACTGAGCAATTTTGGTCCATTTAGTGTAATCATTTTGTAGTTATTGGACAGTTTTAACACTCTTTCTTTTTCATTATTTTTACAGCACATTTTTAGACCAGGATGATGCATTTAGGGACTCCAAAATGTGTGCAACACCGCAGAAAATGCCCTTTTTTTAATCATTACTGATGGATAAGGCGGAAATCAAGCAAATGATGATGCCACATCCAGCGTTGACATCATGTGCCACCTTCAGCTCAGGCAGAGCTGCCAGTGTAAATGTAAGCAGCCCAACACACACACACACACACACACACACAAACAAAGCTGGTGTCACAGTGCTTTGAGAAGAGTTAATCTCTGAGGTGTGTTAGGAAAGTACAGAGGAAAGAGATATCAAATGAAACTCGCATAAAAATATTTTAAGGTTTTAAGGGGAAATTATTTAAGAAAGCATCCTAAAATATAGAAAAGCAAAAACTACATGATGCCATTCCAGGTTTAGCCCAATGTGACGGGCTTCTGGTGAAGGATAACATAATAAAGACATGTTTGAACATATAATCTCCAAGGAAAGATTCATCTGGGTTAAATTCAAAAGAATCACTTTATGCTCATCCGACAATTCTTTTTCCTTTTTTCAAGAAATACAGGAATAGGTACGTATCTCACATAGCTCTCTCAAAGCGTAATACTGAGACAAAGAAACATATACACATAGCTAAAAAGAAACTGGCAGAATGTTTACCATAAAAACAAAAAAACAACCCTCAGGATGTCAACAATTCCGACGCTCAAAAATAAAAGCAGCCGTGTTAATAAAACACTTCGTTTCCAGACAAAATGCTTAACAGAGTCGGTTTCAACATGTTTGAAATCAATCAGAATATTTATGCCCGTGGAAGCAGGCAATCTGTGTAGCGCCGCACACCTCCTCACTGGAGAGGAACTTCACTTTTGGCACGGTGTGTTTCAGTATTTCATGGAGCTGCACATCCTTTTTCCCTGCAGGCTCCTCCTCAATGTTCCTGCCGAACGTGTGTGAACAAAAGCAGAAGTTGTTTACGGCAGGGTAATTGGTCATGGACGGGTCATTACCTGCGGCAAGAAAGCTGTGAAGAAAAGAAAAGTGTAAAACAAGAATACGTCAATCTTACTGACTGATCAAGTAATTTATGAACAAACGCAAATACACAAACACACACAGTAGTGGGCAAAAGTGATGTGCGGCCTAGGAAAATTGACATCTTCACCCTCAAATTATTAATATAAGTATTATTAAAAATTTGTTAAAGCATATTGCGTAGTTGTGCTTGGAGTCCATTGTTTTATTTGTGAAAACGCAATGAAACATGCCAAATTGTGCGGACATCATTTTTTGTTATGCTGTCATACAAAGAAAACACATGCAAAGCAAAATATTAATAAATGATTGTTTAGTCGATGTGTGCTTTTTGTATAGTAAAATAAAACCTGTAACTGTAGTTTACCTACTTTTTTCCCCCCCAAAAAATTGTCAGATAAATGTCAGACAAATTATGTGTTTTGTGCTTCCCTCATAATTAAAATATTTTCCTCATATTTTGATGGTTTAATCCAAATTGTAGGGTCATTAAAAACAAAATCCCTAACAAACAATCACTTTTGGCCACAATACTGTGTGTGTGTGTGTACACACACACATATATATATATATATATACAAAAGAAGGACAAAAGAAGTAGTTTAACAAAACCTGTATGACTTGAGCACAATATTCCAAGTCTTCTGAATCCATATGACAGTTTTGTGTGAGGAACAGACTAAAATTTAAGCCATTATTCACTGATAATCTTCACCTCTCAAATCAAATCTTGTTTGACTTCATGTCATTTGGTTACAGGACATCGGAGAACCAGTGACATTTGATGTTTTTGACTTATGATCTGTGCAAAAGGGACTATATTTGATTTGCGAGCTACAGTATAGTGATTTTAATTTTACACAAAGCTATCATATGGCTTCAGATTACTTGGAACAAGAGCACAATTCATATGGGCTACTTTTATGGTTCTTTTACCTTTTTTTTGTGCCAGCCTCTGGTCACTATGAACTGTTTGTGAGAGCTGCTTGAAGATACCTAAAAGAAAAATACTGAAAAGAATATATGGATGAAACTATTGTCTTAATTTTAATTAATTAATTTATATTTTTCTTGAAATTTAGTCAAATAAATGCCTATAATAATCATGAATATATACTTTAAAATGTAATATAAAATCTAAACTTTTTTTTTTTTTTTTTTACTGAAAAATATGTGTTTCCAGCAAGGGTAGGTGCTTGCTGGGGATCTTTATCATTTATTAATCACACATTTTTAGAGACAGACATCATCCCTATCTGATACTGATAGGTATTTCCATGCGGTTGGGTGAGGAAGAGCAGGTGGCCTCATTTGCAGAGAGCACTTCCTCAGAAGCAGCACCCTTCGCTGCCTCCTCTTCCTCCACGTGGCTGTCGGGCAGGAGAGGGCGATTGCGTTCCCCTCCCGCGCCGTGCCGCCTGTCCGCCTGTGGGACCTGCTCCGTGGGCTTTTCATCAGCTGCCATTTTCACCAGCATGCAGTAATTTCATGGCTCATTGCAAGCGCTGAAAACCTTTGAAACTGCAAATGTTAACTTTTGCCTGGCCCGGAGCCATTTAGAAAGCGATTAATTCGGCAAACAGACGTGAGCCACTTTCTCCACCCAAGTTTTCACATAATTTTCCAACCCTTTCTATCTGGGATTTGCATTGCAGGGAACTCGCAGGACAAGGATAATAACCATTCCTGTTAATTGTGGTTTGGTGAAGACACAAGGCCTGTCGCTCCACAGTCTGATCTGCCTGTTTGTCCCAATCTAGTCCAGAACAGGAAGAATGGACAGAGAATCAGATCACGAATCAGAGAAAAACATACAAGGCTCTTTGACTATGAAGTGTGCACTTTTAAATAGACGTGATTTTATTCATCTGTAATGTATTGAATTGTGAAAAAAGAGTGTTTACAACATCTTTGGATGTTGCTCATCCATTCACAGCTATCCGTTTCATAATACAGTTTTACTGTATTAATTAAGTCAAGTGTTTTGTAGCTTTTGGTTCACCTCTAAAAGAGAAAATAATCAAAGTACCTTTAATTTGTAAAATATTTAATTCATTTGATTAAAGAGGCCATATTGTGCCTTTTTACAAAGTCTTGGTTTTGTTTTTGAGGTCTACTAGAATAAGTTTTCATGCTTAAATGATAAAAAAAAACCTTTATTTTTCACTTTTTTTGGCGTATGCCTTTGGTGGGAATTATTTAAATGAGGACTATTGTGACATTAGTTCCCAGAAGAAAACTCAAGACTACAATGGAGGTGGGAGTTCAGAAACAGTGTGCACTGATATAGAGAATAAATTCGTTTGGAGTGACTTTGTTTGTAACTTTGCAGACATTTTCCTGCTCAAACAGCAACAACAACAACAAAAGCATAATAGGTCCTCTTTAATCATAAATATACATTACCACATGGTTTATTTTATATTCAGGCTGAATTTCCTGCAAAAATAAATGCTGTATAGCCTATATAGGGGTGCTGCCCCGCCCAGCCCTGGCCCATTGGATCTATACGATGAATACAGTCTTGGAGCTTAACCACCAATAATCGCAAAAAGCTCTGTGTTTTGTTCATTTTGATAGGGAACAAAGTGTCATCTTTGAAATTCTGTCCATTTTATCATGAAATTCAAACAAACTGTACAGGTGCTTCCTTTTAAGCAGCAGCGCGAGTGAACGCAATCATCTCTTCTGCTTTAATACCAGAATAAACATGAATGAACATCTGAAGGTATGTTGAAAGTTACAGTACGACTTATTGAAACGTATAACATCTTGTGTAATCGCTCAATCAGTGTTTCAACGGCGGAAAGACGTAAATAAAACAGCTTGTAAACACTGTCACTTAGCATTTACCTCAGGCAAGTCCACAACTTGTTAGTTTGCCTGAGAAATGAACTCTTTCGCTAAATATGCACTATATTAGCCTATATATTCTTTATATTTTACTTAACTTGTTATTTATGTCTTAATTATTTAATGTATGTTTGCATGAAAATGACAGCCACTGTGTAAATTATTATATTTTTATTTCAACAACGATGTGGAGTAAAAACATAATTTTATAATTAGATTTAGAAGTTAATGCAAAAACTGCCTTATGTGCAGTTTAGAAGTTTGAATACAATTTGTTAATTGAGTGTTGATTATTGTCTAAAAAATAAATAGCAACTGAATTTAGGCTAATAGTTTGGGCTCTGAACATTTAATATAGTAATGTACAAGTAAGGGCTCCCTATATATTTCTAGCATTAGCAGAGATTTTTTTTTTTATCCTTAAGAAACTTTTTATTATAATTGAATTAATTTAAAGACAGACACAATTTGTTCAGTAAACTACTGTTTAATAATAATAAAAACAATTTTGTTTAGTTTTCTCCCCCTGCTGAACCGTACCGAACCGTGACTTCAAAAACCAAGGTACGTACCAAACCATCAGTTTTGTGTATAGTTACATTCCTAATATACCTCTACCGTGATAAAATAACTCGTATCATGATGTAATATTTTGGTCATGCCGCCCACCCATAATTCAAATGCATTAGGATTACACTGAAATACTGAAACACAATTATCAGTGCTTCCAAACATCTGGAGTTACAGATTCACATTTTAATCTGTCAACACAATCAATCAGAGCGCTGCGTATGAATGTTAAAGCTGCAGGTATGGCGTATGTTCTGTGTATGGTAGGAGAGAGAGTCCTGCGCAGTAAAGCGTGAGAGATGCAGACGGCTGTGGATTGGCCAGCCGTCCCCCACAGCTGTCCACCTGCGCTTTGGCACCCACAGACGCTTACCAAACACAAGAACTAATTCTGCCGCCTGAACTCCATTAATTTCCCTTTGCTGGGACACCCAACGCTTGACAGTCTAACATATAGCTTGTGTCGGAGAAAAGCTGGACTTGCTCAAAATAGTACAAAAACCCAAAGATGGCAGAGGGATTGTTTTTAATGGGATCTGATGTAAAACTAAAATGTTATTTGGCTGATTCACATTTTAATCTTATAAAAATAATACCTCAAATTATTAATTATTGGTATTTTTCAACATATCTGGTCTCAGTATAGTATACAGAAACCACTAGGGATGGGAATTGTTAGAAATGTAATGTTTGTAATTCACTAAAAAGAAAGTCTTTCATTCATGTATTGGTCAATCTGTATGGTTTGATTCACTGAAAAGAACAAGCTCAAAAGAATCATTAGTTCAAGAATCAAAAAATGTGCTGTATGTTTTGATTCGCTATAAAAAAAGGGGGTCATAAGAGTCATTAGGTTGGCAAGGAGACTAAACTAAAACTAAAAAGACCACCTCATAAAAGTAGTTACCTCAAGAATCTGGCTTAGCAATAGTAATGCAGGGAACTATTTCAGAATGTTTAGTACAGTCACATCACATGAAACAGGGTAAAGGCCCCAGTATACTTCAAACAAATTTCTCCGTTTAGGGGTAAAATGAAGTTGCGTGAGCTGCGATATACTGTAAACGAACATCTAACGCCGCCCACACTGCTGAGATCGACGGTTAGATGAATGTCTAAATATGTGCCATGCACTTTCTTCTCAGTAACAAAATAAACACCGCAAAAATGAGAAAACAGCAAGTATTTATTATAGAAAGCATAAGAAACGCATCTGATCATAACAGCATTGGAATGTTAGCACGAGCTCTGCACTCCAGTCATGTCACGTCTTCATATAGCACTTTATTTAATAGATTGCTTAAAATCAAGCAGCTTTACAGTATCAAACATGAAAAACAGTGTTAGTGCCTCATTTTATCAGAAGCACAACTTAATTTTGTACTATAAAGCGGCTATCCAGGGTGTTCATGTTCTCACCCGTGGAGATCTTACCTCAACGAACTCAAACACATGAAATGAGTCAAAGACCGCTCCACGCGAGTGAAGGCGGAGCCTCAGCGCACACCTCCTGTTACGTTATCGTCACGGACCAGTGGTAGTACGAAGGTGTTTTGCAGCTGAAGCGAACTTTTCCTGAAAGTTCGCTTTGGCAAGCCATTTCGAACTTCCAAAAAGAACACAAAACGAACTTCTTTTTGGCCTGATTTTGTTCGAAATGACGTCACATCAGTTCGTTCTTCGATTTCGTTTGAAGTATACCGGGGCCTTAAGAATGAAGGCCCGTTCACACCAAGGACAATAACTGTTACGATATAGTTCTAAAAATCGTTCTAAATATAAAAGAATAGCAGAGTCTACACCACAACTATAACACCGTGTCACGTCGCATCGCAACACAACAGCTAAAACCGCCTTTCCACTGCACACAACATTCGCATCCGATTGTCGCATTTCGCTCCCCTAGCGGCAGTTGCACGGAACTTTGAAATTGGTCATGAAGCAACCGTTACCCTTGGCTTATTCACCATGGTAAACTGAATGATTTTAATGAATGTAAGGTTAATGCATGTATGAATATATCCACACAAAGCAAATGACTCTCAATACATCTAAAATAAAAACATAATAGATTTTATAGAGCTAATCAACGAAAAAATTGATTTAATAATTGCCATTTTACAGAAATAGTCTTTACAGAATAACATTAAAGTGTTAAAATATTGTTAATTCTAACTCCACGCTCATTAGAATACATCATATCTGGAAGGCCGTTCGCATACGGCCTAGCTGCAGAATTTCAACGGATCCGAAGCTCAGATTGGATCCGAAATTTCCGCATTCGCATATGATCGGAACTCCACGCAGCCCCCGTACTACTCTCCATTGAAAATGAATGACTTCTGGTCCAATGGCTGTCGTTTGTCATGTGCAGTGGAAAGGCTGCTTAAAAGCTGTCTACACTGAACGCGACAAACCGACTTGGACTATGTCAGAATTAGAACGGGGAATCTGTTTACTGTCCGGAATTTGTTTTGTTTTGTCACGTCGCATACAGTGTAGACAATGTCACTGATTATAATGGGTTCTATTATCTTTTGACGCGTTGTGTCGCGCTGCTTGCATCCGGTGTAGACACAGTGTAACGATAACGGCACAGAGAAACTATATCACTGGAATCACTTTCAAAACTGTTTTTTCCAGCTGATGAACAATAAAAACTGACAGCCAATCAGAGTCCGTCCTGCTTCATATCTCACAATTCTGAGATGAAAAATAAGAATTGTGAGTTTATCCACAAGTTTCCTACGCCCCATGAGGCCTTGCGTCAAACGTGGGAGCGTCTTCCGGTTCGAAGTAAACAAGCTGGACGTGACACTCATTCATTCAATCATTCAAGATTTAACGATCCAAACTTGCGAACGTTTGTTTTTTACTTAAAGATTTAAGATTCCAGCATAAATATTTGAACAATGTTTTACAATAAAAAAATGTTACATTAATAGTAATGTATTAATTTATGTCAGATTTATTGAGTGCAGATCAATCATGCTAAATCTAACAGACCTATTCAGTTGCGCCTGCTTCCATTTATTTACGACCACGAGAATGCACAAAACAACTCCACTAAGGCTTTTAAATCCAAAGGCTTAGAAATATATTGATAACATACCCTATGTTTACGTCACTTTTCTGAGCATTTCTATTTATTTTCCTCTAAATTATGCGATGATTGCAATCCGAGGATGTTTGCGCGATCTCTCCGTCTATCTATCCTGATCCTTTCAGCCAGAGCAACAGAGGGAGCTCATGAGAAGGCAACAGGAGTTATGAGTTATACGAGTTAACCGGAGTGTGTGAATCTGTGAAAGATATGCATTTGTCAGGAATCAACAGGCACAGGATAAAACATTAAACTAAATAAATACACGATTATAATCATATAAGAATTGTCTTCGTCCCTCAAGCAGTCTCTGATATTTTCCATAAACGTGTGTATTTATCGCAATGGTTAACATCAGTAGCCTTTAGCATCGCATACAGTGGAAACGCGACTGGCTCTGGCACGCACGATACGTTAGGAGTAAAATATCACATCATATGGCTTTGGTGCATCAGTGACAGGTGAAGTACAGACAGCGGGTTGTTCATGTATTGCAGGGTCAGGATGCTCTAGTCATGCAGTAGCACTTATGTGGAAGGTCAGTAAAGTAAAGGGCAATTAAGGGCACGAAAACTGTTTATTGTATTGTGATATTATTAACTAATAAATGTACTAAACTGAAATGTTGTCCCTGAGCGCCGTAACGACATCTCTCATAAAGATTTGCAACTTTGCAAAGTAAACAATGATCCAAAAAACACTTAGCCTCTTCGCTAATTAGCACACTAAATACCATTGGTATGCTACTTCCGCCGCCTCACCGGAAGTTGTACCCACGTTCTCTTTTACAGTAGCGGCCTGCGGAAACAGGTGGATATCTTGCAGTGCCCAAGGAAGTCGACCGGAAGTTGAAGTCGGCCGGGTGCCGCCATCTTGTAGCAGAACTTCACTTGCGTTAGCATCCCATTGACTCCCATTCATTTTGGCGTCACTTTGACAGTGAATAACTTTACATCTGAGGCGTTTAAAGACTCCATTTGTTCATTATTTATTTCTAAAGATACACGACAATGTATAAAGGGCTCCATTACCTTCTATGTTACATTATGGCCCCGTAGATACAGTTTTTGTAAAAATAGGCTAACGATTGCGTCATAACCACTCGACTCTCTGTCGCACAGTAGAGAAATTACCGTACAGACAGGAGGAGAAGCTCGCAGGCAATCGGGGAGATGTCAAGAGAGATGGCGTACTGGCGTTACATTTTAAAATACTATACAAAATAATTAATCAGAATACTTACTCCTGCTCACTCACGCCAAAGAACTCCCCGCTCAAGCTCGCCGTCTCTGCAAGATTAACAATGGCAGTTTGCACGCACAGCTACTAGAAGATTTACATCTGTCAGACAGGTTGCGGACGTCATCAAGCTTAGTTTGAGTCTGCGCGTCAGAAACGGAAGTGCTAAAAATCGCTAAAAATGGGCTTCACTTCTCTCAATTGAGTTCCAATGGGGTCGCTGTGTCCATTTCTTTTACTGTCTATGGTTAGCATCCCCATTGACTCCCATTCATTTTGGCGTCACTTTGACAGTGAATAACTTTACATCTGAGGCGTTTAAAGACTCCATTTGTCCATTATTTATTTCTAAAGATACACGACAATGTATAAAGGGCTCCATTACCTTCTATGTTACATTATGGCCCCGTAGATACAGTTTTTGTAAAAATAGGCTAACGATTGCGTCATAACCACTCGACTCTCTGTCGCACAGTAGAGAAATTACCGTACAGACAGGAGGAGAAGCTCGCAGGCAATCGGGGAGATGTCAAGAGAGATGGCGTACTGGCGTTACATTTTAAAATACTATACAAAATAATTAATCAGAATACTTACTCCTGCTTACTCACGCCAAAGAACTCCCCGCTCAAGCTCGCCGTCTCTGCAAGATTAACGATGGCAGTTTTCACGCACAGCTACTAGAAGATTTACATCTGTCAGACAGGTTGCGGACGTCATCAAGCTTAGTTTGAGTCTGCGCGTCAGAAAAGGAAGTGCTAAAAATCGCTAAAAATGGGCTTCACTTGTCTCAATTGAGTTCCAATGGGGTCGCTGTGTCCATTTCTTTTACTGTCTATGATATCTTGCAATTCTGACTTTATAACTAACAATTCTGACTTTATTTCTCGCAATTGAGTTTATCTCTCGCAATTCTGACATAACTCGCAATTCTGAAAAAAATACGTCAGAATTGTGAGATAATAAGTTGTAATTATCTTTTAAATTGTTTTATTCTGTTGTGGAAACAAGCTTCCAGACAGAACTTTTTTTTCCCAGCTGATGAAGGATAAAAACATTAACAGCCAATCAGAATCCATCCTGCTTTAAAGAGCTTGAGCATTTAAAGAGGCAGATGACATAACTGCAGTGTGCGCTTAGAATAAACAGAACGATATCGTCCACAGGTGTGAACGCTAATATAGTTATTGTTATAGTTATTTTCATAATTATCATTCTTTGTGTGAATGGGCTTTAAGAGCTGAAAGAATGAAAAAGTGAGTAAATGAAGGCGAATCATTTTAAATGACTTTTAGATTGTGATTAATGCGCCTCTGCAAAGTTATCTGGGAAAGCGATACTGTCATACACTGCAAGTTTCATAATGCTGTAAACCTTACAATAATGCAGACGTCTTTACAGGCAATTTGTCAGTCACAGTCACTTTCCTTTTCCTCTAAAAATGCATCAGCAAAATCATGCAGTTTCTTGTTAACCACGAGCAATGGATGGGCTTGGTTCATGAAGCTGTGTGAAGTTTGTAGGAGACCTCCTTTACTCATGCATACAGATTTTAATGGGTGACAAATTTGCATCTCAACACCGTAACTGCACAGGAGTCTGACAAATAAAAGAGGCCACCTGGGATTTGTGGAAGCTGCCGGAATCGTTCTAATGAGAATGAATTCAGCTGTTGGGATGCAGTCCTGACAAACACAGCCTGCTTTTTGCATGGATGTTTTCTTAAAAATAATCCTCTACTTGTCAATAAAATGCCGCTCTGCTCCCTTTATCAGCTGATGTTGAAAGACGATCTGACAGCATTACTGTGGCAAACAAATCTGGCAAATCTTCTACAAAATTTTCCATCAAGAACAATTAAAAAGAAGGAAAAATGAAAGGCACAAAATAGTATAAATGTTATATATTCATTCATGTATTATTATGCACAAATAATATAATGGATATTCATGCATATTTTAAATTGTATATCAAAGTATCATGGGAAAACATTTTTTTGGATATATACCATGACGATATCATGACTTTTTTTTTTTTTTTTTGTAGGCAGTGGATGAAATGCTGTTGAGTGATCGACACTGAGAAACATGTAAGTGGAGTATCCAATGCCCCAGGGTCTGTGGTTTTACACGGGGATCATGGCGTTTAGGAAACGGCTGCTTCCTTACCTGGCTTGCCGACAATCACATCTGCATCCTGCGTTAACGGGGTAGTCCAGCAATCTCCACACCGCCAAATGCGCTGTTAATTGCGCTGGAAGCCACTGAAGTCACCGTTGCAGATAGTGGGCAGTTTTATTTCACTGCTTATCATAAAGGTTCCACATGTCCCAGTTCCAACACTAAAATAAAAACAGATAATATTGTCTTAATTGCATCCCTTCAACAATGATGTTCGACAGCCAAACACATCAAATTAAATTTTGTTTTTGTCCGGCAAAAGGCTAGACGAGGTCTTATATTTCCATTGCAGGTACATTGTCTGATAAACAGGGGAACGAAAAGAGTAATTACAGGGAGGAAATTACATCAGAAATGAAGGAAGTCGTGAAAGGATTGGTGCTTAAATGGGATTGAGCAGAGCGTTAAAAAGGCCATTAGCGTGACACCGCACAGGTGTTCCTCACTCCTACCAAAACAAACAGAACGCAAGAGAAAGAAAAATACTCAATAAAACAGACTTTTAAGTACACATTTATCACGTTGTTCAAAATAATTTCTCATTTCACAGTTGTAACACTTTGCCAAAGATTTAAAAACATTCTCACTAAAGGCCAAATGCAGATATTATTGCTGATATTCAGAAAGTTTTTTCTTTGCTGAGTGGGTTTTTTTCTTCTTCATTGCTTATGGCCAATTTGATTTGCTGCTGCATCAGCAACACATTATTATTAATATTATTATTCATATTATGTCATAGCTCTACTAATTTATTATTATTAATTAGTAGGGTTATGAAATATTATTTATTATTATTATTATTTCCTTGCCTTACTAATTATATAATATTATTATTATTATTATTATTATTATTATTATAACAACATTAATAATATAATAATAATACCAACATTAATAATAATAAATTATTAGTGCTATGAAATAATAATAATTAATAATAATATTTCATAGCCCTACTAATTTATTATTATTATTAGCCCTACTAATTATATAAGAACATTATTAATAATAATAAATTAATAAGGCTATCAATTATTATTATTATTATTTATTTTTATTATAATTATTAATAAAATATTATATTGTCATAGCCCTACTAATGTATTATTATTATTATTATTATTTATTATTATTAATTAGTAGGGCTATACAATATTATTATTATTATTTTTATTATTATTTCATAGCCCTACTAATTTATAATAATAATAATAAGAAGAAGAAGAAGAAGAAGAAGAAGAGGAAATTAGTAGGGCTATGAATTATTATTATTATTATTATTATTATTATTATTATTTCATAGCCCTACTAATTTATAATAATAATAATAATAATAATAATTATTATTATTATTAAAATATTATTTTCAGACACATTAATTTTTTTCCCCACTTTACTCCACTAAAACGCCAGTTTTAGTTCAGATCAGTTTTGCCTATTTGTTTTGCTTTGTTGTGCAAGAGCTTTAATGGTCTCCATACAGCTGGGTCTTTTATAGACTGATGCCAATAATAAATAAATAAAAGTGCAATAGCAATTAAGCACGTTGTTGAGGTAAATGTAATTAAAGCGTTTGGTGCTGGTAGACTGATGGCTTTGGAGTCAGGGCTCAGTCTTAGATATCTGTCGCTCTCTTTCCTTCTTTCTTTATAGCTGAAACATGCATGTTTCCTTTTGGTCATAGAACTTCATCATTGCCTAGGATTCTGAAGCTGATTAAACATTTCATTATGGAAATTAGTTAAACAAAACTAGAGACCAGCCTTGGAGAAAAGATCCTGTGAATAGTCACATAGTTAATATCCCAGGAATATCTAAATACTGTGTTGCAGATTAACTTTAATGTGGCTGAATTTAAACTCTCACGTGGCCAGAGTTTTCAGTGTCATCATGAAGTGTGGCATACTTTACAGCTGAGGATTCTTGCCTTGTCTTGTCTGTACTCTCATAGATGTCGTACTACCTGTGTTTTCATATTCTCTAGAACTACTGTATCTCATTCTCAGACCTTGATCCTCTTTTTCGCTAACCGCTTTCACTTCCGCTAACTTCAGTGAACTGTAGTCCATTGGTTTCTCCAGAGGTTTCTCCGAGAGCGTTTGCAGTGTTTTAGTTCTACGGCAGAAACACATAATTGTTCGGTGTTCACCCTTTCCACAGGTGTCCAGCCATGATAAGATAAATGGAGAGCAGCGAGTCGGAGCTCTCTATATTACACTACTACAGGCCTCCAGGGCTGATCATCTTATAGAGAGAAACACTGGGGAAAATGCAGAAATTACTTAATAGAACAAAACTGAGAGTTTTAAAAATGGGAAAACATAATTTAGTAACATTTTTGGTTTTTGACATCGATGGAATAGTGGTCTACAACATAAAGCAATGTAATGGCGAAAGAAATTGTATGTGTATATACATGAAATTCTATGTTTGTATACATATATTTGTGTATATATATATATATATATATATATATATATATATATATATATATATATATATATATATATATATGTGTGTGTGTGTGTGTGTGTATATAAACATATATATGTGTATATAAACTTTTGAATTTTATTTTATTTTTTTATTTCATTTTTTTAAATTTATATTTAAATTACCATAAGGTGTTCAAAATACTTTATTTTAACTCCTAATTTTCTCAATTCTGATTATTTTCATTCTAATTTCATTACTGTAATACCTTTTATATCCTAAATACTCTAAAAGAGAAAATGTGCTTCATTATTCATTATTCCTTAAAATAAATATGATTAATTTTCAATATATAACAAATTATTATTTCTTTCTTTTGAATTTGGGGTGAAATATGTTTTGATCTATTCACCAATTCCTGTGTAAAAAGACTCCTTGCTTTTTTTTATTTTTATTTTTTTTATTTTGAATCAAAACAATCTTTCCACACAAACTGTGATGCTCGAGAGAGATATATATATATATATATATACAGTACAGTCCAAAAGTTTGGAACCACTAAGATTTTTAATGTTTTTAAAAGAAGTTTCGTCTGCTCACCAAGGCTACATTTATTTAATTAAAAATACAGTAAAAAACAGTAATATTGGGAAATATTATTACAATTTAAAATAACTGTTTTCTATTTGAATATATTTGACAAAGTAATTTATTCCTGTGATGCAAAGCTGAATTTTCAGCATCGTTACTCCAGTCTTCAGTGTCACATGATCCTTCAGAAATCATTCTAATATGCTGATTTGCTGCTCAATAAACATTTATGATTATTTTCAATGTTGAAAACAGTTGTGTACTTTTTTTTTCAGGATTCCTTGATGAATAGAAAGTTCAAAAGAACAGCATTTATCTGAAATACAAAGCTTCTGTAGCATTATACACTACCGTTTAAAAGTTTGGGGTCAGTAAGAATTTTTATTTTTATTTTTTTGAAAAGAAATGAAAGAAATGAATACTTTTATTCAGCAAGGATGCATTAAATCAATCAAAAGTGGCAGTAAAGACATTTATAATGTTACAAAAGATTAGATTTCAGATAAACACTTTCTATTCATCAAATAATCCTGAAAAAAAATATTGTACACAAATATTTTGTACAATTGTACACATTAAATGTTTCTTGAGCAGCAGATCAGCATATTAGAATGATTTCTGAAGGATCATGTGACACTGAAGACTGGAGTAACGATGCTGAAAATTCAGCTTTGCATCACAGGAATAAATTACTTTGTCAAATATATTTAAATAGTACACAGTTATTTTAAATTGTAATAATATTTCACAATATTACTGTTTTTTACTGTATTTTTAATTAAATAAATGTAGCCTTGGTGAGCAGACGAAACTTCTTTTAAAAACATTACAAATCTTAGTGGTTCCAAACTTTTGGACTGTACTGTCTATATATATATATATATATATATATACACGCACAAACACTCTTTGGGACCAGAATAAAAAGCATATTTTCTTTAAGAGGGCGTTTTAGTCCTGCTGCACCCTGCTATAAAATAGGATTAGAATTATACCCTGTTTACAAATTACACCCCTGCACCTCCTCCCTTTCTCTCTTTTTCTCTAGTTCTGGATGGCATGAAGGTTTACATGGCTGCGGTCCAAGATCATCGTGCCTGAGACCACACAGATGGGGATGAGATAAAACTTCTGTGAGTCTCTCACACACACACACACACACACACACACACACACACACACACACACACACACACACACACACACACACACACACACAATGCATGCTCAGTGAGGAGGACTGAATGGGCTGTAAGAGTGTGATTGGTTATTTGGAGTTTGGGGGCGGGGTTAGGGAGCCACCTGCGGCAGTGACATCAGCATGGCAGAGATCAGGGGCCCCGTTGTCTCCATCCCCCACCGTCCACCTCGTGTCCTTTTATCTGTGATCATGTATCACCTGCAGCTCCACGTCCAGCCGGAGGAGACAGATTTCATCTGTCATCTGCGAGTGGATCTCAATACCCAGAACTAAGTCAGTCCAGGAGTCCATGTCCAGCGGCCGGCCTGCCAGAGCTAATCTCACAGATGAAGCGTCTCCTTTTTTGCTCAGTCATGTCCCTGTGCGGGAGGGGGAGAGAGACGAGGAGGCCTCGGGATCTGAATCAGTTCTTATTAGAACATCCATCTGGGGTTAAAGGGATAGCTCACCCAAAAATGAAAATTCTGGCATTATTTACTCACCCTCATGTCATTTCAAACCTGTATGACTTTCTTTCTGGGCAGAGAAATTACAGCGAATGGTCAGTGAATGTTGGAATTTCAAGCTTCAAAAAAGACAAAAGCACCATAAAAGTATCACAAAAGTGGTCTATTTGTCTTGTGCAATAGCTTTGCGTATAAAACAAACTGAAATTTAAGTTATTGATAAACTTTAACTGTGAACGGTTCATGGAGTAAGTGAGTTGAATCTGTGAATTGAATCAGTTGGATTTGTGAACAAATCATTCTGATCAGTGTGGTGAACTGGATGAACCGATTCATAGAAAAATATTGATCCAAAGAATAATTCATTTATCATTCCAGAAAGCTACTTCCCACATAAACTCTTTTAAACGCACCAAGGGAAGCAAAAAAGTGTTTGTTTATGTATATTCCTCGCTATAAGTAATTTACAAAAAAAAAATAAGTTTTTGTTCAGTTGTTTTTATTCTCCAAAAAATTCTATTTTTGTGTGTGTGAATATTGCCTGTAAAAATGGTTGAGTTAAGAATTACTAACTGAATTCTTTTTTTCTCCAAAACTTTTGGAGTGACTTTTGCTTAAGCTTGTTAAATATGAACTCTTTTCAATATGATAATTTCTCGTCAAATTCATCTAAGACCAGCCAAACTGATCTATACTATATGCATTCATTTTGTTCTACTGAATGCCTTTTTGTCTATTTTTATTTATATAAGGGATTTTCAGTGAAAAAACTTAGACAAAGATGCTTGACTATTACTTTTCCGGTCAAACTGTGGATAGAGTGTCGAAACAAACTCCATATCATCTTAATATAGTGCTGCAGTTCAACATCTTTTATACAAACATACACCCACACGACTGCATGCAAGCCTTGAGTTCATGTATCTGTGGTGTCAAGGGAGCATGCTTTAATTAGAGAGACTAATCAGCGTTAACGTCTTCATATTCCAGACAGGAGACTGACGCGTCTAAGACTCAGACTCGCTCTAAACTCATCTACATTCATTGTGTTAACGTGCTTCGATGCAGTCGAAGATGCCCACCCACATATCTGCTAATTGCAGGTCTTTGCCCCTGAGCATCCTCACAGACACAGAGACAACAGGAAAATTTGGTCGTTTTAGCTCTGCCGCTTAGAATGAAAAATTGATAACACTTTTGCCTCCGCCACCCTCTGGTAGCATTGCAGGGAAGAGTCTTTTCTCTTCTCTTTATTTGGATTTCAAATTTAAATTGCATTATAACAACTATTTTTTATTTGTTTTTAAAGAAAATGTACAGGGTGCAAAAATAAAATTACTTTCAATGGAGTTTGGCATTAGCATATCGCTAAGCTAATGCACAATGCTCAGGCTCTGTGAATACAGAGAAAAGCACTATATAAATGTAAAAAATTATTATTATATATAAGAATTGACTTTTTTCTTGCTGACACTATCTTGGATGTATTTTTTTCACACAGTTTGTCACAATTGTATAATGTGATTGCTCTCTCTATGGAGCATACATGCAATGCTGCATTTGGCCAAAATAATAATTTTTTAGATATTTTATATAGCCCCTAAAGGAGACATGATGGTGAAAAACATCTGAGATGGGAGGAAAACATATATTTCAATGCTTTTGTGTACAAAAGGTGCAGGACAAACTGCCCACCAAAGATTAATATTTTGAGTTAGGGGTTTGTGATGATTGCCTTAGCAAACATCACTAATAATGAGATGTATATTGTTATATTTGCTTACAGCATTTGTGAAGTCTTCACAACTACAAACATTAGCACACTACATTAGATTTCAAAATTTTGGTACAACTACCGATTATTAATCTTTGTAAAACTGATAGTCATTTTACACCCTCTTAAGTGAACCATCAAAACTTGCAGTCAAGGGGAACCAAGCAAAGCTTCAAGAGCTAGTTCACCCAAAAATGTATTACTCACCTTCATGTTGTTCCAAACCTGTAAGACTTTTGTTCATCTTCGGAACGCAACTGAAGATTTCTGTCCCTCAACAGACAGCTATGCAACTGACACTTTGATGCTTCAAAAAATTAATAAAGAGATCATAAAACTAATCCATATGAATTGAATACACAAGAATCCATATGAATTGAGCGATTTATTCTAAAATTTCTAAAGAGAATAGATCACTTTATATGATGAACAGATTTAACTTTTATTCACATGTAAATCAGCATTTATCCAGCGAGTTGATGAATGTTTATATGTGAATAAAAGCCTAAATTCAGTCTCTTCATCATATAAAGTGATTGTGTCTCTTCAGAAAATTTGGACTAGACCGCTCAATTCATATGGATTAGTTTTACAATCTCTATATGAACTTTTTGAAGCGTCAAATTGTCAGTTGCGTAGCTGTCAATGGAGGGACAGAAATATCTCACATTTCATTAAAAAGATCTTCATTTGTGTTCCAAGGATGAATGTAAGACTTATGGGTTTGGAATGACATGAGTGTGAGTTAGTAAGACAGAATTTTCATTTTTGGGTGAACTATCCCTTTCATCACTTTTTAAATTGCTAAATATCATGTTCATCGTGAAGCCTTAATGCCGTAGTAGGGTTGAAACAATCTCGAGGTTCACAAAAGGTTTGTTCTCGCACATGAAGCAGGTTCTGTTGAGCTTCTGTTTATGTTCGCTGGATAAATTCTGAATATTTACATGTGAATAAAAGTTAAATCTGTTCATCATATAAAGTGATCTAGTCTCTTTAGAAATTTTAGACTAAACCGCTCAATTCATATGGATTCTTGTGTAAGCTCAAAAGTGCTGCATGACACACGAGAATGAACCTCATTGGTTCTTGCTGAAGCTCAAACATGCTGCGTAACACGCAAATGAACCTCAATGGTTCTTGCGTAAGCTCAAACATGCTGTGTAACACACATGAGTGAACCTCAGTGGTTCTTGCTGAAGCTCAAATGTGCTGCGTAACACATGAAAATGAACCTCATTGGTTCTTGTGTAAGCTCAAACGTGCTGCGTAACACATGAAAATGAACCTCATTGGTTCTTGCATAAGCTCAAACGTGCTGCGTAACACATGAAAATAAACCTCATTGGTTCTTGCTGAAGCTCAAACGTGCTGCGTAACACACAAGAGTGAACCTCATTGGTTCTTGTGGAAGCTCAAACGTGCTGCGTAACACACAAGAGCGAACCTCAATGGTTCTTGCGTATGCTCAAACGTGCTGCGTAACACACAAGAGTGAACCTCAATGGTTCTTGCGTATGCTCAAACGTGCTGCGTAACACACGAGAATGAACCTCATTGGTTCTTGTGTAAGCTCAAAAGTGCTGCGTAACACATGAGAAGGAACCTCAATGGTTCTTGCTGAAGCTCAAACATGCTGCGTAACACACAAGAGTGAACCTCATTGGTTCTTGTGGAAGCTCAAACGTGCTGCGTAACACGCGAGAGTGAACCTCAATGGTTCTTGTGGAAGCTCAAACGTGCTGTGTAACACACGAGAGTGAATCTCATTGGTTCTTGCTGAAGCTCAAAAGTGCTGCGTAACACACAAGAATGAACCTCATTGGTTCTTGTGGAAGCTCAAAAGTGCTGCGTAACACATGAGAAGGAACCTCATTGGTTCTTGCGTAAGCTCAAACGTGCTGCGTAACACACATGAGAAGTAACCTCAGTGGTTTTTGCTGAAGCTCAAATGTGCTGCGTAACATGAGAATGAACCTCAGTGGTTCTTGTGTAAGCTCAAACGTGCTGCGTAACACATGAAAATGAACCTCATTGGTTCTTGTGGAAGCTCAAACGTGCTGCGTAACACACGAGAAGGAAACCTCAATGGTTCTTGCTGAAGCTCAAACGTGCTGCGTAACATGAGAGTGAACATCATTGGTTCTTGTGTAAGCTCAAACGTGCTGCGTAACACATGAAAATGAACCTCAGTGGTTCTTGTGTAAGCTCAAATGTGCTGTGTAACACATGAAAATGAACCTCATTGGTTCTTGTGGAAGCTCAAACGTGCTGCGTAACATGAGAATGAACCTCATTGGTTCTTGCAGAAGCTCAAAAGTGCTGCGTAACACACAAGAGTGAACCTCAGTGGTTCTTGCTGAAGCTCAAATGTGCTGCGTAACACAAGAGTGAACCTCATTGGTTCTTGTGGAAGCTCAAACGTGCTGCGTAACACACGAGAGTGAACCTCATTGGTTCTTGCTGAAGCTCAAACGTGCTGCGTAACACACAAGAGTGAACCTCATTGGTTCTTGTGGAAGCTCAAACGTGCTGCGTAACACATGAGAATGAACCTCATTGGTTCTTGCAGAAGCTCAAAAGTGCTGCGTAACACACAAGATTGAACCTCATTGGTTCTTGCAGAAGCTCAAACATGCTGCGTAACACACGAGAGTGAACCTCATTGGTTCTTGCAGAAGCACAAAAGTGCTGCGTAACACATGAGAATGAACCTCATTGGTTCTTGCTGAAGCTCAAACGTGCTGCGTAACACACGAGAGTGAACCTCAATGGTTCTTGTGGAAGCTCAAACGTGCTGTGTAACACACGAGAGTGAACCTCATTGGTTCTTGCTGAAGCTCAAAAGTGCTGCGTAACACACAAGAATGAACCTCATTGGTTCTTGTGGAAGCTCAAAAGTGCTGCGTAACACATGAGAAGGAACCTCATTGGTTCTTGCGTAAGCTCAAACGTGCTGCGTAACACACATGAGAAGTAACCTCAGTGGTTTTTGCTGAAGCTCAAACGTGCTGCGTAACATGAGAATAAACCTCAGTGGTTCTTGTGTAAGCTCAAACGTGCGGCGTAACACATGAAAATGATCCTCATTGGTTCTTGTGGAAGCTCAAACGTGCTGCGTAACACACGAGAAGGAAACCTCAATGGTTCTTGCTGAAGCTCAAACGTGCTGCGTAACATGAGAGTGAACATCATTGGTTCTTGTGTAAGCTCAAACGTGCTGCGTAACACATGAAAATGAACCTCAGTGGTTCTTGTGTAAGCTCAAACGTGCTGTGTAACACATGAAAATGAACCTCATTGGTTCTTGTGGAAGCTCAAATGTGCTGCGTAACATGAGAATGAACCTCATTGGTTCTTGCAGAAGCTCAAAAGTGCTGCGTAACACACAAGAGTGAACCTCATTGGTTTTTGTGGAAGCTCAAAAGTGCTGCGTAACACACAAGAGTGAACCTCATTGGTTCTTGCTGAAGCTCAAACGTGCTGCGTAACACATGAGAATGAACCTCATTGGTTCTTGCAGAAGCTCAAAAGTGCTGCGTAACACACGAGAAGGAAACCTCAATGGTTCTTGCTGAAGCTCAAACGTGCTGCGTAACATGAGAGTGAACATCATTGGTTCTTGTGTAAGCTCAAACGTGCTGCGTAACACATGAAAATGAACCTCATTGGTTCTTGTGTAAGCTCAAATGTGCTGTGTAACACATGAAAATGAACCTCATTGGTTTTTGTGGAAGCTCAAAAGTGCTGCGTAACACACAAGAGTGAACCTCATTGGTTCTTGCTGAAGCTCAAACGTGCTGCGTAACACACAAGAGTGAACCTCATTGGTTCTTGTGGAAGCTCAAACGTGCTGCGTAACACATGAGAATGAACCTCATTGGTTCTTGCAGAAGCTCAAAAGTGCTGCGTAACACACGAGAGTGAACCTCATTGGTTCTTGCAAAAGCTCAAAAGTGCTGCGTAACACACGAGAGTGAACCTCATTGGTTCTTGTGGAAGCTCAAACGTGCTGCGTAACACATGAGAATGAACCTCATTGGTTCTTGTGGAAGCTCAAAAGTGCTGTGTAACACACAAGAGTGAACCTCATTGGTTCTTGCTGAAGCTCAAACGTGCTGCGTAACACACAAGAGTGAAGCTCATTGGTTCTTGTGGAAGCTCAAACGTGCTGCGTAACACATGAGAGTGAACCTCATTGGTTCTTGCTGAAGCTCAAACGTGCTGCGTAACACATGAGAGTGAACCTCATTGGTTCTTGTGAAAGCTCAAACGTGCTGCGTAACACACGAGAGTGAACCTCAATGGTTCTTGTGGAAGCTCAAACGTGCTGCGTAACACATGAGAGTGAACCTCATTGGTTCTTGCTGAAGCTCAAACGTGCTGCGTAACACACGAGAGTGAACCTCATTGGTTCTTGCTGAAGCTCAAACGTGCTGCGTAACACACGAGAGTGAACCTCAATGGTTCTTGTGGAAGCTCAAACGTGCTGCGTAACACATGAGAATGAACCTCATTGGTTCTTGCTGAAGCTCAAAAGTGCTGCGTAACACACGAGAGTGAACCTCATTGGTTCTTGTGGAAGCTCAAACGTGCTGCGTAACACATGAAAATTAACCTCATTGGTTCTTGCTGAAGCTCAAAAGTGCTGCGTAACACATGAGAGTGAACCTCATTGGTTCTTGCTGAAGCTCAAACGTGCTGCGTAACACATAAGAGTGAACCTCATTGGTTCTTGCTGAAGCTCAAACGTGCTGCGTAACACACAAGAGTGAACCTCATTGGTTCTTGTGGAAGCTCAAACGTGCTGCGTAACACACGAGAGTGAACCTCATTGGTTCTTGTGGAAGCTCAAACGTGCTGCGTAAGATGAGAATGAACCTCATTGGTTCTTGCAGAAGCTCAAAAGTGCTGCGTAACACACGAGAGTGAACCTCATTGGTTCTTGTGGAAGCTCAAACGTGCTGCGTAACACACGAGAGTGAACCTCATTGGTTCTTGCGGAACCTCAAACGTGCTGCGTAACATGAGAATGAACCTCATTGGTTCTTGCAGAAGCTCAAAAGTGCTGCGTAACACACAAGAGTGAACCTCATTGGTTCTTGCTGAAGCTCAAACGTGCTGCGTAACACATGAGAGTGAACCTCATTGGTTCTTGCTGAAGCTCAAACGTGCTGCGTAACACACAAGAGTGAACCTCATTGGTTCTTGTGGAAGCTCAAACGTGCTGCGTAACACACAAGAGTGAACCTCATTGGTTCTTGTGGAAGCTCAAACGTGCTGCGTAACATGAGAATGAATCTCATTGGTTCTTGCAGAAGCTCAAAAGTGCTGCGTAACATGAGAATGAACCTCAGTGGTTCTTGTGGAAACTCAAACGTGCTGCGTAACACGAGAGTGAACCTCATTGGTTCTTGTGGAAGCTCAAGCGTGCTGCGTAACACACAAGAGTGAACCTCATTGGTTCTTGCTGAAGCTCAAACATGCTGCGTAACACACAAGAGTGAACCTCATTGGTTCTTGTGGAAGCTCAAGCATGCTGCGTAACACACAAGAGTGAACCTCATTGGTTCTTGTGGAAGCTCAAGCGTGCTGCGTAACACACAAGAGTGAACCTCATTGGTTCTTGTGGAAGCTCAAGCGTGCTGCGTAACACACGAGAGTGAACCTCATTGGTTCTTGTGGAAGCTCAAGCGTGCTGCGTAACACACAAGAGTGAACCTCATTGGTTCTTGTGGAAGCTCAAGCGTGCTGCGTAACACACAAGAGTGAACCTCATTGGTTCTTGCTGAAGCTCAAACATGCTGCGTAACACACAAGAGTGAACCTCATTGGTTCTTGTGGAAGCTCAAGCGTGCTGCGTAACACACAAGAGTGAACCTCATTGGTTCTTGTGGAAGCTCAAGCGTGCTGCGTAACACACAAGAGTGAACCTCATTGTTTCTTGTGGAAGCTCAAGCGTGCTGCGTAACACACAAGAGTGAACCTCATTGGTTCTTGTGGAACCTCAAACGTGCTGCGTAACATGAGAATGAACCTCATTGGTTCTTGCAGAAGCTCAAAAGTGCTGCGTAACACACAAGAGTGAACCTCATTGGTTCTTGTGGAAGCTCAAACGTGCTGCGTAACACATGAAAATGAACCTCATTGGTTCTTGTTGAAGCTCAAACATGCTGCGTAACACACGAGAGTGAACCTCATTGGTTCTTGTGGAAGCTCAAACGTGCTGCGTAACACATGAAAATGAACCTCATTGGTTCTTGTGTGAGCTCAAAAGTGCTGCGTAACACACGAGAGTGAACCTCATTGGTTCTCGCATGCATCAAGTAAGTATGCTTGAGCTTCTGTTTACCAAAACTGATGTGAGTTGATTATATGTTGATTATATGATTGAGTTGTTTATATGTGAATAAAAGCCTAAATTCAGTCTGTTCATCACATAAAGTGATTGTGTCTCTTCAGAAAATTTGGACTAGACCTCTCAATTCATATGGATTAGTTTTAGATGAACTTTTTGAAGCGTCAAAGTGTCAGTTTGCTTAGCTGTCAATGGAGGGACAGAAATATCTCACATTTCATTAAAAAGATCTTCATTTGTGTTCCGAGGATGAATGTAAGTCTTACAGGTTTGGAATGACATGAATGTGAGTAAGTAAGACAAAATTTTTGGGTGAACTATCCCTTTCATCACTTTTTAAATTGCTAAATATCATGTTCATCGTGAAGCCTTAATGCCATAGGGTTGAAACAATCTCTTGTTTTTCCCTTTTGACTTTCCTGAGGAAGTGGAAAGAGGTCTTCAGATAGTAGACAAGCAGAAAGCCATGAGCTGATGAGTGGAAATCCCCCTGCTTTCTAATTAATGGAGGTACACAGGGCCAGAGGATGAGGCGGATCAGGGAAATGACATCAGGAGGGAGATAGCATCACTCATTTCTCCGGTCCATTGTCGCCCCACGGGATCGGCTGAAATGAACCGCTCAAGCATTCGCGATACATTTGAATGGTGGAGAAAAATTCATTGTCCAGTGGAGAGTTTTCGATAAGGATCTCATCCACTCTCTCTTTTCTATTCTGCTTCCACTTCTCCTCTTTGTCAGAGAGCGTCCCGATCAAAAAAACGAATCGAGGCATCGGCAACAGGTGCGGTACATCCCTCAAAGCTGCAAGAATCTTGCAAATGAACTGAGGAGATTTGGTCTCGCCTAACCCTGGTTTCTTTCATCTGTTGGTCTGTGTCAAAAGGGGCAGACGTGAGGTGTTTCAGGAAGGTGGAAGATCATTTAGGCTCATCTTAGCAGGCAAGAGAATTCAATGCAGTCAAAAAAACTGAGATTTGCTGCTGGTGACTTAAGTGTGTGTAGCTATACAGCTCTGAGAGCGAACAGCAGGTAGATGAAGGCAGATAAAAATGAATAGTGAAAGAGCTTAGTCTGCATGACAGTGTGCTATATTCTAGAGGTCATGCTATAGTTTTACGTGAGGAACAAACCTAAAATGTCATTCATTTTTCACTGAAAATCTCCCCTTGCTGAAGCTCAAAAATGTCATTTGGATTAACATTTGTTAAAATAAGTCATGTGTTGCTTTTTATTGTAGAAAGGTGAATAAATAAAGCTAAAGATAGACAAGAAAAATAAAACATACACACGTTTAATTAAAGAAAATTGAATTGAAAAAGAAAATTGCGACTTTTTATCTCACAATTTTTATCTCACTTTTTTTTAGAATTGCGAGTTTATATCTCGCAATTCTGACTTTATAACACAAATGTGACTTTATATCACACAATTGTGAGTTTATATCACAATTCTGAGAAAAAAGAATTGCGAAATGTGAACTGTAAATTGCGAGAAAAAAATTCAGAATTGTGGGGGGGGGGGGGGGGGGGGGACTTTTTTTTATTCAGAGGTGAAGACAAGCTTCCGTGGTTGAATATGATTTCTTTTTCTTCAGAAATTCTCTTTTGTGTTTCACAGAAAAATAACATCTCGTAAGGGTGAGTAAAAACTGACAAAATTGTCATTTTCTGGTGAACTATTCCTTTAAATGCATTTTCGTTTAGCTTTTTCAGTATGTCTCCTTGTTGCACTCAACACCGTATTCAGAGTAGAAAGACGAGGAGAAACCACAAACAAACTTCATCACTTCTCACAAGTAAAAATGCCAGGTTTGAAAATGTAAACGTGGAGTTTAAGTCTTTAAAAACCACAGGGTCAGATTAAGTCACTGAGCCTTGTGGGAAATGTTTTGTTCCACCATTTAATTTAGTTGATTTGCTAAAATGTAAAAGTTTGGAAGAGTGACGAATAAGACCGTTGAAATGTATTTGCAAGAAGGGAGTCCCTTTTAAAAGCTGCTGGTGTTTACTGGTGAAAGAACAGTCAGTGAAGTGTTGAAACTTCCATGATCCGTGCATTTGTAGTTGTAATAGTCATTTCAGACAACAAAACTGGAAACAGAGGTATCTTCAACAGAACGAAAGAAACACAGCAGAAATCAGGGTCTGTTTTGGATTAAGCTTCACCACCTTATTCCAGTTCCTTGCAACACCAAACAGTATCAGGAACAAAGAGCTTTGCAAACGTTACTGCAAAATCCCAGTTTTCTAAACGCAAAAGTGGAAATGACCCATCATTCGGTATTATTCGCCATATCGCTGTAGCGAAAACACCGCCAAAGGCCCACGTGCCAGAATCACACATGCTCTGTTGGGATTTGCACAGCCCTATCCATTGACGTTCCCTTCAAAGTTTCCAGTGATAAGTGAGAACTGAACGCAGCAGAGCATATATTCCCTCCCTGCTTGCCTGCCGTAAATAAGCAGGCGTCTCTGAGCTCCGCTAGCTTTGTCTTTCCTGGCTTTTAAATGATAATTTAAGTTTTCCTGGCTAAGTAGTTCCGTCCGTCCCGAGAGACCTCCATCCCCCTGTAAGACGTTTTTTATTTATATATATATATTTTTTATTTTATTTTACCCCCACCTCAACCCTTATACCCCGTGCTGATATTTAACACATAACCACTCGTAGTCTGCCTATGAGATATGAATATAATTGTATGTTAGTTTTTAATTACAGGAAGAATCTAACTTGTAAGACGATGAGCTGGAAGGTGCCACCACATTGTTATATTTTTTCATCCTGGTTTTTCTGATTATGTGAGCTGGGCTCCTTTGCTAAGCGTTGATAAGCAGAATTTCCATGTTCCCTGCATAATTAATCCATCTCTGCCTGCCTTCCATGCCAACTCCTCCGTTATCGCCCGCACATGCCTGAATTGCAAAAGAATTCTCTCTTCAATTGGAACTTATTGATATTCCAAAAAAACTGGAAATCCTTAAATTTTAAGCCACAGATTGTTAAATGGATTAATTTCGCGGCAATCTCGGGCATCTAACGCGGGAAGACAGGCAAAGCGAATCCAAAGTGTCTCCCGTTTGTGGACTTTTAGTCCCAAATGATAGGGTTTATTGGCATCTTTTTTTCCCCCCTGCTTCTCCTCCATAGTCAAAAAATTACCATTCATTTGCATCGTATAAAACACTTTTATATGGTCTGAAATTCAGAGGAATGTCTTTCAATGCCTGTCGTTTGGCCGCCTGATAACAACTCCGGCCTGGCACATCTGGAGCCTTTTGATACTGGGTGAAAGGGACGCCTGAATATTTAATATTTTTATCTGTTTTTCATCGAAGGTTTCACCATTAAGGATGGCGGCGCTATTTGCATGGAGGCTGGCAGATGTAGATTTACTTCTCTGAGCTGTCTACACCCAACCTCTCTGTGAAAATATACAGATGCGTTTTTTTTTTTTTTTCCCTGCTTCTCTTTCTTGTTGTGTTGCACTGCTGCTTCTGCGACCAAAACCATCAAGCCGCAAAACAACCGACAGATAAATAAGTGCAAAGATCCAAATGCAAACATTCTAGTCCAGATGTTTTAAATGAAATGCCTTGGATCGGACAATTATATTAGGCGCATTAGAATAAGGGCCTCTGATTAACTGGCAGCTCTGCTTAGAAATGTGATATTATGCTGTTATTGTTACATCTGTCATGGGCGCAAGTGCTCCCTGCAAGCATGTAATTAACCGCAACTGTTGTGGACTGTGCCCGGCCGTTTGTAATCTAATAATTATAGATGAATCAACTCGATATTCTGTGTATTTTCCTCCCTTGGCAGCCTTTAATGAAGGTATTGCAGAAATTGTGTGCAGCTGTATTTCAATGCAATTATTCTGTCAGAGCGTGTACAGCCCGTTCATATGCCATTTGTGACTGATATCCTCTGAATATTATCCTCGCAAACCTAAACGGAAGGGAAGACTGCAAATAAATCCCTTAGGGAGGATATTTTGCTCAATGCTGGACATAATAATAGGATTTGGATAAAAATAAAGAGGTTGATCATTTGCTCTTGGTTGTAATATATATATATAGATGTACAATAGCAATGATTTGGCCTGGATTACAGTATGTACAAATGCTCTAAAAGATAATGAATCTCTCTGATGGTCAGGATGCAAAATAATCTTTTTGGGGTTTGCGTTTAGGATTGACTTCTTTAAACATATGCAATTTCCTCGACTCTTTCTGGCAAATTTAGTCATGCAATGTTGATCTTCAGTCTTGTACTTGATAAGATTGTCATTAAATATGTCTTAAACATGCAGAACAATTGTTCTCAAATACGGCCAGTTATGTAACTGTAGAAAATCTGGTTCTCTAAATTTGTCTGGTGGCTCTGCATGTTGTTTCACAAGCTGTACAATATTTATGTGTTGCAATATTTCACAGCTCTTGCTGTCATTTCTTTCAGCCTGCACTGTAAAAAATGTTTTGTCAGGTAACCTAATATAATCTGCTTCATGTGGTAACATCTAAAACAGCCAGAAATGTTATTTAATATGACTGAATCATCCTGACAGCAACAAAAGTCATTTTTATGGGTCAGAGCAGGTATAAATAGCTCATTATGGAAACAATGACATCTTTTTACTCTTTAGTGTGTGTGTGTGTGTGTGTGTGTGTGTGTGTGTGTGTGTGTGTGTGTGTGTGTGTGTGTGTGTGTTGAAACAAATCCATTTTGCATTGTTACTGTTTAGAAGAAAAAAAAATATTAAGAAAGATGATCTACATATAATAGTTGATTATATTATATGTGAATATAAGTATATATTTTAAAGGCATAATGTTAAAATTGCTTGTTTTCAAATTTATTTTATTTATTTTAAAGTTATGAATATGTTTGATGTGAATTTCTAGTTATTCTTGAAATTAGGGTAAATATTAATTATACTGAAATTGTTTCTATTATGATTAATATAGAATTCAACTGTTTATGATTATTATTAATTATTATAATAATTATTATTAAAATGTATATTAACCAGAAATAGATAATCTTACGAATTTTGATAATTTCCCAATTAATCTGTGAAATATATATGCAACAGATATTCACAGATCTAGAAAATATTTAAAAGAATAATAAATAAAATCAATATAAAAAAATCTTGAAGAATCAGTAAAATATTACAGTTATCAATTTTACAAAGTTTTTTTTTTCAGTAGAAATCTGACAGTATAGGTTATGAATATCTGTTTCTACTGATAATATAAATCATACCAATATTTTTTGGGGAAAAAGAGGTGAAGTAAAATTTAACATTAAATAATAGAAATAAAAATGATCATTTTAGAACACAGTTTACATCTGAATATCTGTGAATGTACTATGAATGTGTTTCTAATGATAATATAAATCATATTTTTATGGGGGAAAAAAAGAGTTGAAGAAAAATCTAACAGCAAATAATAGAAATAAAAATGATCATTTTAGAATACAGTTTACATCTTTGATTTATAGAACACAATCAAACAAACAAATAAAAATATCTTCCTTTCCCCCAGAATTAGTCTTTCCCCACAAAGGCCAAAAAACAAAAAAACAAAAAACAAAAAAAAAACTTGTTTCTCAAAATTATTCCATCAATTTCTTATATTTACTAAGTCCTCTTCACAGAATATCAAATAATTTCCATCTCTGTGCATTTTACTTGTTTCCAGCTCCTATAGAACAAAACAGAAACCGAAGAAGAGCTTCAAAATGGAGGGATGGGAATCAGCGGTGAAAGAGAGGAAGGGACGAGTGCAAAGAAAACAAAGAAACGGAGGAACAACACAGAGAAGAAGGGAAGAAAAAAAGCCAGAGAAAAGAAGGTGTGTAGCAGAAGTGTGGAAGTGTGTTGCTGGGCAGAGGGCTGGCGCTGAACGCAGGGTTGGCAGGCGGGGTGGAGAAGCGGGCACGCTCACAGACATCTGTTGGCACGCTGCGGATGCTGGAGGGGGGCACGGTGCCATGACCAGCGGGAACATGGCACACTGATAATGCTGTAGCTATACTGAGATACACACTGCATCTCTATAGAACGCCACACACACAAGCACTAATGATCAAATAATCTCACACGATCGACAGCAGCGACTGTCCCCACACATGTTGGGGATCAAAATATTATAATTGGCAGCTTTTAGTTTTTAGTTTAGGCAAAATACTTTTTATAAGAATCAAAGAGAAATTATCCTGCGTAATAAAAAGGGAATTTATATACACTCTTATAAAATAAAGGTTCTCTATTGACCATGAAGAACCTTTAACATCCATGGAACCTTTCTATTGCACAAAAGGTTCTTTACAGTCTTAAACTTGAAGGTTTTTCGCAGCGATGCCATAGAAGAACCATTTTTTGGTTCCCCAAAGAATCTTTCAATGAACAGTTCTTAAAAGAATCATTTTTGTCTGCGCCGATAGCCTCGTGGGCAGCGCTTCGAAATATATCGGCGTTTTGCTTCGGGCGACCTGAGTTTGGATCCTGGCTCGTGAACCTTTTTCCGATCCAGTCTCCCCATCCCCAACACCCCCCCCCCCCCTCCCACTCCCACTTCGCTTCCTGTCTGCTTACTGTCCTATCATAATAAAGGTAAAAAAACGCCAAAAATAAACATTAAAGTGTGAAGTGTGAAGAACATTTTAAGAACCTTTTGTGCAATGAAAAGTTTCCATGAATGTTGAAGGTTTTCCCTGGAACCACAGATGCCAAAAAAAAAAAAGAATCTTTATTTTTAAGAATGTACAGTGGAAAAAGTTTCCTTAGATTATTGCCCCCCCCAAAAAGGACCTTAATTTTTAAGAGTGTAATTTGATCCTTACAAATAACTTTCAGTGGTGCAATAATGTCGTTGATTTAGTCATATTAATATTATTATTAATATTTTTGACTTCAAATGTATTAGTTGTATATATCATTTTAATTGTGTGTGTATATAAAATATTGATATATTAATATATTAATTGTGTGTTTTTATATACATATATATACATTGTAAAAAAATATTTTCATGATTTATCACCAAAACATTTTTTCTTTTGTTAAATAAACTCAGATAATTAATGCGGTTCAGATAACATAATATTTTGAGTTTCTGTTGATTAAACCAATCACTTTCATTGAATGAACTCAAATTTTTAATTTCAGTGAACTCAAAACTTTAAGGCAACCAGGTAACTTACTTTTTTCTAAGTTAAATCAACTATTCTTTTTTATAGTGAATGTGTGTGTGTATATATATATATATTTACACACATAGTGTTGGCTTTTTTGTAAGTTTTAAAAAGCATCTGCTAAATGAATAAATGTAAATAAAACCAGTCAATTTCGATGTTAACACACAGAGCGCTTTTTTTTTTTTAGGTTACCTGACTACACACGTTTTACACTGTGAGTCATTTCCTAGCAATATTATTCTCTGTATCTTCTGGTCTTTATTAATTTCATCATTATCAACACTAGACCTTCCATCTCTTTTCAAGCAGATGGACATGAATGCATGGCCTTGATGCTCGTCCACTCCTCCAGCTGTCTAACAGCGCCCACACACACACACTCGTCACCTCCTCTGGATAGCAGCCAGTCCCATAATGCCAGTTGGTGTGGCATCATAGAGCAGAAAATCAGCCTTGCGTCTTCAAGAGCCACCGTTGATGCTGATGCTGAAGTTCAGACGGCAGTAAATCATATTTAAATGTGCTGGAGGCAGACACAGATATATTTAGCTGTGCACACACACCTCGTTTACAGTGATTTTGCAGTGTGAAAAGTGAAAATGTGCCGTTTTTACCTTTAAAGAGCTGTTTCTATTTGCCCTGATCCATTATAAATGACTTTCAATAGTGTAACCTGTGTAGTCAGGTTGATAAAGTAATATTTTTGACTTTATTTAGATGTTACCAGATTTTATAGTTGGCTACCAGGCGAAGCATTTTTTTTTTAAGTGGTCAAATATTAGCTTGATCTTCACCACTGAAATACATGTTTTGCTGCAAGTCAATGACTGTGCATTTCTTATCATCACAGCACAATCCCATATGTCTTTTAAATCCCTTCATTTAATGTTACCATTAAACTCCTCACTGTATGTGTGTTAAAGTAGCAGCGGCATGATCTCCATGCCACTGATTTCCCCTGCGATGAGAACAGCATCATGTTAATTATTTCAACCATCTGCTGCAGCCCGTGATGGAGGCGCCCTCCACCTCACACAGATTTGTACCTGTCAGTCAAATTGCGCGACCGACACAAGGCGGCCGTGGCGGCGAGAATAAGATCCAACGCATGCGAAGGTCCCGAGGGATCGAGCTGTGGTGTGAAATTAATCTGGAGTTCACAATTTAGCTGGACTCTCTGAATTTACGCTCAAAGAAGCCTAAACATCTGCCTATTTTTGGAGTGTTTTGGCATGAGAAATGTCAAATGCACAACTTTAGGAATTTCTGCTGCTCGTTTTAAATAAATAAGTGAAATCTGATCAACTGATTATGGGTTTTTAATGGTCAGTGCTAAGCATTTCTGTAAATTAGTACCATGAATCATCACAGAATTCTTTAAATTCATTGTTAATACTAACCAATGTTTGTGCTGTTATCCCCCTCCCCTTACTACAAATGATGTCACTTCCTGGAGACTTATGTCATTAAGGAACATTAAGAAAATCAGGATGGAAAAAGATCTTGAAAATACAAGAAAACCTATTAATTGATTATCAATTCGAACAATATTCACAAGAAAAAAATAGTTTGAAACATTTTTAATTAGATAAAGTGTATATATAAGTGTATATATATAATAATATATATAATATATAATATATATATATGTGTGTGTGTGTGTGTGTTTACATAATGTTTACTGTGTATATTTATTGTATATATATAAATACACACATACATGTGTATTTAAGAATTTACATATATACATATAAATATATATATTCACAATATTGTAATATTCAAATATTGTAAAATAAAATGTATGTTTTTCCATGTTAGATGTAGACGTCATGGCAAAAAAAAATATATTTTTATTAAACTTTTTTCATATAATATTTTACCCAACATCTTAAGAAACATGGGAACATGAATTTTTTTTCTAAATTTAAATGAGCATATATTTGCTCAATTCAGTAAAAAAAAAAGTTAGTAAATTCAGTAAAAAAAAAAAAAAAAAACTGAAAATGTTTATTCATTATTCATCAACAGGGTTAGTAGTTTATTTTTTTTTAAAACTGACTTTAGATTGAGTGGCAACTTCTGTAAATCAGCCAATCAAATAGAATGATAATCTCAAAATAACTAAATATCAGCCTGGAAGGTTTATTAGTCTGAGAAATGCATTGTTGCCAAATGTAACTATATTTCATTACATGCATGTAGCAGTGGATGTCCCTTTGTGGTTTGAATTTGGGATGAACAACACCTTAGCAATCATTATTATACAGTATATTATTATACAGTGTTTTATTATCTGACCTGGTGTTAATTTAATCTGCCCCTGAAACAAAATATTAGGCTAAATTAAGAAAGAGTAGTGTTTTCTGATCACTGTGACTGATACAGCGTCGCATTTCCACACTGTGTCCTCCTGCAGTTATATCTCCTACAGCAAAACACTTAGATTCAATTACTGATTGGTTAAATCGGCCTTTAATTCTTTGCATATGTGCGTACATTTCTTTTTTCAGAAATGAAACCTGTTTTCAGACGTAATCCAACCTTGAACGATATGAAAAGACAGAAAGGACAGGGTGGCACTGCACTTGCCCGGGGTCACTTAATTAATTTGGAGGTGCTCGTTAATACAAACCACACGCGCTGCCCCTGACCTGCCACAGGAGCTCACAGGAGGGCCAGAGAAGTCATATTCAACCTCATTCAGAATTACATGAAACAACATACTGTAACAGCTGTGGCCTTCAAATGAAATGTTAGTGAAAACCACACAAGCACACAATAGAAATGAACATATATGTAACATATTACTCTTATTACAGGGGGTCCAGAGTTCAAGGGAACAGCTGTGAATTGAATTGAATTGAATTGAATTGAGAATATAATGTGCTTTTTAACATGGAAATGAATAGCTTTTTACAGAAATGTCAGAATGCCTGTAGGTCCAGACTGTAAGCTTTAAGTTGGCTAAAAGTTTAACTCCTTCCTTTTCTCACAAACTGGGCATCTAGTTACACTCCTGAAACAATATTATCTACAGAGCTTAGAAAAGATTTGATGAGAATCTATCTATCTATCTATCTATCTATCTATCTATCTATCTATCTATAATGGACACTAATTTTCAGAGCATGAAACGTCACATGCTACCCTTTTTTGTGTTTGAATCTGTATTCAATGGGAAGTTACATATTAAATTTTGCTAAAATATGAAGCATTTGGAATAATATGCACATGTGAATATTATCAATAAAATTATTAATATTAATATCATTCATTAATATGATCACTTATGAATAATATTAATCAAATTATTTTTGATTAATTATTTGGAATAATATGCACAGATGAGTCATTGGTAAATATGCTCAGTTTAAAGGGGACCTTTTTATGCCCCTTTTCACAAGATATAAGTCTCTGGTGTCCCCAGAATGTGTCTGTGAAGTTTCAGCTCAAACACAGATCATTTATTATAGCTTGTCAAATTTGCCCCTATTTGGGTGTGAGCAAAAACACGCCATTTTTGTGTGTGTCCCTTTAAATGCAAATGAGCTGCTGCTTTATCAGCTTGCACTTTGGTTGCTCAACAACAACAAAGCTGGAGAATCTCACACAGCCAAAATGATGATTGTCAGTAACGGTGTTCAGCCTTACATTGTTCAAACCGTAGTCGGACACTGACGGAGAAACTCAGGAAGAAGTTACAACTTTTAGAATGAAACATTTCTGAATGGTTAGTGGATAAATTTATGTAGTTGCTGGGAAGAAGATCATTGTACTCCCTAAAAGCCGTTGTTGTCCTTAAAAAGTGATTTTTTTAAAAGAAAATATCTCCCTTTGCATTGAACTTTGAACGTTGTAACTTTGCAGATGTTTTTTATGCTCAAACAGCAACATCACACACTAACTAAAGTTAAAAAGGTGAAATCATAATCAAGGACCCCTTTAAATTTCATGTTGGCATGTACCACTGATGGTACTAAATGGAACTGCAAAAAATAATGATTGTCTGCCATTGGTTCATCCTAAGTTTTTAGTCCCACCCCAAACTCAGGCCATTGGTTGAATGAGAAGTTTACATATCAAACAACAGAGCAATGTTTGAATGTGTCACAAAAATTACTGCTTTAAATATGCAATTAGAGTTGACAGCAGAAATCAAGTTGTAATGAACATGAGCTTTAAAACATTACAAATAATTAAATGATAAAAATTTGATATAGATTTTTCACCACAATTTTAGAACTCAGCTCTGTATCGCTAACGTTATTCTCCTTCATGGCTCGAGCTCGCAGCCCGCCAGCGCTGGAGCAGAGGATGCTGGGAAGAGCACACTTCTTGCCAGAGTGTAATGGCTGGTGAAAGCAGAAGCAAACTGCACAGAGGCAGATAAAGGTTTCCTCAAGGTGCAGCTCTGTTGACTAGTTAACCCCTTGAAATTATGCCGTAGTTTCAGACTCCGTTCCAAAGTCCCGGAATTGGGTTACAAGATAATTTCACAGGCGACTTGCTTGTCTTACTTGGCAGTTCAACTGGCTAATTGAAGAAGGCGATTTCCGGGCCCTGAAACTGTTTAAGAAATGATACTTTAAATTTGAGTAAAGAGATTTTCTGTGACGTGGACGTTGCAGGATTTTGGAATATATATGAATGTATTTTTCACCAAATGCATGATGAAAGTAGCACATTGAAAGTCTTCAGTTAGTCGAAGATCAGTTTTGAGTTAAAATGCACTTTTCTCATTTGCATTTTTGCCTCATGGATTTCCAAAATTTTGATTTCTAGACTTGGAAGAGTCATTGAATTTTTTTTCCCTTTCTTTCTTTTTCTAGTTATGTTAATCTGTAAAATATTTCATTACCTAGACGTGCAATTTCTATTAAATTATTTCTAAAAAAAATCTCATCTGTAATCACAAACGAAATCATGGAAATTCATTTGACATACCATTTATATGCCTTTTCCCCCTCTCTATTTTATTGCTTTTTTATATTATTTCTAAAACTGTTCCTGACACTTTAAACTTTTTTTGAATAGGACATGCAATCATTCTGTAAGTTTTGTTGTATAGCAACGTTAGAGTGATTGGTATTGTGCTTTAAAAATAAACTTGAACTGCATCGAATCAATAACATTTTTTTAAATTAATTCACAAAATATTCCCTTGAAACACACAAAAAATGTGCCATTAAAATTAAATTAGAAGATTCCACACACACTACATTTTTATTCAGCTAGCATGTGAGAGGGTGTTTTATGATGCACAGAAACTGCATATGAATCTGAGACTCATATGAATCTGTCAAGTTATGGTCAGATTTAATATTTAATAATTGTATTCAATTCAATTCACATTTATTTGTATAGCGCTTTTCACGATACCGTTTCAAAGCAGCTTTGCTGAGAATGCATGTCAACATCACAATTTAAAGAATGCAGTTAGCGAATAATGTAATAATTTAGGCAATTAATTTACAATCACTGTTAGCTGTTTAACTGAAGGTAGAAGCAAGGAGCTCCTGGAAAAATGAATTACATATTAATTAGGATATATAGAATTTATACAGATTATACACATATTTAATAATTATATACACTATTAATCAAAGGTTAATTCTTTTTACAGGACTGTTTTTTTAGACGTCAAAGTCATCAAAAAGAGTCATCAAATAAGGTTAGATTTATATTTCAGTATCTTTACAGTTGGCTATGCTTGATTCTTTTTATTGTGCTGGCTTTCCTTCAATGCAGTCCAACTCATCCAATTAGAAAAACATTTGTAACGACACTCATAAAAGACACTTCAACAAAGCTAATTGAAAGCATTTAAGCACAAGTCTCATTTTTTAAGTGTATGAAAAACATAAATTCTGTCAAGTGTATCAAAATCTCCGACGGTAGTACATATTTACAACGTCACGACGACGTGAACGCGCAGAAAAGCACGAGAACCAACAGAAGTCGTTCGGTAAAATGGGTTCCCAAACTTTTTTGTCAGCCAAGCCCCTATATAAATGATTTATTACTCAGTGTGGTTTCAATGGTGATTTTAAATGTGCAATTTAGAAAGCTAGCGATCTAAGCGACAAACTATTTTTGTTTAATGGGCGTGGCTCTTCTAAATTCAACCACACCTGTTCCAAAACCCCGCCCTCCAAATAATAGCAGCCAACCAAATTTGAGCAAACTCGGATACGGATAATGATTGACAGTTAACGAACTTTTCTGAACGTGTAGCTCTCCTCACTCGGACTGTCACAACAACATGTAATTTCTGAGGACACATTGGTAATATCTGTTAGGTAAAAGAAACGCTTTCTACTCGATAGATAAATTAATACTTAACTTTCTTTTATTCGGGATTTCTATCTATTAAACCTTTTAAATAACTTTTATGCAAAAAATGAACATGTTTGGCGTCAGTTTAGTGCTTTTTGGAACAATAGTCCGTACGAACAGTGAAGTTTAACAGCCGTATATGTGAGAGATTGTGTGTGTACGGCGCCCGCGGTGGATCAAACTTCATGTTCAAACAAAAGCGCGAAACGCCTTCCCCTCTGCCGTCAGTCCGAGCGGACCGCAGCTCCGCGCGCACACACACACATATAGGCTACACGCACGCACTGAGCGAGGGGGACGCGTGTGTGAGAGCAAGAGCCTGTGAATAATCCTCATTCCTTCTGCGACCCGTTCGGCTCTTGGATGATCCATAATAACCTCTCATAATAATCTATAATAATATTTAATAATCAATAATCATCCGGATCAACATGTCCCGCAGAAAGCAGAGCAACCCCCGGCAAATCAAACGTAAGTTACTCGGTTTGTTATTATTACTGTTATTTGTTTCAAAGCCAGCCGGAGTAAAGTTGGATGAAAGGGAGACAGATATCGATCAGTTTTTTATGACAACTGACAGTAGCAGCAGGTGCAAATGTCCTTCTTTTAATCCTTCTTTAAATTCTCTTTGTGTTTTTGTATTTGAGGCTTATTTTACGATCAATGTAAGATTTTTAAGACTTGTTTGTTATGCTTTCATTTTGCACATTCTTCGTGAATATTCTTGTTTTATTGAGGTGTATAATATTAATTCTTGTGCTTATTTAATGCTGAAAGTTTCATATGACAATCACAGGGACTGAATAAAGTAGTTGTTTCAGATTTGAAGATGATTCTTTCAAAGCCTCGAGAGGGTCTGTTGACAGTCAGTCCATCTTTCATTTTTTATTTTTAATTATTGAGGCATGTGGTGATGTTTTCCATAGTGATGCAGTAGGCTTACTTATGTTTTCATTTTGCATTTATTTATTCTTTATGCATATTCTAGTTTTATTATACCTTATCAGGCAGATTTTTAAATGCAGTTGTGTTATAATATAATAGTTATGCCTGTGTTTGTTTAGTGCTGAAAGTTTCATAGAATCACATGCACAGATTCAGTGTTTTAGTTTGAAGTAGTTTTATATTTTATATGTTCAGCTGATTCTTTAAAAAGGTGTAAAGAATGTTTTGAGTCAGTTCATCTTTTTGTATTTGGGCTTGTGAAGATTTTTTCCACGATTAACAGGCGATGGTTATGTCTTGTTTTTATTATTTTACATTATTCTAGTTTTATGGTGCTTGGCAAGCATAATAAAATGCTGATTGTTGAGTTGAATTGTCATTCATTTTGTAGTTCACTGTAGTTTTAAAACA
Source organism: Megalobrama amblycephala (assembly GCF_018812025.1). Classification (NCBI taxonomy): domain Eukaryota; kingdom Metazoa; phylum Chordata; class Actinopteri; order Cypriniformes; family Xenocyprididae; genus Megalobrama; species Megalobrama amblycephala. The sequence goes on from NC_063056.1 coordinate 31,925,186, forward strand.
TTTCCAGGTTTCTTGTAAAGGTCACAAGGGTCTGTTTAGAGTCAGATGTGGATATCATAATATAAATATCGCCCAGAATTCCTCACACAGATATTCTACCTGAGATGAGCTGATACAGACTGAAATATTTTTCTAAAATGTAATTATTTTTCTAAAATAATTGCATTTTTTACTCAATATCTAAATGTGTAAAACGAAAAACAATTTAGTTTTAGTATTTTTTTTTTTAAATGCGTCCTTCCAAAAAGTATTTCTGTAGTCTAAAATGACTTTCATATTTAATAAATATGACACATCTCAGCCTAGAATAATCTGCAGAGCTCTACAGAGTTAAATAAATAATGTGTTTCATAAAATATACACCATCAGTAGCTTGAGCATTTTCATTTTTCAGGCCTATTTTTGGACACTGTTATGATATAGTACCTGAATATTTTCAGCACTAATGGTGAAAAAATCAGACAATAAAATTACAGTTCTGTCTTTTATACAATTATTAAATGGGCTGGCTATTGTTGCATACATCTTTTGTGAGTGAAAGAGTCGAAGTGCGATCGCTGGTCAGGGCCTTTAGCAGCAATGTGTGTGTGTGTTTGGACCGCAGGGAGGAAGAATGAAGGATCTTCTTTCTCTGTTGTGAAATGTTCAGGAACAGGTTAAACTGAGCCAAGGGGATGAGAACAAGTGAGATAAACTAGTTGCACAATTCTGAAAGTCATTTTTTTTTATTTTTATCGCTGCTCGATATTTGTATGTGTGTCGTCATGCAGAGTGTGTACTATAGTGAAAGAAAATGCTTCTGTTTGAGTGTGTGTGTGTGTGTGTGTGCATGAGATGGTGCGTGCTGTTTTGATCCTGTGTATTTTAGTAAGTTTTTAAAAATATATATTCCTTTTTGATTATCCAGTCACTTAGGTGACACATTAAGACGTATTGCAGTGAGAGTGTGAGAGCAAATATTGATTGACTGTACCAGTGTACAGTACAGTAAATACAAATACGATTGAAGGCTTTCAGTCGGTGCAGAGCAATCTTTGCGCGTTTTGTTTGATGTGGTACTTTCTGTTATCTCATTCGACAAGCATGACAGCTTTTGAATAGCAGAAATGAGCTTGAGTCATTAAACTGTTGACCGAGGCGTTAGCATGCAAATCGATCTGCGACGATTTCCTTCTGATATGTCCAGGAACTGAGGTCTGAGTTATCTAACAGCTCTCACAGCTCCGTTACTAGAGCGTTCATAATATCAGTGTATTGTCTCTAGCTCCGAAAGGTCACGCAGAGCCTATAGTTCCTCTCTCCGGTACTTCAGGAAGAGGAAGAGAGAGGAAGAGGCCGTCTGATCCAGTGCACAGAGAGAACAAGTCATTCTAAAGGACAAAAAGGTTGTTGGGCACCGTACGCCCCCCTCCATTGCCACCGCCATACGTTGGACGGTTATCTAAAATTGTGATTTATGCAGTATTTTAATATTTTGCTTATTCTCTCCCCTTGGGTGCTCTCTGAGCAATGATAAAAAGGCCGTGCTGAAAAAGCACCATTAATTTGCACCGATGCCTATGAGATAGGGCCAGATAATGGGAAAGATAAGGCGGGGAGATATACCATCAGAGCCGCGATTATTACCATTAAAATTCCAACCCAGCAATCTGCAGCCGGCTGATAATTCCCTCTCCGTTTCCACCACTTTGGATGATAAGGCAAAAAATAGTCATCCACTGCTCCTTGATTAGGCTGCCTGGATATCCCGATAATACTGTGATAAATTATGTATTTCTCCTCCTTGTTTTTTGGCCCTGAAACGTTACATCTGATTCCATTTTTTATTAATATTTATTTTGCGTTAGTTTTCGTCCCCGCCCCCACCGACAAAGCGAAGACCCCTCTCGCCCTCTCCTCTTTCACTTCTTCTCATCGTAATAAGAGTTTGATAGAGAGGTGATGGAGGGTGAGATGTTTTGTATGGGAGCTCATATCAGCGTTATCAGCTCATCTCCACGAGCGGCTGCTCACCGCTGTTGTTTTTAGCCCTTATCACCTCATGCCAATATGCCAATAAATTGGCCTGATTGTTAACCGGGCCAAGCCGGGGCCAGCGAAAATTTATGACAGGAAGAGATGAAAATATCGCTGATGCGTTAGGGATGGAGCACGATTAGCTTCGCAGGAGAGTGTGATGTCTCAGTCTGTGCTGAGGAATGTCTGTTGGTGCTTTTATAGGCAGGGCAGATACAAAGGTTGGCGAATGGAAAGCGTGCCCTGTGGTGTAATTTGTCTGTAAAATAGCCATTCGAGTTGCACATGTGGGGTTGGAGAGCAGGCGGGGTGATAGGTAAAGCCTTTCTCCATCTGTTTACGCTCTCTGCAGCTCTTTACACTTCTTCGTGAGATGCTACGGTTTCTCTTTCAGCTTTGTTTCCAAAGCCAGTGAGCTGCCTTGTTATAGGTGCCATGATTAAAACATTTACATTTGTGCATTTGGCAGACGCTTTTATCCAAAGTGACTTGAATTGCATTTAAGGTGTGCATTTATCAGTTCATGCATTCTCTGGGAATTGAACCCATGACCTTGTATAGACTTTGAGACCCAGTAGGCCTATTTGATGTTTTTGATGCTGCCTATCTGCACTTTGTTACACACTGCTCTTTTTGTTGTAAGGGTGGCTAAAAGTTTTAAAAGTTATATTTTTAGGCTGATTTGCCACAGTGGTCTAACAGTTTTCAGTAATATTACACTAAAAAATGCTGTGTTGTAGAGTTGTTAAAAGTACCGTCATCGGCAACAAGTCGGTACTGAAATTTTAAAAATGTGATGCTTTGAGTGCTGTTGAGCGGATTCGTAAATCCCTCTGATTGGCCATTGTGTTCACGTGCTCATCAGATATGTCTGTGATTGGCTTCAATGATCAGCGCTTCAAAAATGTTGTAAATAGTCATCAATGACGCTCTTCACCTTACACAGATACACGCAGGAGTGTTTGAAAGAAGGTGTCTATCGTGGACCAGTCCGCTAATACTTTGAAACGCTCCCGCTTTCAAAACGCTTTCAAATTCAAACACTTCCGTGTACTTTCAAACGCTCCCGTGCGTCGTTCATTGTAGCCAATCACAGACATATATGTTGAGCGTGTGAACACAAAGGCCAATCAGAGGTGTTTATGAATCTGCTCAACAGCGCTCAAAGCATCACATTTTTAAATTTCAGTACCAACTTGGTACCAAAGACGGTACTTTTGACAACTCTACAACACAGCATTTTTTTTGTGTAATACTACTTTTGACAACTCTACTGTGTTGTTTCAACCCATGTGTGGGTTAAATATGGACAAACCCAACCATTGGGTTTAAAAAATTTATCTAAACGTTTAACCCAATGGTTGGGTTTGTCCATATTTGACCAAGACATGGGTTGAAACAACCCAGCATTTTTTTTTTTTTTAAAGTGTAGGCATACGATACCGTAACAAATTGAATACTTCATGTTATACAATATTTTTTTGTTATTTTACTGGTGCTCTTTCTTTTTCTTTATTCTATTAAATCAATTTAAATCCTATAATTATTTAATACCTTTAAATAAAAAGGAGCATTATCCTTTTTGTTTTCCCCCAATATTTGGTCCCCCCCCCCAAAAAAAAAAATTGAATAGAATGGAAGTCATTTTGTCACAATTTATGTTAGCAGTGCCACACAAATAGCACTCACAATTGTTTTCAGTAGAGTTTGGCATTAGCATGTTTTTGTTTGGATACAGTAGTACATATTTAATTAGATAAGGCTTTTAGTATTTACCAATCAACATATTGTTTTTCACAGAGCTTGTCGCAGTGCATTCTTATCCCTAACGAGAGATCCAAGAGACGATCACGCTGACAGCAGTTTGTAGTGACCTAAAGTCATTCATTTAAAAAAAACTGTTAGTGATTTCACTTTTTGCAAATGAGCAGCAATGCCTTAAAATGCTGTTTAAGTAGGATGTTCATTGTTCACTAGGTTTTGGAGCAAAACTCATTCAACAACATGGTCAGGACGGTTTCAAACCTCTTCGAACCTTTCTGAACCTCTTCCAAACCAATTCGCACTGCTTCTCAGTTTTCATCTGACAAAGGAAACACGTCTGACTGAAATAGCTACTTTAAAAGTGTCTATTTGAGATCCAATGCCAGTCCAAATGATTATTATGCTCAATCTGAAGTATAGTGAGGATTTGCCAGCATTCTGTGCTGGAAAATGATAGTCAGAGATCTCGGGTGGAGGTTTGTTGTTGCTATGTGTGAATGTATGTGTGTAATCGACTGTCAGTATGACTTCATAATAAGTGTGTGTGATTATCATCTTGGCTCCGCCCAGCAGATGGTGATGTCATACGAGAGCTCCGTCAGGCCTATCAGGTGACACGTCTATCTCTGGATGAGGTTTATCACAGACTCAACTTATAATGGTGCAGTGAGAGTGTTTGCTGACTTGGCTGCCAACATGTCAGTGTGTGTGTGCATGGATATGTTTATGTTGGAGATGAAACGGGTGGTGTGTGTGGTTTGAATTCTGTGGTTTACCAGTCAGTTGGTTTAGTATATTCAGTTCTATTTTTATGCCTTTTTGTTTTATCAAATTATTGAATGTATATGGAGCTTACATCTTTGTGTCTGCGGTCTGGTCGATGTGTTTCATCATCAGGGAAATTCTGACGCTGTAAGACTGTGTGTGTATGTTCTTGTGGACTGCAAACCAGCTCAAGCATTCGTTGGTTTTGGAGGAGAATATCATTGTGGTAATAATGAATCTCCTCTGAGATGACTTTCTCATACTTCAGACATTTTTTTTGTTAGATTCCACTGATGAAAGTGTGTAGTTTTTTTGTGTTCCTCATAGATTTGTCTCATGACGAATGGCTGCTGGATGCCAACTTTCCTTTTCGACATCTGTTGGCTGCCAATAACAGCTTGCGTTGTTTTGCCTTGTCTAAGCTGAAGGAGCCATTTGACTCCACAAACTAATAGAAAGCAAATGCTCTGATGTACAGACAATAATTTTAATCTTCTGCTTTTATCAAGTACACAAACGCAAATACTCGGTTGTTGCATTAAAATCACGTGGTTGCATTCAAAATACTTGGGTGGATTCCTGGCTCTACCAAACCTCAAGACTGGATGAGTTACGTTCAAATATATGTGCCATTACACTGGATGTGTTATACATAAAAATAGCTATGAATATTGACTTTAAAGGGATAGTTCACCCAAAAATGAAAATTATCCCATGATTTACTCACCCTCAAGCCATCATAGGTTCTTCTTTCTTCTTTCAGATGAACACAATCGGAGATATATTTAAAAATAGTTAGTCCTCCAAGGTTTATAATGGTTGTGAAAGCCCACATTTTGAAGCCAAAAATAATGCATCCATTTTTCTTACAAAAACGCATCGCTTCGCTTCAGAAGGCCTTTATTAACCCCCTGGAGCTGTATGGATTACTTTTTTTAATGGATGAATGCATTATTTTTGGCTCCAAATCGTGGACCCCCATTTTTTTTAAATATATCTCCGATTGTGTTTGTTTGAGTGAAGATACTCATATATACCTAGGATGGCTTGAGGGTGAGTAAATCATGGGATAATTTTTTGGTGAACTATCTCTTTAAAGGTCCTCTAAGCGATGTCACGCGTTTTTAGGCCAAACATTTTTTGTCACATACAGCAAACATCTCCTCACTATCCGTTAGCTGCCTGTCCCCTGGACACACTGTAAAAAAACGCGGTCTCTGTAGTCGCCACAAGCTCCGAAAACGGCAATAAAAACAAACTGGTGCAGCCTGGACCATGAATCATAATAAACATGCTCCAGCCAATAACCGACAAGAATGATTTTAAATGCGCGTTCATGACTGTTTCAGGAAGCACGGATGGGAGGGGAGGAGGAGGAGGAGGAGGGAGGGTCTAGCTAGCCTCTGTTTTGTTTGACAACACTTCAAACGTCAACAGGAAGTTACTCCGCTCAGGATCGCTTAGAGAACCTTTAACTAGCTACTAGCTGATCTAAAACTTTGCATAAAAATTCACACATTTTAAAATAGAAATACAATGTTACTTTAAAATATTCACAGGATTGAATAACATTAAAGGAAAATAGTTTTTTTTTTTAATAGCCTTGAATATTTTTTTTATTGTTATATACTATAATAATTTGTACACATGAAATGGATGGAATACCATAACAATGGTCTCGTTTTGTTGACTGTTTTCTTGTTCTCAACTAGACATTTATCATGTTATTAATTAAAAATACATTAATAATAATAATAATAAAAACATCTAGGGAAGCTGTTTTAAAGGGATAGCTGTTTCAAAGGCATTTTCAAAAATGAAAACTCTGTCATCATTTACTCCTCCTCAAGTTGTTCCAAACCTGTATACATTTCTTTGTTTTGCTGAACACAAAGGAAGATATGTGGAAGAATGTATGTAACCAAGCAGATCTCACCCCCCATTGATTACAATATTTTTTTTTTTTTTCCTTACTATGGTAGTCAAAGGGGTGCGAGATCTGGTTGGTTACAAACATTCTTCCACATATCTTCCGTTGTGTTCAGCAGAACAAAGAAATGTATACAGGTTTGGAATAACTTGACGGTGACAGAATCAAAAAACCCAAACATTTTTGGGTGAACTATCCCTTTAATGACAAAATTACTAGGAAAAAGAATGGATGCATTTCTAAACGTAGAGCAATCTATGTGAAAAAAGAGAAAATAAATAGTTTACCTTAAAGAGAAAACTGGCTGTAAAAGAACTGTTAATGTTAAAGTTTACTGTAGCGCCTCCTTTGCATCAATGTTGAAAATACAACACAACATGGGTGGCATTATGAATTAAAATCAGAACATTTCCAAATGCAACATGTAATTGAGCATGCACAGCTAAAAGCTTTTCGCAGCGTTGTGTTTATGTGCAGTAGCAGTTTACATAGAGTATGCTTCAGGTCTTGTTATTGTCGCTGGTTGTCAGAGAAATCAGCACAGTTGTTTCTTTTGTGAGAGTTTCATTGAGTAACTGTGTATGTAGATTGACCATCTGCATTTCCTGGAAGGAAAATACAGATGTGTGTACAGAGTTGGCACATCCATCATTCAAGAGGAGGAATGCTGTCATTTTTGACTCTCTGAACATTCCCCTTTTCCTTTTCTCTCTCGCTGTCAGTTTGTCTGTCTGTCGTCTGTCTCTCGCTGTGTTGGAAAACAGTCTATGATGCATCAGGGTTGGCGGTTTCAAAAGGTGGAGGTCATTTCCTGCCAAAGTTTCCTCTTTATCTTCCTTTTTCCTGAATTCCTCACTGATGATTCCAGAGCTGACAGTTTGCCTTCCTCGGCTGTGATATTTGCACAGAAAGAAACACTGTAAACAATATCTTCATCTCAAGAGAACAACTCATCAGTTTACGGTTGTCACTTCACATTCACATTAGTTTTAACCCTGAATCATTAATTCTCACAAACATGTTAGTTGTTAATCAGTTTTTTTTTCCTCACAGATGATGAAGTTGATGAAAGGAATAGTTCATCCAAAAATGAAGATTGTAACTCTCCCTTATGTTGTTCATATCAAAACCTAAAAAAGTGCACAAATTATACAAATATATCATGTAAATGATATATTTTTTTTAAAGAAATGTTTGATTAAAATGTTTTTAATCAGCAAATAAGTTGATCAAAAGTGACAGTAAAGACATTATAATGTTACAAACTTGTTTGAAATGTTTGAACTTTCTATTCATCAAAGAATCCTGAAAAAATTATCACGGTTTCCACAAAAATTGTTTTCAAGATTGATAATAATAAGAAATGTTTCTTGAGCAGCAAATCATATTAGAATGATTTCTGAAGGATCATGTGACACTGAAGACTGGAGTAATGATGCTGAAAATTCAGCTTTGCATTACAGGAATAAATTACATTTTAAAACATATTACAACAGAAAACAATTCTTTTAAACTGTAATAATACTTCACAATATTAGTGTGTTTACTGTAATTTGATCAAATAAATGCAGCATTGGTTTGCATAAGAAACTCCTTTCAAAAACATTTAAAAATCTCACTGACCCCAAAGTTTTGAACGGTAGTGTATATAGTCTGAATGATTCATTTTAGGTATTTCGACTACTTTTATGGTACTTTTTTGGTTGGTTTCTCCTTTTCTGTTTGACATGAGGGTGAGTAAATGATTTTTGGGTGATCTGTCCCTTTAAGCCAACTTTTTCCTTTCACTCTGTCTTGAAGGACCTAACAAGATCAAATCGCAGAAATTGTACTTGACTAATCTGTGTCGTCTGTTGTTTAGTTTATTTAGCTGTGATATCAGTGATCAGTCTATTGAGCTCCAGGTAACAATTGACTTTCAGCCTTAGAGTTAATAGCCTTGTGTCTTGCTTGTACAGATCGATATTCGTATTAATTAATCAGCGCTATCGGCCATGCGATCTGGTTCTATTTGTTGTTACATCAGCGCAATATCAATAGGGAAAGTGTACTCCCTGATCGCCATGGCAACTTCATCGCTCAGGTCAAAGAAAGTTTATCTTATCTTGCTGCTGAGAGTGGCAAACTGCTTAGAAATCTAGTTTAGACTCTCAGATCATCGATTGGGCCCTTTCTCTCTCTTTCTCTCTCTCTCTCTCTTTCTCTCTCTCTCTCTCACTGGCCTCATTTTGATCAAAATAGAAAAGGAAGGTTGGAACATCAGTATTTAAAGTCTGATACTGCATGCCTTCAGGAAGGAAAAATCACAAATGAGATCTCTTTTACATCTCAATTGTTTCTCCAAGGCACCAATGAGACCAAATAACAGAGGTTTTATTTCTCCTGAGAAAAAGACCTCAGTAATCTTAACGTTTTTCTTCCTGAGTTCCATGGGGGATCTTAAACTGTTTTCAGATTAATCAAGATACTAAAGTTTGTGATTAAAAGTTAGAGATCTCAGTATGAATTCAGACATTCAAATCAATACCAGATGAACTGAGATATGCTATTAATGTTTATAACACTCTTCCTGTATTTCAACAATTGTCTCAATATGTTATTTGGAATTTATTTATTTTTTATTTTTTTTATTTTACCTTTCATGCAGTTTGTAATATAGCTGTTTGTGAATGTAAAAGGTCTGCAAAGTTTTAAAGGTCAAAGTGCACAATAAATAAAGTTATTGTCTCTTAAAAGAAAGAATCAATTCTGATCTGCTGAAACGAGACATCAGTAATTCCAGTGTCGCTTCCTGTTACCAGTGTAACAATGTAAGAAATTTGCATAATGCCAGCCTATTGTTTTCATTGGCTGCCGCAAACGATGCCTACTTTGACCCTCAAACACTGTGGGCCCTATTTTAACGATCTGAAACGCAAGTGTCAAAGCGCGAAGCGCAAGTAACTTTGTGGGCGGGTCTCGGCGCTGTTGCTATTTTCCCGGCGGGATAAATGGCTCTTGCGCCCGGCGCAAATCTAAAATGGGTTGGTCTGAAGTAGCTTCATTATTCATAGGTGTGGTTTGGGCGTAACGTGAAATAAACCAATCAGAGCGTCATCCAACATTCCCTTTAAAAGCAGGTGCGCAAGTTCCATTATGGATTGCTATTATTATGGTGTATTTACCAGGCGCACGCCAGGAGCGGTTCACAGCCGAGGAGACTGATGTTCTTGTAAGAGCAGTGAAAGACAGAGAAGTTGTGTTGTATGGGGATGGGAGAAACCCACCCAAAATAGCGTCGGTTAAACAGGTTTTTTCACATCTTCGTGGCACACCACAATGATTTCCGTCATCTCATGTGTTAATATTTTTTTAGTGTAACAATTTATGATTTGCAAAAATAACTGTTGCATCTGTGTAGATTACATGAGCAAAGTGTATGCGCGTTGTGCACGCTATACATTATGGTCAAGCATGCGCCCTTAAAATAGCATAATGAACAACGCGCAACGCGCCACTGACTTTAGACTAGGTCTTTTCTGGTCAGTGGCGCAATTGTTTAATGGAACAGCAAAATAGCACCAGGGATTGTTTGCGCCGGAACACGCCTCCTTTTTTGCGCTGAACCGCCCAGGGAGCGCAAGTTCATTCACTAGTTTAGCGACGTGCTTCTGTGGAGGGAAAAGCGCGCTTTGCGCGGGTGCAAAATAGGAATGACACATGCGTCGGTGTACAAAGTCAATTGCGCTGGGTGCAAGATAGGGCCCTGTAAGTTGTAGCTGAGGCCCAGAAGAGATTGGTTCGTGTTGTTGATGTCTATAAGACACTGTTTTCTACACTGTGAATCCACCTCGCATGCACTTCAAAAGGTTGAGGACTCACACTGGAATCGATACGGGAAAAAACAATGCCAACGTTACTGTTCATATCAAGTGCTGAGAGCCTCTGGAGCTGATATTGAGATATGGTAATCGGCGTATCATTTCCGACATGCGCTGTAAGCGGTAGACCAATCACAACAGACTGGGCCATCTGACCAATCAGAGCAGAGTAGGCTGGAATTTAGAGAGACTGAATCTTTGAATGAACTATTTCAGGCTCTTTGAGAAATTAGATGATGCTGCAATGTATATTATGAGAAAAATAAAGTGTTTTTTTTTTTTTTTTGATGCATATAAATCTGAGATCTCCAAAACAAAAGTCGGAACATTTAAAACAACATACTGGGGGCACATTAAGGAATTTCTTAGGTATTTTTTTTAGTCCTCTGATCTGAAGTGAGGGCTTTTATAAATAAATAAAGCTGCGATTATCAGATTTTCAGATCGAGTGTGGATTTAGTTGTCAGTCATTCAGGTGTCATAATTCATAAGTTGATGTATTTGATTTCTGTGCCATTCCTTTCAACATAGAAAGTCAGAATTTCCAACTTCTTCTTGGAAAACTTCAATAGATTAAAACTTAATGTCGGAAATGGACTTTAGTGTAGAAATTCATAGGTTCGCTGAAATTCACTAAAGCCTCATTAGACCTGAATTCTTCTACTCGTACACTACCGGTCAGAAGTTTTTGAAACGGTAAGATTTTTCAAATGTTTTTAAAAGAAGTCTCTTCTGCTCACCAAGGCTTCATTTATTTGATCCAAAATACAGCAAAAACAGTAATATTGTGAAATAATACCATTTAAAATACCTGTTTTCTATTTGAATATATTTTAAAATGGAATTTATTTCTGTGTTTGCAAAGCTGAATTTTCAGAACATTACTCCAATTTTCAGTGTCACATGATCCTTCAGAACTCATTCTAATATGCTGATTTGCTGCTCAAGACAATTTATTAATATTATCAATGTTGAAAACAGTTGTGTACAATTTTTTTTTCAGGTTTATTTGATGAATAGAAAGTACAAAAGAACAGCATTTATCTTAAATATAAAGCTTTTGCAACATTATAAAACAGTAGTTTACTGAACAAATTGTGTCTCTGTCTTTTAGTTATAATTTAATGTACAATATATTTAAAGTTTCTTAAGGATAAAAAATTATCTCTGCTAATGCTATAAACTATGTAGGGAGCCCTTACTTGAACATTATGCTATATAATATTAAAGGTTAACAACTGAGCCCAAACTGCTAGCCTAAATTAAATTAAGATTTACTCCAATTTGTTGTTGAAATATAATCATTTATACACAGTGGCTGTCATTTTCATGACTTATTTATGATTTATAAAGTTGATTTATGACATGATTTATTTAAACATACATACGTACATATATATATATATATATATATATATATATATATATATATATATATATACGTGTGTGTATATATATATATATATATATATATATATATGGTAATACAGTGCATATGTATATATATTATGCGAAAGAGTATTTTTCAACATACCTTCAGATCATTCATGTTTATTCTGTAACTAGTTTTAAAGAGGAAGAGATGATCGTGTTCACTCGAGCTTGCGCTATGGTTAAACTGAGGTGCCTGTACAGAGATCTGTCGCACCACATCAAAGTGCGTCAAAATGGCATTTTCTGTTAGAATTTCATGATTTCGTGGACAGAATTTGAAGGATGACACTTTAGGCCCATTCACACGGAGACGAGTTTAGCTGTATACGCAAAACTTTTGTAGTGTATAGGCGTTTCGTCTAGACGGATCCGTTTTCAGAAGGTGAAACCGGGTCTGTTTTTTAAAACCAGGTACCAGAGTGGATAAATCTGAAAATGACGCCCTTGCATTTTCGTGTGTACAGCCAATCCATATAATTTGTGAAACAATGAATAGCGGACTACATGCTTGTGTTTGTGCTGCAGAAGCTACTGAGCCTATTAGCTTTACTAAAATAAAGCTTTATTTTTAAGCTTTACTAAAGTTTGTATACAGCATGCAAGGTTATGCGCATACTCCTAGTCTTATTCTCCCTTTTTAGTGTATCCCTGTGGCAGAATTACAGTGCCACATACTGATCTGGCATGTATACTACATCGTTTTGAGTCGGTTTCATTGGTTTTGTGTGTATGCAGATATTTCTTGAGACGAGGAAAAAAAAAATCAGATAAGGAAAGCTCTGGCTTCGTGTGGATGTAGCCTTTGTTTCTTATCGGAAGTAACAAAACACAGAGCTTATTGCGATTATTGGTGGTTAATGGTGGTTAGGCTATACAATGCTGTATTCGTCATATACTGCTTTCGTCTTATCCACCTGTCTTTGTCCGTTGTCGCAATTCACCGGGAAACCAAAATGTTCCTAAACAGGAGACCTTAAAGTTGCAATGTGTACATACTCTTATGTTCATACTCAGTTCAACCGGCATACATACTCTTATGATTGTCTTTAAATTTAAAGCAGTGTTTATCTGGCACAAAATAACTTTTAAAATTCAAATCGTTAAATTTATTTGAAATAAAACTTAACTCATTGAAAACATATTGAGGTATTTTCTTGCTAATGAGAAATGTAGTTAGTAGCGTAGCTACTTTAAGTTAGTTACTCTCCAACATTAGTGCAGCCCATCTGTGGTGTACGACAACTTCTGTCTTTCCCACTTATTCTCCCAGAGGTCCCAGTTGTAGCCCAGTTTGTGGTTTGGTTCCAGCATGGTTATATACCTCATCAGGCTCAGAATAGCCCCCGGGGATCCCAACACAGATACTCACGTTTTCCCCCCACTCCTGCCTTGGGGACACAATCGCTTCATTTACCACTCTCTATTTGGCCCCTGCCAAAAGGGGAAACAGCCAGAGAGAGAGTGAAGGGGCAACATCATGAATTCACTCATTTCACTCACACGTCTCCGTCACCTTGGCTCCGAACATCACCGGCGTGGAGATACGGCTCAATTAAGTGCGTTTCACGGGTTAGACCTCTAATCTGCCCGCCAAAATTTTATCAGCGGAAATCTTAGCATGTAATGAATATGGATATTGACTTGTGTTAAGCGTGTTTGTGTGTGTGAGGCTGGGAGATGAACACAAACACACACTTCACTGCTTCTCAGAACGAATGAGACTTTAGCCAGTATCAGTATTAGACATAGATTCAGGAGCCCAGAGGAAGATTGTTTCTTTCTGAGACATAGAGTTCACAGTTTTTGAGTTCACACTTTATTTCTACTTGATGCATATGTTTAATTGACGTTCCAACCTTCCAACATTTATTTGGGGATTTTTGAGAAATATTTGCATTCATATTAAGGTATTTTGAAGGTATTTGCAGGCCTAGGAAATCTGAGCACAGTTTGAGACATTATTTAGATCTTTTCTGAAGAAAAATTGTTCTGTTTACAATCTTTCAGTTCTGCCTTTATTGGAAAATCTAATCTGAACTGGAGAGGAGAAACATGTGAGATTGAGTCTTTTTCTCAGTAGAAACATCTTTTATTTGCATTCAGTCATTCTCATTGTCTTAGAGAAATATTTGAGATATTAAAGAAATCTCATTTTTGTGATTTCTCGTTATCTTTTCACACAAATTAACTTCTTGAGCTTATGATGATGATGTTACTTATTTTTCGCTCATATTAAGATACTTTACAGGAAATATTTCTCATACACACTGACCTTAAGCTGGTGACAGAAATATTAAAGTGTGAGTTTCTGGCAGGAATTAGTGCAGTTTGTGTGTATCTGATGGAGGGGTTTGGGCATTTCTCTGGCATTTCTTGGGAAACATCATTAAGGAAAAGGTGCTGGGGAGGATTAAACATCAGGCCTTTCACTTCAATTTGTACATCAGTATTTCCTCAAGCTTGTAATATAAAGCGGACATCACGTTTCAGACTGGCTGGAAAATCACTGGAGACAAAGCTCTGGGAAATAAACAGATCAACAATTTATGTCAGATGTGTAAGAAATAAGAAGTAAACCTCCAGAACATGTTAAGGCTTTAAGGGCAAAGCTGTGCATTGATTTGACAGGACCGCATGTCTGAGGTTTGTCATGATATGGACTTTCAGTAAAACCCTGTTTTATCCTCTTAATCTGGCATATCTGCCCTTTTGCGTGCATATGTTACAATATACACAGAAAACATGAACCAGGATTTGGCTTTAATGGTATGGTTCTTGCAAAAATGAAAATTCTATTCTGTTTACTCATACTCATGTTTACTTCTGTTCTGTTTACTCGTGCTCCAAACACGTGTGGATTTCTTTCTTCTGCGAAACAAAAAGATATTTGAAAGTAGATAAAAAGAGTCTGTAAAACTCAAACCGTCTGTCTGTCTGTCTGTCTGTCTATCTATCTATCTATCTATCTATCTTATAAACAATGGGGGCTGGACATCTGTCCCTTTAGGGGGGTCTGAGGCCATATGTGTGTATATGAATGTGTATTTGTGTGTATGTGTAGGTGTGTATGTTTGGGATTTGCAGAGGCACACATTTGACCATCATCAACTTTCTTAAGCCACTGAAACAGAATAACACATGGGTCAAATGATAAGGGAGGCAAAAAATATGAAAGTGCTGATTGATTGATGTCTGGCTCTGCGTTTGACAGCGAGTTTCGGATCAGTGTGTTTGATTCCCTCTCTCAGATTGAAGCTCGGCAAATGTGAAGGACAAAAAGGTCACAGATATTCGTCTCCTTCTCTCTCATCTTCCACTGGTCTCGTGAAACTAGTTATAGCATAGTGGTCAAGTGGGACAGCTTCTGCTGTGAGGTGATTTACATTCAACATGCATTCCTTTTTTTATTTTTACACGAGTTTTGTCATTGTCTTTGAGGCTCTGCTACTTTAATCCTTAAAGTTGATAACTTGAAACACGTAAAACATGTACATTGTTTTGTATTTCTTAGTCAGATTTAGAAACAAACTCTTGCAAATGTACAAGAGGACCTCTTGTCTGCGCCTTTCATACTAAAGGGACTGTCATAATGACATCATAATGAAAACTACATGGAGTAAAGAAGGAAAAAGCAGTTCAGTAGCAACCTGTCTCATGTCTGATTTGATTTAACATCTTTAGATGGTTTACGCAAAGACATAAAAATAAAAGGAATCTTTAATTAACCCGCTGTGTCTGTAAAGACGACTCATGAGATTACTTTTCCGTTTTTATTGTTCTCATCAGTCGTCAACCTACTTGACATCTTTCACATCACTGAACTGTGTAAAAACATTCTAGCATCAACATCACTCCCCGTTCAAAACCCTTAAAGTAACAGCCGTTCATTACACGTTAAAGGGATAGTTCACCCAAAAATGAAAATTCTGTCATTTATTCACCCTCACGTTGTTCCAAACCTGTATGAATTTTTCTTCTGCTGAACACAAAAGAAGATATTTTGAAGAAAATGGGTAACCAGACAATTGATGGACCCCACTGACTTCCATAGTATGGGGAAAAAAATGGGGTCCATTAACCAACATTTTTCCAAATATTTTCTTTTGTGTTCAGCAGAAGAAAGAAATTCATACAGGTTTGGAACAACTTGAGGGTGAGTAAATGATGACAGAATGTTCATTTTTGGGTGAACTAACCCTTTAACTAAACATTAGATTATTAGTCATCATAACCGACATCCATTGAGAATCAAACTGAACACGGTCTGTTCGTGATTCTGGAGGGTTTGTAAGTGTGAATGTAATTCATGATCAATTGTTTGAAAGGACTGAAATCAAGGTCGTGTGCTGCCTGGCTCATAGTCGGTTTAATCATAATGATCTCCATGCCCATTCATTTCTCAAGCTTTCCTGAAGATAAGCTTCTTGTGGTGGTCAGTAATGTACATTTGAAAGTACTTTAATGAATGTAGTAAAATGACTTTCATCACATTATCTCCAATTAGCTCCAATAAAGATTGCACACTTCTATCTGTGTTTCAAAATATTTTTTTTGTTTTTCATTCTATACCTCTCTTTGTTTCTTTCTCTCTCTGTGACTTTCTTCTTTATGGCAGTTTAAAAGATATAGAAAGATAGAAACATGGGAATTTTGTATTTCAGGCACACAAAAGGTTAAAAGACTCTTTCATACTTCAGTTAACTATAATGAAATGACCTGACTTATATAACTATATATAAAGGCAAACGGCAGCATGATTAGCTGATTTAAAAGGTTAGTTCACCCAAAAATGTAATTTCATTAATTACTCACCCTCATGTCGTTCCAAACACGTAAGACCTTCGTTCATCTTCGGAACACAAATTAAAATATTTTTGATGAAGGTTTTTTTTTTTCAACGTGACTACAGTGGTTCAACCTTAATGTTATGAAGCGACAAGAATACTTTTTGTGTGCAATAACAAAACAAAACAGTTGCATTAGTGTTACGCATTTCAGCGCATCCGTGTTTACGCCCAATACCGGCTCAGTATTGGCCGGCACCTGCTTCAGCATCATATGCATATGTCGTGGTGCTCATGTAAACAGCCTCGGCCAATACTTAGCCGGCGTTCGATGATAAACGAAGGCCTTGCGGGTTTAGAACGACATGAAGATGAATACTTAATGACAGAAATTTCATTTTGAAACTAACCCTTTAAGCTAATCCAGGTGGTCAAGGTTGATGGTGGCCAAAATTCTTCATTGATGGCCATTTATGTGTTACTGTGTATTATTAAAATATTTTTGCAATATATTGTTTATTATATAATATTTAGTGATGCACCCAAATTGACATTTTGGCTGATATTGGAAAGCAGAGTATTATAGCAATCTAAAATTTATATTTATATTTTTAATTAAATAATAATATAAAAAACTTTCTTTTATAAAAGTTAAAAATTCACAAAAATAACAAAGAATTAAGAAAATGCAGTTTTATAGGCTCTGAGAAAACATTTTATTTTATTTGTGTTTTCAATAGGTAGACCAACTAGAAATACTGTGGCCATTTATAATTTATTGGCTTTAATATATCACTTTTATTGACCGATATGACCACTGATATATCATGCCTCCTAATATTATATAATAATCGGGAATGTCCAAGTGACTGTCATGAATGGGAATGTTGACAGATAGCTTGGTTCATAGACATCCTAGCTGTAGTCATGGCAGACTTTAAAACTTGCAGTGAGTATGGGAACATACACAGTCTTCACTAGCAACTATCCAGATCTGTGACGTCAAAAGCAGCAGACTGAGAATAACAGTCCACATGCTTCTGCATTTGAATGGTAGTGTAGTGTGACCAGGCCTTTAGCATGGAAACGTGGCGATCCGGATCTGAGGTGTGAACGGGTCAGCGGCCGTGTGGTCACAGTGAATGGGCCGCAGCGTGTGATTGCATGTGTCTCTGGTGCTCAGGCGTGTGTGGGTCCATGCGGTTCCCTGTGGACTCTTTGTTCAGCACCTATCGGCATATCAGCAGAGAGTCCTTCAGCCCGGGCCTCTAATGCACCATGTATGGCTTTGTAGAAGCAGCCAGGATTGTGGGCAGTGCTGGGCAGCAGGATAGCTGCAGGCCTTCTCTGCAGTCAGTGGATTAGAGGTGGCCTGCTTTCACACACGCACACACACGCAAACACACACACACACACCGGTGTGAAATCGGGCTCTGCTCTCCTCTCCTCAAATGCTAAAGCCTCTTCCCGACCATCTGTAAAATCCTCCAACTCTGTGTCTAAGTTGAGTTCAGAGTCCAATCTCCACTGCCAAAGCCTGAGAGAGAGAAAGAGAGAAAGATAGTTGAGTGACATTGGATAGAAAGGAAAAAGAAAGAGTGATTGAGGTTATGTGTGAAATGGCATACTAACACTTACTACACACAGTTTGGATATCAGAGGTACCCTTAATTTGCAACCAAGTGTGACGATACCACTGTTTCTAAAGTATCAGAAAGTAAAGTACGGATTTTTATTTCTGTTTACTTAATTGAGAAATACTTAAAGGCTACATGACAATGTTTTAATTTAATTTCTTAATATTTATATATTAAAGTTTTACTTGTATGTATATGAATATACATAAACATGAATATTTATATATTAATTTACATAAACATTTACATTTTTTAACTTTGTTAATGAGTGTGTTCAATAACTTACAGCAATTTAATGCCACTGTTTTTGTGTGAAACAGTGAATTACATTTAGTAGTATGTTGCATTTTTGTCATGTGATAGCAAAACGTTTAATATTAATTGGTGCTGTCAAATCTATTAATCTCGATTAATCACATCTAAAGTTTGTGTTTACATAATATGTGTGTGTAATATATATTATTATATTTATATATTATATATGTGTGTGCGTGTCTGTGTGTGACAAAATGTAAACACAAACTTTTGTTGATGCGATTAATCGCGATTAATCGATTTGACAGCACTAGTCTTAATGCTCTAGTTACTTAGTTGTTTAATTTATCATTCATTGAATTCATCTTTTGTTCCTGTAATCAAATTTTGTTGAAATGTCTTAACTTTTAGCAATCTGAACAATTTTATGTAAAACAGTTTCTATAACTTCTAGTATGTTTGAGACTGAATATCATCAACTTGAACATTGCATTATGGGAAATAGTGTTTTAGTCACTGTGCTCTGCACACAAGTTGAACTGCACACTTTGTTAGATATAGTAATTAGTACAACTTTTGTATAGCATTTTGTACAGAAAAAAAGCAGTACTGCATACTGCAAATATAGTACAAGTATGTAGTATGCTGTTCCAAACAGAGCCATGGAGGATAAGAAAATACAGAATTGCCAAATTAAATGTTTGGGGTAAAAAGGATGATTTTGATTAGAGAGAGACTGCTTGAAGCATGGGTAACAGGATATAATGTCTCTGGGACTTCTTTTAAATAACCCCCATACTATTTTGCTTCGGTGTGAATTTTTGTGGTGTTTGTCATTTTTGTGTAGTTACGAACTGTATTTAAGAATACTGGTTATATACAGTAAAATCAGAAAGTAAGTTTATTGTGTTTGCTGTGAAGTCGCACAGTTTACAGAACGATTTTTTTTCTCCTTATGTACATGCTGATTTTTTTTATAATGTTGATTGGGATGGTGTTATATTTCATGATCGCCTCAAAATCTAGATCTGTGCTTTGAGAAGAGTAGCTGAAATGGGTCCGTCTTTTCAGACTCTCGCATCCATTTCACGGCGCTTTGGCAGTCAGACTTCTTCTGTGGTTAAGCTGGGTGCATTTTTTCCATATTTTGACATTTGTAAGTCAATGGTAACACTCCTCAACGTCAGCTCTCTCTACAGCTGTGTCGAGAAGTGGAATAAAAGAGTCCATCATAATCAGGACACAAATTATGTCCTCTCTTTTTTTTTTTTTTTTGGTCTGTGGCTTTGGAGTTGAGATGCATGTCTAATCTCTGGTGATTGTGTGGCATTTTGGAGGGGGGCTGGGGGGGGGGCGGGTCGAAGGGGAACATTGGCCTTCATCTCGGCCAGCACATCAGCTTTCCATCCTAGATGTGAATCACGCTGTCGCTGGACTCATCAGAGATGGAACGTTGATTGCTTTTTGACACCCCTCCAGCATGGACTCGGCCCTGCATACATCATCCAATTTGAACACACCCAAAGTTTGGTGTGTGTGTGGGTTACTTCAGCTTTTTCCTCCTTAAAGACTTTGATTCCAAGTGCTTTGACAGTGTGTGTGTGTGTGTTAGGCGTTGAGGTTGATATTATTGTGTTGGTTTTTCATTTTCAGAAAATTGCAAGACATTTTAATGCCACATTTGTCCTTCTTATAAGTGGAAGCAGAATGTGTTTGTCACATCTTATCATCTGTCACATATCTGAGGAAAAATATATCTGTTTTGAATTTAGTGGAACATAGAGCTGTGTTTATGAAAACCATTTTTAAATCACATATGAAACCAGTTATGTAATGCTTGCTGCTCTCTCACTGAAAGTGTTGACTTTTTGGCACTTTATTAGGTGGATGTCACATTTGAAATGGTTTCATTTGTAAAAATTGTGTTTCATTACATTTCATTTACTCAATTCAAGACTAAAGGGATGTTTAAAGGCACAATATTTAAAATTTTTGAACCACTAGAACAGTGTTATATATTTTGATTGACTTGTGTACTTACTTGGAAACGTTTGGGATAATGTGTTTAAATTCAGAGAAATAAGCAATTTTAACCAGGATATGGGCCGTGTCTGTGCGTCGCTTATCAATCACATCATATTCGCATTACACTCAATTTACAGTTTTATTTTGTAGAAACTATGGAAACACCAAAGACGCTTTAATATATTATATTATTTATTAGACGGGTTTGGATACATTCAACACTTCCCACGATTCCTCGAATTCAAGGCGTCATCAAGCTATGCCTTTGTTTTGAATAAGTGACCTCTAGAGGCGAAAAATAACATATTGTGCCTTTAATAGGCAAATGTATTATTTGCATTGATAAATGTGTAGTTTATGGTTTAATAGTGACATGATAGCTTTAAACCAATATATAGAAATGCAAAAATAGTAAAATACTAAATAGTAAGCATATTGTGCACTTCATACAGATTACTTGTGTGCATGGAATATCCGAAAGATCTACACAACCAGAACACTTTGAGATATTAGTCTATGCCACAATGCAATGCACTTGACTTAACTTGACCTTCCATTTCCAGTGTAACAAAAACAAAAAAACTGCAGGAGAAATGCAAAACCCTTTTTTCTCTCTGAATTAAACATGCAATGTACTGAGGTCATGTGCCAAACAATGTAGTGTATACTTTTTGAAGCATTTATCATTGCATTCAAACTGTTTTACTTGCTTTTTTTAGCAGATAGAACACTAGGTTTTCGTTCTGAACACAGCCTAAGTTTGTCACTTACTGCTGAACGCATGTATCATGTCCGATTCAGATGGTATTTTTAAGAGAGTTCAATTAGGAGAGGAGCAGAATTAGGTTAATACCACAGGGCTTAACAACAAACATCTGTTTTATTTTAAGCATTGACCAACGGGACATTGAGCTTTGAATGAGTTCGAGAGCTTAATTTGAGTTTCCTCCTACTAATGTCCCCCAGGTATGCAAATGAGCTCTTTGTAATTGGTGGGCGTAACAAAGGGGAGGAGAGTCTCTTAATTAGGCAGCACAAATGAGTGCGTGTTATCCAGCCTGCTTTAATAAAATTACTGCAGACAGACAGCATGTCACGCCGTGCTCATATCACTGCAAAAAGTACTCTTTATCAGTATCTGTGCATGTATATTTTCATTTATTCAGATGCTTTTATTCAAATCCACTTACAGATTAGGAATGCTACAACACCAGTGAATTAATACCTTTTGATATTGATCTGAAAACCTAAAGCACACTGTAAAACCCAATAAGTTACGGTAACACAAACCATGTGAGGAGTACGATTGCCTTAAATGTTTTAAGTTCATCAAACTCAAAGTAATAAAGTTACATAAGACTAAGCAAAAACTAACATTGGTGCACAGGTGTCTCTCATTAACAATCACATCACCAGCATCCCTTCACTCCCATAGTTCTCAGCCTCGCCCAACTCATCGTAATGTTAATTACATACAGTTCATTTACATAAACATCACAACACACAGAAATCTCTGCAACTCAGTCTCAGTTAAAGTTAAATTTAACTCAGTTAAATTCAGCTTACTACAATCAAATTGAGTTCATGCAACTTTCTTCTGTTAAGTACAGTGAACTTTCATTATTATTTGAGCGAAACCAACTCAATTCATTTAATTAATTTGACTGTTCGGTTTCACAGGGCAGAGGTCAATGTGATGTTTTCTCATTTTTCAATGCAAATAACTAAAATTTAACAGAGAAGCAAAATTGAATATATGTAATGTCATATAATGTAAATGTCATTGCATTAGATAACAAAATATCCAACAAAGTGGAATTTATTTTATAGAAAGACTACACTCTAAAAAAGAATACACTTTTAGAATGCAAGTACGGCAGTGGCAGCTGATTTTAACCCTGGTTGTATCGAAACCTAGTAAATGTAAGGCCACTTTATACACAAGTGAATACAAACCTTAAAGTTATTCAGAAAGATAACCTCAGGAAGTTTTCTCTCAGGACGGGAGACAAAATGACCGTCGATAAACGCACATCCTGATTTTGCCGAGTTAGACGCGTTCCTGTGTCAACATATTTTGTTGATCCTGGAACAACATTCCTGTCCGAAAAATTAATCATAACCATATCCCTACCCCTAAACCTAACCCTACCCATAACTTATTCCTAAAATCAGAAGGAAATGATAGGTGAATAACATTGATGTAGAAGCACATAACCCTGGTTGTTGCCTAAACTTGACATAAACTGTAAACTTGTTCCTCAAATCTGATTGGTTGATTGGAACGTTGTTCCAGGATAAACAAAGATGTTAATCCAGGAACATGTTGTACTTGGTGAAATCAGGTCCTGTGTTGAGAAACTAATCTGGATTAATCCAGTTTGGAAAACCAGTAGTTGGTTACTATTACCCAGCAGGTTGAGTAGTTTGTAAGGAGATGCATCATTTCTACTTTCAGTTAAAGTAACCTTTAAATTATTTAAAGTAACCTTTAAATTATAAAACAACTGATATTCAAAGTGAAGACAAAATGTATTTAAACATTTTTTTTTTTTTTGGGGGAGGATTGTCAGACAGAACACTTTTTGAATCTGTTGGCTCTTGATCTCCTATAGCATTGTGGGATATTAAAGTGTGGCAACACAATTCAGAATCCCAGCAGGTGTTATAGGTCATCCAGGTATTGTTCACCTACTGTATCATGAATACTGAGTATCCTTAGACATTTGACATACTGCTTTTTGCATACTTTGTAGCAGCAGGTACACATATTCAGATTCGGAGCTTGACACCAGTTGGTTAAAAGTCGTTGCAAAAATTGCTCAGAAAAGTGAAGTTAGTTCAGAGTTCGTTTTATGCCACTTGGTTTGATGTTTTGTTATCTAATGCAATGACATTCACAAATTTTAAAGTGTGGCTTAAGTGTCCAAATACTTTTTTGAGGCTACTGATCTGCACGTCTCGGGTCTGTCACTAAAAGCTTTTGCAGGTTCTTTCAGGAGCACAGGTGCTGTTCTCTGAGCTGGAGCCGTGTTTCTGTTGCTCCATGTGTTAGAAACGAGAAAAAAATAATAATAACACAAAGTGCAATATCGGCTTCAACAGGAATCATACTGCTGTTTCTCCTCTTAATCTCGACACCGATCTTAATTCCAATAAAACGTTTCCTTTTTTCCAGACCAGGAGGCACTCCAGTCATGTTTCTGTGGTCATACTTTATTGAATATCATTTTAGATAAGAATATAATCCTTTCAGCCAGATGATGTATATTGACCAGTTTTTTTTTTTTTTTTTTTTTATCAATAATAGTGTACAAGGCTAGAGACCTTTAAAGTGGAGTGTGAGTTTGTATCTGTGTGTACTTGTGTGTCATTTCATACTCTTGACTTCTGATCTATTGCAATAAACCCACATGATCTGGTAAGCAGGGTCTTGTGTTACCCTGAAGGGGTTTATTTGATGATAATGACCTGCTGACTGTACATTATCTTGCTTTTTATGTGGCTTTTTACCAAATAAGTCAAATATTATGATGTGAATAGAAAGAGACCAGAGATCAACACAAGAGACTAGTATAGTAATGTAGAAAATCAGTTGCCTGGGGCAACAGTCAATTATACAGTTTAACAGTATTATACAAAAATATCTGACTGCAATATGCCAGAATTGACCAATCATTTTGATTTATATTAGGCCTAGTCACATCTTCTGTTGTTGATGACTAGTTTAAGTGGTTAAATAGTTAAGGTGTGGTATATGTGTTTATGGTGCTGCTCTAGGTGAAGTCTCGTTTTAAAGCATGCGTGTCAGGCAGTGTTTTTTATTTAAATTACACAACCTTTTAAAAGTGTACATGTTTAATTTCTGTGCCACTAGCAGCACAAAATGAAATTTCAATCTATTTCTTACAAGTCAACCAATATAGTAAATAGTATAAACAAAATGCTATTGTGTATAAAAAAAAACTAATTGTCTGTCTGTCTAGTCTATCTGTTGATCCATTTAGCCTGTCTATCTATCTAGTCTGTCTGTCTATCTGTTTATCCGTTTATCCATTTAGTCTGTCTATCTATCTAGTCTGTCTATCTATCTAGTCTGTTTGTCGGATCTAATCTGTCTATCTGTCTATCCATTAAGCCTGTCTATCTATTTAGTCTATCTATCCATTTAGTCTGTCTATCTATCAGGGCTGGGCGATGTATCGAATGCTTTTGTCACGCGCATTTCTTCAGTAAAGCCGGTTCCCTGATTACCACTAAATCGCCATCACCTGCTTTCAAATGGAGCGGCATTTAATAGACAGAGCCGTAGATCACTGATAAGCCACGCAATATCGCGTTCAATATCGACGGCGATACATATCGATTATGTATCGATAGCAGGCTATCTATCTATCTGTCTGTCTATCTGTCTGTTTAGTCTGTTTAGTCTATCTATCCAGTCTGTATATCTAGTCTATTTAGTCTAGCTATCCAGTCTGTATATCTAGTCTATTTAGTCTATCTATCCAGTCTATATATCTAGTCTGTCTATCTGTCTATCCATTTAGCCTGTCTATCTAGTCTGTCTGTCTATCCATTTAGCCTGTTTATCTATTTAGTCTGTTTAGTCTGTCTTTCTGTTTAGTCTATCTATCCATCTAGTCTGTCTAGTCTGACTATCTAGTTTGTCTATCTATCTATCTATCTATCTATCTATCTATCTATCTATCTATCTATCTATCTATCTATCTATCTATCTATCTATCCAGTCTGTATATCTAGTCTGTCTGTCTGTCTATCCATCTAGTCTGTCTAGCCTGACTCTGTTTAGTCTGCCTAACCATCTAGTCTACCTATCAAGTCTGTCTATCTAGTTTTAGTCTGTCTATCTATCTGTCTGTCTATCTAGTCTATTTAGTCTATCTGTCTATCTTTCTAGTCTATTTAGTGTGTCTATTCAGTTTGTCTATCTGTCTGTCTATCTAGTTTAGTCTGCTTGCCTGTCTATCTAGTCTATTTAGTCTGTCTACTAGTCTGTCGATCTAGTCTGTCTATTAATAATACATATGGTTCATTTTACCATATTAATGTATTTATATAAAATATTTATATTATTTATTTTTTCATGCACAATAAATAATATTTTGTAACAATGAATACAAAATAAATAAATGTAAAAATATGATTGCTTGACTTTTTCAGTTAACTTAATGCTGAAAATATCAGGCTTATTTATCATTGTCAGCAACGCACAAGTTTAGTCCATTTCTGAGTTTTTAAACCTTTATTTTCATTGCAGCGAGTCAGAGATGTAGCAGAGCCGGGCAGGGGTGTCTTTAACAAAGTGCTGTCCTGGTATTAGAGTCTGGGGAGGGCAGAAAGCTTGATCGACTGCTGGTTGAGTGAAAATCATCATTGTTACTGTTAATGTGACTGCATAAAGTTGAGTCTTGTTGGATATGACCACAGGACAGGAGCTTGTCTTATTGTTTTTGTTGACACATAGAATAAAACAAACAAACAAAAACACAATATCTCAATACTGAGATTAAATGGAGAGCAAATGAGATCTGTATGTCAGAGTTTGATTGTGTTGATCAGTTCTTATGGTTGGCTTGAAATCGATCCAGATTGGTAAAGTTCGTCATGGCAGATGTCCCTGTGAGAGCCCACACTGAGGTGACATCTCACCCTAAAACTTCACCCAGGAGGAGGTCAGAATGTGTTTTCCTCCAATTTACATCAAAATCTGTTCACCAAACACTCTAGTTCTAGTATAACCCTGCTCACACCTTTTCATATCCTCTTACTGTATCTCTCCTGCGCTGTTTTCCTCTTTTATGCCGCCATTTGATCCGTGAGACCTGTCTGGTATTAAGGCCATGCAACCTGAAATTCCCAGTATTGGCTTCTAGGCAGTGCATCTTTGCGGATTTTGGGCACAGAGAGTTTTTTTCTAATGCCTTTATCCTGTGTTTCGAAGCGCTGCCATTCTCTACCCTCAGACGACTGAGGCTTGTAGACCCAGCATGTTATCAGCACCAGATGAGCATTGACTTCAGCCTTTTAATGTACGGTAGAAAGAGAGCGAGAAACTAATGAGAGCCATAAAGCACCTACTGGATAAATAATTAGGCTGCTTCACAAAAATCCTGCCTGAAAGGGAAAAAAAAAAAACTTTCTTTTTCTTCTGAAGTCAACAGTGTCAGTGATTTCTGAGGTGTTTTTCTTCTTTCATTGCTACTGTAGAGGATTTTCTTCGATGTATTTTTGTCTCTGAAGGTTGACTGCATTGAATAATGAATGTGTATCACTAACAAAAGCGCATTTAATCTGAATATCTACAACCCTGAATAATCATGCAGGGAAATATTTCCCTTTGACAGGCCATTTATGTGCTAATCCTTCAGAAAGATGGTTATTAAACATTTAGATTAAAATGTTTGGAACATGTCTGTATATTCTGTTGCAATTGTTTTTGTTCAGATGATAAATATTACATCTAACTAGATTTGCATGTCCTGAAGGAAATATCTGCACTTCCAAGGCAGTGAATGAATGTTTTAGGTAAGTTTAGGTTTTTTAAGCTTTAGTTAATTGTTGGTTCCTCTTCATCATGACATCAGGGCACAAGAATGCTCTGTGTGTCTAATTTTTCATGCTATTTTGAGTGTCATGACAACTTATGATGTATATGTCAAGTGGGCAGATTAATTAGCAGATATTTGGCAATTATAGGAGATTGTTAGCATCAGGCGATAACTGTGTCCTAATGATGATGATTTAACAGAAGTGATTTTTTCATCTAATGTAAGTTCCAAAATAAATCAAAAGCATTGCAAATGATACACATTTTGGATTTTTAAAAATATGGACATTTTAATATCATGCTTTTATGCATTTTTATGCATTTATGCAAAATGCTGTCATTTTATACATTTTATTTCCTGTCATTAATAGGGATTTATCAATCATCAAAACAATGATCATATGTGTTGTTAGTTTTTACTATCATTGTGATATATTTTTAGTAGTACCTTGCTGTTTGATTCCTCAGATTTTTAGACACATTTTTTAAACATGATTTTTAAAAGAAGGAAATAGTGATGCACACTTATTAATATAGTTCTGCAGAAATAGTAGAGAGACACTTTATGATTTTTTTTTTTTTTTTTTTTTTTTCCCAGCAAGTCTTCATGTAATGACCAGTCCTGCTGCCTTATGTTTTGAGATTACTGTTTAATGGACTTTTTAAAAACAGGGCCTCTATAAGTAATTATGGAAGATGTGGCAAATTAAAAAAAGGTTGGTTGACCACTAATAAGAAAATGACAAAATCTAAGGCAGCTCTAATGCTCATTTAGAAAGAAACGGCCAATCATAATTCAGTATGCTAATATTACAGCAGTGTTGGGGAGTAACGTAATTTAATTACAAAATAAATGTAACTGTAATCAGTTACAGTTACTGAGAAAAAATGTGTAATTAAATTACAGTTACTTATGAAAATGTTAACGATTACAAAGGAGGTTACATCTGAATATTTTCTGTAAAAAGCTAGGATGAATAGGTTGAATAATATTAGTTTGTTTAACTGATTTCTTTCCCAAATTGCATTGACTGCTCTAAATCTATGAGACACCAATGTTTCAGGAGTTTGGGACACAGAATAGGACACATGCTTATTCAATTGTTTTATTTTCTATTTGGGTTTATGTATATGCTTTATTTTTTAAGATTAACAGTTTTTTCCAAGGCATCGTTAGATGCCAGTGTTTTCTGTCATAGATATGCAAAGATTTGATTTCAAAAACAGTATCATAGCTATTAAACTATTTCTTGTTATGATTTTAAATCTGTATTTAACCTGAGAATGATCATTCGATATTTTGAAAGTCTGACTGTAATCGGTGTTGAGTACTACTGTAAGGTTAACCCTGCCTGGTTTAAATGTTTGAATATGATTAACAGCTGAAAACATTTGTTAGAAATTTAGAAAAGTAATCAAAAAGTAATCAAATGAAAAAGTTACACTACTTATTACATTTTAAATAGGGTACATTTCCAAAAGTAACCTTCCCAACACTGTATTACAGTGATGTCATTCATTTTGGATAGTGTTTTAGAATTCTAAAAATGTTTCTTAAATATCATTAAAGAATAGTTTATAATACCTCAGAAAGTAATGATCTGCAAAACAGTGTTTGGGGCCTGTACAGTAAGCAATTCAATCTGAGGGAAAAGAAAAAGGATAAGCAAGCACTCAAATGAGCTTACTGTATACAGTGCTCACAAATACACATACACAAATACAAGAAAGGATAAATGAGATTGTTTTATCAGATCATTTTGATCAAAAGACGTCTAACTGTTAACATGTGATCTGTACAGGCTTAATATGCGTCACATTCAGACTTTTTTTTTTTAACATGTGCCGGGTCCCTCAGGATCGGCTGCTATTGTTGTCATGCTCTACAGAGCGTTCGCATTCCCATTGTTCTAATACTCTTCCGACAGCTTCAGAAGAGGGGGATAGAATGGAGAGAAAGTGTGACATTATCCTCGCCGTCTTTGATGGCGACTCGTGTTTCAGCACTAGCTAATCTGCTGCTCTAATCTCCCCAGAAGATAGAAATAAACAAGCAGTTCTGTGAAAGAGGTACCGCGCATGGGTGAACCGCAGGAGGATTATGGTAATTTTTAAGGGATAAGTAGCAGTATTTGAAACCTGGCTGTTCTAATAGGGAAGTTGCTTTTAGTAGGTGAGAATTGAGGTGTTTTTCTTGCGTACTTAAAAGCTGAATGTTTATCGTTCTGTTTTTGCAGATTGTCAAATGCTTTTCGATATCCTTTGGCCTCCGTGATGCCAGTTGGCCAGTCGAAGGACAGAGAAACACGTTCAAGCCTCCAAAATTTGGAAAGTCGGAAATGAATTACGAGTCGCAGCTCAAATGAAAGGCAAGGCACCGTTCGACTTAAAAGTCAGGCTGGCTCGCCTTTAACCGGGTCCATTACAAAGGGAAAAGGAAATCACACCGCATACCTGATCCACCAAAAAAGGCCTTTTGAAATGTGTTGCTGGGTGGCATCCAGCCTGGCAAACGCGGCGGGCATCGATGGCGCAGCCCCTGGGCGCGAGGATGCTTGGCCCAAACGCGACGGTCCTGGGCACGTATCAATGGGCACTGGCCCATCCGCTGGGAGCTCCTAAGCCATGCTGTCTGAAGGAGAACCGATGGGCTTGGCAGCACATGTGGGCATGCGGCGCCTGCCTGCGTGGGCACCCGATGTTATCGCCTTGAGCCACCGAACGCGCTGCCCACCTCTCTGAGCCCAGCCCAGCTGACCTCCCTGACTGCGGCTCACACAAAACGCCTTCCTCAGAACTTTCCGAACTAGCTTTGCTTTCGCATGCATTTATTTTAGTACACTTTTTTTTTTTTTTTTTTTTTTCTTTTGGTGCATGAATAAACACGAAATGCAAAACAGTCCAAACGGCCTTTAGATGCAAAACTAAGCGTGTCATGTGTCACGCTAGCTACGCGCTTTCCTCGCATTGGATTCGCTTCGAAGCGACCGTGAATGTTAACTTTAAATGAAAATACATAACCTTTGCTGAGAAGCCAACAGGGTTTTTTTGAACCGCACAAAAACCTGGATGGAGAGCGAGCCGATGAAAGCGTCAGGCGGTGGGTGGGTGAAAGCGCGGCCCCGCGTTCGCTTTAAAAGAAACTCTGGGCGGAGGTGAGGGGCGCGCTCTCTCTGCTCAACTGTCTCTGGAAGACTGCTGCCAGGACATATCTTTTGTCTTCCATTATCTTTATTTTCTTATTATTTAAAATGGCCGGATTTTTTCCTCTCCTTTGCTCCAGCGGTCTTTTTTGATATCCATTTAGATTGGAGCTTCATTAAAAAAGCTCAGACAATAGAGTGACTTCTAATTAAGAGCAGCAGCATCTGGCCTCTGGCACTGTATCCCAGTGTTCCATCTCTTTTGCTGGGGAGAATTCATTTGTTTCTTAATTAAGAAAAACACCAATAGCGTGAAAAATCTGCTTATGTTACCTGAATCCTAATTAGTTAAATAGTGAGTGGAAAAACACATTCCAGTAGCCCTAGAAATGAACTCGGCACTGATAAAAAATGAACTAGCCTCGCATAAATCGAAGCCGGATGGAAAGTGTGCCGTCATTACAGCTAAGACAATATGCAAACTATCTTCAAAGAAATCAAATTGCCGGAATGTTTTCATTTGCATGCATTAACCATTAACATAATGAGGGGAAGTGACACCGGACTCGGATCGCGCGTCTGCTCGGATTGATAACTCCTACGTCTGCAAATAGTCTTTTCCGCCGAGCACGAGCAGTCAGATCGGCTGTGAACCGCGAGCGTGCGCGTGCAATCAAATAAAGCCGCGCGCCGTCCTCCCTGGGAGGAAAACCAGGGTCTGCGGACATGTTGCGCGGAGCACTTATCAATCCCATAACGGGCAGGCAGCCAAAGTGCGACAAAATGCGACTGTTTTCAAATCGAAAACTGTTTTTGCTTTTTGCTACATGCTATTGCGGCCGATCAGCCTCTCAGGTCAAATGATTCAATTAAGTGTCTGTTTATGGCTGATACCAAAGCTGGGTGTCGTCTTCACTTATCACCTTTTTTGCAGATCAGTGTTCTCCCAGAATGCCACAGGAGAGATTGCTGGGGCTGTAATTAAAATGGCACGGAGACAAATTTGACGTAGGGGCTAACAAGCGGGAGACGAATCTGAAGCGGGGGGGGCCAAAAAGGAGGAGGAAGCATTTAGTTGTTAGCCAATTAGAAAAAAGAGCAGGTTTGAAAGAGGACCGTGGACTCGACATTGGCTCTTTATGATGTCAACATGTGATCGGTCCTTCAGCGCTTAGTTTAAATCGTTAAGTGCTGATTAAATAAGGTCAGAGACTTTTGATTACACCTAACTGGGAGTCTAGCTAAATGCCTGGTCTTGGGCGGTTGGTGCGTGTGGCCCTGTTTGGATGTGGCCGAGACCCCTGCTGTGCTACATTTGATGCTCGATTGGCAGGAAACAGACACACGTGTTCCCTGTGTCTCGTGGCAGCCGTACCTTTCACCATGTGACTTCTTTCGGAAGCCTGAAAAAAAAGAAATCCAGTGCGACAATAAGTAGCAGAAATGCAAGATGAAAAAGAGACAGAATAACAAGAAAGAGCCGTTACAAAAAACGACTTTGGATTTTCGGGGCTGAAATCTTCCGCTGGCTTTTGACAATTTGCATTGTTATCGCCGATAAGGCTGATGTTTTTCTTCAGCTGTACATTTCCGTGTGAAATATTTCAAGTGTAAACCGAGCGAGCGTTCCCTTAATGAGCAGGGGATCCGGTCTCTTGCCGGGATGGAGTCTTAAGTAGCGGCTTGCTGCTTTGGATGTCTGATATCTGAATATTTAAAAGAGTTTCAAGCTCATCTGCAAATGTGATTTGCACATATCACACTTCTGCAGTCGTCAGGCTGCCACATCGGCGGGCTTCTGAGCAAAGACGAGAACACAGGGAGAGAGCGAGAGAGGGAGAGAGAGTCGAGGGGGAGATGTTGCACATATGGGTTGCTATTGATGTATTCCAGTCCTGACCTAATTTAACTCCCTGCCAGCGAGCTCATATGCATACTGTACATTTGCTAAATTAGAGAGTGCAAACCTTGCCTTTCTCCTGGAGACAGGTGTAAACAGCATTGTTGTCATAATGCGGCCGCAGTAAATATGATAATTGTGGCACGATGCAACGGAGCACAAAATAATTTGGCCATCATTTTGATGCCCGGGGGCCCAGGGGATCGCCCTCCGGAAGGAAGACGGCCCATTGACATGCGGCACACGCAGCGATATAATTATGGCTGCCCATCTTTGTTCCTCGCTGGCGTCTTCGCACTGCACTAGTAATTTGCTTGTAATATGGAAGCATTTAGTAAAAAAGGAGGCTGTGATATTTAGGTTGGAGGATTCTCAGCATACCGGAGATTGACGGCATTATAATGGAACGAGTCTGTGTCGCAGAGCTCCAAGCTGTTATATAATGCAAATCTTTTAAACAATAACGATTTATTAGTTATTTAAATGGCTGATTATTATTATATTTATAATAATAATAATAATAATTTTATGTAACATTATTTGAGTAATATTAGATTTGCTTTTAATTTAATTTAAATATTTTTCAAAAAATATGTAATATTCTTATTCAAAATATCATTCAATAAAATTATATTTTCTTATTTCATTTATATTAGGAAATGATTCATTATGAATAAATCTTGAATGCTGAGTAAAGAATATTAGAAAGAATATTATGAAGAATGTAATATGTATATAATGTATATAATTATTATATAAAATAATTATACATAATATAAAATATAATATAAATATAAATACAACAATAATATAATATAAAATATATACTTTTTTGTTCTATTACATTAAGAAATTAAAGAAGCATATAATATTAATACAATAATTTCTTACAAAAATAATAATAATAATAATAATAATAATAACTAATAATAATAATAATAATAATAACTAATAATAATATGTATCATTATTATGATTATTAAAATTGTTGTACTTGTTCTGAAAAAGATCATTAAAGTTTATAAATAAATAGAATAGAATAGAATAGAATAGATTTTAGTACAGTCAGATAAAATTAGACTGTTTCTAATGTGCTGGAATGATAATTAAATGCAAACATGAATCATATAGTGTGCAGTGCTGTATAGTTTCGCTAAGACTTTATTTGCAAACATACATCAGGCACATCCTATGCTGTCTTATGAGTAGGCTGCTGTACAGACCCTCTGTTAGAGTGTGTGTGTGTGTGTGTGTGTGTGTGTCCTGTCAGGAGGGTTGACTCTCATGAAGTCTTTTGACACAAGGTCTCTCTCTCTCCCTAGTTTTAGCTAAAGGTCACTGTTACTGTGGGAGTGTCTCTTTCTCCCTCTGGAGGTGACGTCCCTCTTCCCACACATATGAAACATTTCCTGTTGCTGCCAACTGTAAGGAAATGAATAATACACATAGAGACTGCATGGTGTTCCACATGGGTTTGTGGTTTTACTAAGTAGGGTTCTGGACATTGGGAGTCATATATAATGATCTGTTTCATCTGACAGTGTATTTAATCTCCCCAACATTATTAGCCAATATTACTATAGCCTGGCCATTACAATCCAATCCAATCTTGATTGGTAAATTCAAGTCTCGCCCTAGATTATTGCTCACTGAAGATTCTGTTTCACTTGGAAATATTGCACATTGCCATATATATAGAGTGTGTAGTGTGACATGGAGTCCAAATTTATGTTTTATGTTTTATATTAGAATTCTATTTCTACAGTTTATCAGAGTTATTTCCTCTGTAATAATCTTCTGCTGAGTCATTTAGAAGAGTGATCTAATTACTCATAGTTAAACGATGACTCCATCGTCTGTGGTTATTAGACATCACTCGTGTATTTCAGATTTGTTGGGTAGCCACTATTTCATGGCCTTTTTATTGAGCTATTATGAAGCTGTTCTAAATCCTATTGTGCTGCCTATACGTAGACTGCATTTTAAGGCATCATACACTGCAAAAAGATGTTTTTCTTACTCCATTGACAGATATTTTATATTATATCTTGTTTTAAGCATAAACTCAATTTTATAAATGTTTCAGAAAACAAGACTTAATGTGTTTTGTCATTTTCCTTCTCAAGTATTCTTCTCAAGGATTGCAAAGGGGCAGAAAATTTCTAGTTAAATTCTGGAAACTTTCCATGGGAAGTTAAGCTAGGGAATTTTGGAAATATTCCAAGTTGGAAACTTAATTGAAATAAAAGGGAATTAATTGGAAATGTGGGGTAATTTATACAAACTGTATCATATAGAAACATAAATATAATAAACATTTTGTTTGGTCTTAAGCAGACATGCATGCCAACTTGTACAAATTTTAAAAATGACATTTTTGATTTTGATTTATTTGTGAGTAGAACTTTAATAGATGCAAATTTGCAAATTTCCAGTTTATCCCCATTAATACCTGTTAATTCCCATATATTCCCATTAATTCCTATACTCGTTAATTCTCATATATTCTCGTTAATTCCTATGGAAAGTTTCCAACTTTGCCAATTCCTGGAATTTTGCAAACCTATTTGTAATGGAAAGCAAGACAATAATTGGCCCTGTGTTCTAAGATACCCTTTTTGGCCAAATTTTAAAACAGTACATGTACAATTTGTATCATTTTTAAGGCAATAATTTGGGTAAGGCAATCCCATAATGTATTGCATTGAACTCAGTGAATTGAGCTCCATGCAATGCACAATGACAAGATAAATCCATACTCATGTTTCATTCAGTGCTGAAAAATATTTGTGTATATTTGTGAACTTAGAGCATTGCATTGTTGGTTTAATAACAAGCTAACAATAAATAGTACTGTTTTTATAGCTGGGTTGCTACTCATTTAGAGTGTTCTAAATCAGTCTTTTACGAGGTTCAATGGCAGTCAGGATGCTGCCTTAGAAGCAGCACCCTATGTCAGGCAGTAGACAGGCAGGCAGCTCACTAGGTTTTGAAATCAAGCTATGTGCTTCTAACTCTCTGACGACATTAAATGAATAACAGTGTAATGCAGGAAGACGCATCTCCCCGCGAGTCTCACCGTCAGGATCATTAGAAGTGACACTGGTGCTGCTCTATAAAAGCTGAGTGTAAATACCCTCTGGAGACACTGTGGAGACAGTAGGTGAGGCCTCCAAGGGCCCCTGGCTCCGCTGTTTGAGAAACATTAGGCTGTGAAACTGCAGGAGCGTCTCCAAGTGCTCTGATACATGATGAAATCAACACGAAACCTGAGACTTCATCTTTGGCGAACAGCCCGCATAAGTGTCTACCCATAGGAAAGAAACATCACTGAGGAAATGTCTTTAATAGACAGCAATGAGATTAAATGGAGATGTCTCCTGCTTCTCAGGTTTTTCTCCTGAGAGAAAACGACCCCAGTAATCTTAAAAACCTCCTTTAGAGTTTCAGAACTGATCTCAGCAGTGTCTCAAACTGTGCTCTCAGAATGAACATTTATCATCAAATTCTCAAATTATCCGAGCTATACCATCTGCAATCGTTTTATACCTCATATGCTTTATGTATGTCATTTGCGTCCACTTTCGTTTTTCCTCAGGGATTTTAAAGGTAATGTGTGTAATTCCAGGGTGAATAGCATCACTCTTCTTTAATTGGTTGGAAAAAAACGATGATGCTATACCATGCTATAGACTAATTTGGATCAGGCAATTTGGCAAAATCCACAGAATAAGAGAAAAATGTTTTGTTGTGTCTTTGGATGTCAGAATTGGAATGCAAAATGTATAGTTGAAAATGTCCTTTGAAGCTAAACGCATGTTTATGTTGCAAGTCACAGACTGGAATGATGAAACCTGCAATGATTAGTCTACTATTAAATCATGAATTTGATGTAAACAGTAAGTCTACATAATATTCACATATGCACATCATAGGGGACATACAGCAGTTCATAGGGGACATTGCAGTTACAGCATGTAATAATATTTTAAGCTATAAAAATTTTCTGTAGATAACTTTATCTCACAATTCTGACTTTTTTTCTTGCATTTGGGTGTTTATATCTCCCAGTTCGAACTTTATAACTCACGATTTTGAGTTTATGGGCCCTATAATACACCCGGCGCAATGCGACGCAAGGCGCAGCGCAAGTGTGTTTGCTAGTTTGCATCCGGCGCCGTTCGCGTTTTCCCGTTCAGCGCCACGTCCTTAAATTAGTAAATGCATTTGCGCCAGTTAGTGCGCCCATGGGCGTGCTGGTCTAAAAAAGAGGTGTGTTCAGGCGCATTGCCCGCGCATTGCTATTTTAAGGAGCTGAAAATAGACTGCGCCATAGACCAACTCAAACCTGGTCTAAAGTCTAAAGTCAATGGGGCAATGTTTTTTTTGTTAGAGCGCGTTGGTAGAAACTGCGCCTCTGGGCGCGTCCACAGTGAGTGTTGACTTTGCTTATTACACACAGGGATGCGCATCACACAAACATGCCAAATATTAAAATCAAAAGGATTACAGTGTAAAAGAATATTATAGTGTAGGCTACATAAATGTAAAGATGTAATGATGAATAGTCATTGCGTGTATTAGAATTAGGCTACCTCTTTTAAATTCAGCCTATTACTACTTATAATGATGAACGAAATTGGCTAATTAATTGAACAATCGTGCCAATACACACACATATATATTAACTGACTCATCGCGTGTACGCCATGTAAATAGCAATCCGCCATGGCGCGAGCGCATCTCGCTCATAAAGGGAATGGGAGATGACACTCTGATTGGTTTATTGAACGTTACGGCCATTACTCATTAAGAGAATAGGGACAACCCATTTCAAAAATGCGCCCTGGCGCACGGACCGTTTTTCCATCGTTAAAATAGCAAAAGTGGATTTGGACATGCCCTGAGTGCACCTGCGCCGTGCGCTTTACACTTTGCGTTTAGATCGTTGAAATAGGGCCCTATATCACAATTCTGAGGGGAAAAAAGTCAGAATTGTGGGATATAAACTCATAATTCTGAGGAAAAAAAGACAGAATAATGAGTATATCTCACAATTTTGTTTTTCCTTCTAAGAATTGTGAGATATAAACTCAGATTTGCAAGAAGAAAAGTTAGAATTGTGAGATATAAACTCAAAATTAACTTTTTTTTATTCTTTATTCTGTGGCTTCCACAGACTCGCTACTGCAGAACTGGCATTTCTACCAGAAAGACTCGTGAGGCAAAATAACGTGATTGTTAACGTAACAATCAGCAAGCAAAATTTTGTAAGATAAAGTTCTTTGGTGTAGGCCCCGTCCATAGCTCACATCCTAAAAGGTTGCGGACTCTGCATTTCCTGCCTGAAGATGAAGGCAGGGGCATAGCCAACCCCCTAGGAGGTATGGACAGGGACCATCCTGGTGGTGGTGGGGAGGATGGAGGTGAAGGTTGGCGTCAGCATCTGCGGACTCAGACATGTTTCAGCGATCTTTTATACTCCAAGCGTAAGATAATGATTGGTTAGATCTAAACTAATAGGTGACGTAACATTGACATCTTCCTGGCAGAACTTATGCTAGAGCTTTCGTTTTCTGCCACCAGGTAGGCTCCGCCCACAAAAAAGTCATCGCTGTTTGCAAACACAAAATAGGTCTATTGGGCTGTGATGTTTTGACGTAGAGTTAAAGGGATAGATCTCCCAAAAATAAAAAATTATGTTTTTCATGTTCTGCATGTATGACTTTCTTTCTTCTGTGGAACATAAAAGAAGAAATTTTAAAGAATGTTAGGGTCCAAACAATGAGTAAATGATGACAAAATTTTTCTATTTGGATGAACTCTCCCTTAAGTCATGTAGTTAATATTGAAAAATTCATACACTCCTTGAGAGGACATCTGAGTCAAAGTTGATACTTTAATGAAAGTGCAACCTCTGAGCAATATAATTTCTCTCTGGGTTAGTAACAGAGCAGTCCAGATGAATTCACTGAGATGTTCCTCCTGTGTGTTATCATAGAAATAGAAAATGTATTTCACACTTGACCCACACGTTAAACAGTTAGACCATCGGTGCGATCAAATAATGATCCAGGAGGACTCCACAGATATAGTCGCCCAATAGAGGCCACGTTCCCCAGTGCAGAGCATCTTCAGGAGGGAAAACGGGCCCTTCGTATCGGCTTCTGATGGAATTTTAATCTCTCTCCGTAAGCTTTGCACGGCCACATCAAGACTTAAGAGCCGGCAAGAAAAAAACCCCGCCCTCTGTCTGTTTTAAAGGACAGCACTTTGAATGTCATTTGACAATTTCCTTTTAATTAGAACTAATTTACAGAAAGATGCCCACCAGCTAATCTTTACAGGATAATTAGCTTCTATTTTCTTTACTTTTAATTAAAAAGTGGAAAAGATTTAGCTGATCCATAAATAATTGTTCTTTTGAAATGTTCATCAGACTTCACACTTCTCTTTGGCATGAGTAATATTTAGATCTTATCGTGGGTTCTGTCTCCTTAGAGTTAGAGCAGCGTTTTTTTTATTATTATTATTTTTATCTGGGGTATTAAGAAGTGGAACTATCAATAATAGAAATAGGAACCAGAGGCAAATTAGAATTGAATTAATGAGGAATTTATTACTTAAAAAACGGTCTTCTCTTTCTTGCTGGAGTGAAATTGGAATCTCGGGTATATCCGTTTCAGAAATTGTTCCTTGATGGAGAAACATTGTTTTATCTGCAAGTATTTAAGAGTCCAATCACTTTCCTCTGAAAGCTCCTCATTTATTTCCTTGATATAAAATGGTCTTGATTTAAAACTAAAGCACTGAGAGCTCTGGTTTTCATTCTCATTTACTTTAGTGGACATCAGCTTCTGGATGGTGACAAAAATAATGTCCTAACCAGACACGACACAACAACTTTAAAGAAACAAGTCATTTCTCTTTCCACAATGAAAGAGAAAATGCTGTATATGACAGCCAATCAGAACGTTTGTGATGTTTAATTTACAGTTATATGCAGGATTTTGGACTGAAATATTTGTACAGTCCATTTTCAAATTCGTAGAGTGAACTAAGGCTGCTTGAATATGGCAAATCATTATCATGATTATTTTATTCAGTGTTGAGATCATGATTAATTAACACGATTATTGGTGGGCGATATGATCAAAGTCTTATTTCATGATATCAGTAAAATTTCACAATTATCGAGAGGCTACTTCAGCAAAAACTAATACTAACTAATGTAGCTAAGGTCCTCAATACAGTTACAGAAGACAAGTAAACAGTCAGCAATACAATAAGAACAAAGAAACTAATTACAAACAAAATAGATGAAAAAATACAAATTAAATAAATAGTGCTTTTAATTTCTAAAGATGTACTAACAGCGGTATTCAGATAAGCCTACACACAGCCTACAACATAAACTTAATAAAGTAATGAAATGTGAAATAACACTGCATAGTCTTCACTACGTACATTAAATATACATTAATCCATATTAAAACTACAAAGGTTATTCATTCAAGAGCATTGAGTGATCTTTGATCTTTGTCATTTGTTCATTAATTAACATTAATGACAGACTGAAGCAGTGATATTGGGCTGCCGTCCCTTTAAAACCGAAAGCACGGATCCACTATACCAACGCTATCTCACGACCAATTCATACGTATTATATGAGGTGGCCAATTCATTTGAATTCATACAACCTCACTTGTACGAATTCATACAATTTGTCTAAACCTCAGTAATGGGTGGGTTTAGCAAAGACTATAGAATAACACAAGACGCGTCACTCGTACTGTTTTGAATGGGAGAAATTGCAACGCGCAATATGGCGGAATAAGTTGCGCCTTATAATTAAGAGCCAGTTGCCGATTGGTAAAGTCATCGCGTCACTTCAGCAGCCGTTAGAAGCTCCTGTTCCTATAGAAACAGTCAGACACGCGCTTAGGACTGCGCATGCGCATTAGCTTGATCCAGCCTGAAAAATGCATTTTTTTTTGTCATGATTCGAGCATTTAGAAACAAAATTTATGAGAGAGTTGTTGTCAGATTTCATTGGTGATTTCAAATATGAAATTTAATCGAAAGCTTGGCAAACAGCTTTGAAAAATCTGAGCACTTGCATGCCCGAGAGGTGTTTCAAAGATGGCCGCCAAGTGAAATGACTTGTCTTAAAGGGACTTTGGATTTCGGGGTGGGTTTAGAGGTAGGTCATTTGTATGAATTCATACAAATTTGGAAACTCGTAAAATACATATGATTTAGCAAAAAACGTTAAAATTCGTACAAATTAGCCACCGTAAAATACAAATCAATTGCAATGAGATTGGCTTGAATATACTGTTACACACGCGTTTTCTTTCTCAACTGTTCACTTAAGACATAATCAACTGTGTTTGCAAGGATACTTACCAAAATGGCATTTTAATACACTTTTAATGACACCATTTAATATCAGGCACGTCCTGCAGTTTAGCAACAGTAGAGTGCATTTTACAACACTCACTTATTCGGCTGATTTGGATGTTAAGTTTGGCCTAGGCGAGGAACGAAAGTGCACCATAATTGTTTTACCTCAATTATCTTAATAATTGTTAATTGTTGGAAGCCAAAATCGAAATTGAAAATCAATTATGATTAATCTCACAGCCCTAGAGTGAACAGGTGTTTGAATTATTTAGTATACAGTACTGAAATTCAACATTTAATGCCAATTACAGCCCATTTTTTTGTGTATTTTATTCATAAATTGGTCTATAACAAAATTTTTCATCATCTGGTGTATTTTTAAGATATTCTAGAAAAAAAAATGGGACACTTGATTTTATACATCAGAAATTGATTGGATTAGGAAAAGTGAGTGTTACCACTGAAGCCTGTTGGTTTGAGGGCAGGGGTTGAAAAGTAAGGAAAATTGTTTCAAATCTGAAACAAGTTATTTATTTTTGCCTAAAGAATATAAAGATAAACATTTGTTTTACTTAAAATAATGTGCACCAATAAATTGTTTGTCGTAAGACCAGGAATGTTTAATTTAGAAAGTAAAACTTGTCCATTTTGATTTCATGTTGCTATTATTTGTTCTTTATAATGTTTTTTTTTTTTTTCTTAAAAGCAGAAGCCCAAAAGTGTGACATCCCGTTCGGCCATATTCGTTGCAGAGGCCGAAATGATTTTGCATGCTTAAAGTATAGTGTGACCTCACCTCAGGCTCAGAAATCCAGTGTGGAAGGCAGTTCACTTGCAAATGTCTCTCTCTGGAGCTCAGTGGAGTTGATGTGGAGCAATCGGAGAGAGCGTTTCTGAAAGATGGCCCAGTCCAAATTGGGACAGAGCACAGGAGCTAATGAGAACTCACACCTGAGCTTCGGAGAGCAGGGTCTCTGTGATTGGTGTTGAACATTTGGAGGACGACCCTCAGCCTTTAATAGGCGTGTGGCACTGCCAGTTGGGTGCAGAGAGAGGGAGAGAAAAGTAGAGGCTCTGAAATTCTGGCATCTGTTGAAGCCCATCAGCTTGCTCAGAAACGCCTCCAGCATTTTAATGGCCTTGTCAAATGCCAGTCCTGTTTTTATGCCACTCCAATTCCAGTCTACTAGATGCTGAACACAGGGTGTCTCACTTTCATATGCACAAAATCTAGTAACTCTGCAAACTCTACAGCTCAGAGCTGCTCTGCTGTTTGTTAGCATGTATATGTGTGATTTTTCACAGTGATTATGA
This sequence comes from Megalobrama amblycephala, assembly GCF_018812025.1. Classification (NCBI taxonomy): domain Eukaryota; kingdom Metazoa; phylum Chordata; class Actinopteri; order Cypriniformes; family Xenocyprididae; genus Megalobrama; species Megalobrama amblycephala. The sequence goes on from NC_063056.1 coordinate 31,966,990, forward strand.
AACGCTCTGTTCCGATCTGATCTTTATGGACTTCAGCTGCTATGGTAATTGAATCTTTTAATCATGGATCTATGGGTTTTAAACACATTAAACATGCAACCCAGAAAGCATGACCTAATTAAGATATAACCAGATGTTTTGCCCTCATTAACTATCAATATATTCAGATGTTTATCTTTGAAAAACACTATAAAATTAATTCATGTTCAAAACTATTTTATATTTAATTAAAGGGTTCCCATGGGCATGTAAATCCTGGATTTTATTTTTATTTTTATTTTTTATTATTATTTTACAATTTGTTCATTTCCATAATGTTTTTTTTTTTTTAAATATAAATTATGGAACCTAAAATGTTAGTCATTCATGCTTTTTAAAGTTTGAATATTATATATTCTATATATTATAAAATCAATTATGCTCAGCAGTTATTTTCAGAAAATATTTTCTTTCTGAGTGCAATTTCTATAAAATGCATCAAATGTAATTTCGAGCAACTGTAAAATGAATAGAAATTTATTAGTCTAAAGGTTTGTGAATCCTGATTCTATAAGTTTATTTTGAAATATGAACACTATACAAACGATATTTTAATTGCTCAGAGGTTTTTAAAGATTCTGTTATGTTTCATACCAGTTATCAACTTTGTCTCAGATGTTTCTCCCAACATTTTTGAGGAGAAATACAAATAGATGCTAAAGAGACAACATTTGTGTAAGAGAATAGAGTTATACAATTAATGTTGATATCACAATGCACTTAATTTGGTCTTGGAAGAATTTGATGGGAAATTTTAGTTCATCTTGAGATATCTGACTGTGGTACCTTTATAAATCTGAGCACAGTTTGAGACATTTTTGAGAGCACTTTTGAAACTCTAAAGGAATCGCATGCCAGCTCACTTTGGTCTTTTTCTCAGCAGAAACATCAGCAAAAGTCTCCATTTGGTGTATGTTTGTTCTACTTTAATTTGGTGTATGTTTGTTCTACTTTACTTAAAATGCTTTCTAGGATAAAGACATTTGACAAATTAAAGGGATCTTTTTTTTTTTTTTTTTTTTTTTTTTTGCTTTAATCATATTTCTGTTTATATTAGATCACCTTCTATATGTTTTAGTAAAAATATTTTACCAGGTGCTTCTCAGTAGTTCGACCAAAATATGATGCAAACCCTGAATGCATGTGTGAATCTAATGGAGGTTAACCGAACGATTTAGCAGCTTTTGCACTGAGACGTGTGTTCTGCACTTGTGGGTTGAGCTGTGTGTGTGTGTGCATGTACTTTCAAACCAGAATGTCCCAACACTATAACAAAATCTGTTTTTGGCCCACAAAAGATAGGTTTCCGTCCAAGTCTGGCAGGGTTTGGGCCGGTCTGGACGTCCCTATAGGCCTTTACGCGGCATTATGTATTCGTGTTGGGTCTCAGGTGCTCGCTGTGTGTTTTATCCTCGGGCCAAGCTCGGTCCCGTTTTCAATGGCATAGCCAGATGAAAAAACGGCTGCTGTAGGTGCGAGCAGAATGATTTCCACGCTTGTAGAGATCTGCTGCTTTGTTCTATGCGATTCAATTACCTCTACCCTAATTAGGAGCCATAGAGAAGACCCAGACTGTGATGGGACTCCACACTGTGGCTCCCGCTGATAAAGTGTGCTATCACCATCAGAGGCCCCAGACGAGGCCCGGCCCGCCTACAAACGCGCGCGTGCGGCTACACCGACGGCCAGTCCCGTTTGTTTTGAAGTTTAGAAATCAATTTCAAAATAATTTCATTTTTTCTCCTCTTGTTAAGGTTTGTTGGGGTTAGCCAGAGTTTAGATTTGAAGTGCAGTGACACGTTATGAATGATCAATTTGGCAAAGACGTTTTGATTCTTGTTTTTTCTAGGTCACTTTTCCAGCGTGTGTCTTGTTTAGAGCGAGTGGATGTATCTACACATCTCTGGGCTGATCTTTATCTCACAGGGGTCACTAAGAAAACAGTGGATTGTGTGAATGTGACGTAGCACTGCGCTATATTAGTTTTCACTGCTGCGACTGAGTTGAGGAGTTGTATTACCACAGTGATTGTTTCCCAAACTTTTGTTAGCTGTACACCTTTGACCTAAAATATTTGCTTGAATTCCCCCTTAAGATTTAATATTTCAATAATTTAACAACAAATTTGGACGTTCAGGATTTTCCATTCAGGAGCCCCGCACATGACCTGTGGACAAAAAACCTGTCCACCAATAAGGATTCATAATCACATTATGTTCATTAGTTGGCCAGAGAAAAACTGGCCCCCTGACTGAGCCTGGTTTCTCCAAAGGCTTTTTTCGCCATTGTAATTTTATTCCCTAACTTTAACTAAAACAAGGGAACGAATTAGTAAAGCCCCCAGCACTAAAGTGAGAGAATTAATTCTTAATTATAATTCTTAATATATAAATATATTACAGTCAAACCAAAATGTGTTCAGACACTTGGAACATTTCATTCATTAACAGTTTATTCACCATAGTTTCAAAAAATGGTAATAAAATATGACAAGATCTCAGAGTTAAACTGTGTCAGAAAAAAATTAATTATGTCAGATAACACTTAAGCAAAACATGGTCAGGTCAAAGTGTCTGAATAATTTTTGGTCCCAAATTTTTATCAATTTTACTGGTAGTCCACTGTATGAAGAATTTTTGGGTATAATATGACACAGTTTAATTTATTTTGCTATCCTCTCACTTACACTTATATAATATGTGGTGACCAGTGGCAGCTGGTGCTAAATTTTTTTAGGGGGGCACAAAAAAAAAAAAAATTGTTAAATAATGTGATGTAATGTATCATTACTGCTTATCTAAAACATGGAAAATTCAGTATTTAAAGCATGCCATAGGGCTGGGCGATATGGCCAAAAAATCATATCTCTATTTTTGGACTGAGTGGCAATGTATAATCTCGGTATTTTGTACATTTTTCTATTTGAACTAAAAAAAAAAAAAAAAAAAAAAAAATCTGTATGTAATTAAAAAAAAATAATTTCACATCCTGCCCAATATTTTCCTCAGAGGTGGGCAGAGTATCCAAAAACTGTACTCAAGTAAAAGTACAAGTACTTATAGAAATATTTACTCAAAGTAAAAGTGAAAGTAATAATCTTAATAGTTACTTGAGTAAGAGTAAAAAAGTATCCATTGTAAATCTACTCAAGTAACTCGTTATTAGTTACTTTGTAACTAATATATATATGTCGATGTCGCTCCGAGTGAGAAACCACTTCAGACGATTCAGTGCGTGCAGGAACTGAACAAATCATTCAAACTGATTTGCGAACTAATTTAGACAGTTTTTTTCAACTTGTTTGATCAAGTCTTTGAACAGAATCGACTCAAAAGAGTGATTCATTTGTGAATGGGACATCGTTCATGAAAAAAGAGACAGCGTGCTTGGAATAAACTATGCATTTCTTATTAACATGCACAGTATTGCATTAAAATAAAGTAACGAGAGGAACGACGCCCAATGTAGCGAAGTAAAAGTACAGATTTTTCATTACAAATGTACTCAAGTTAAAGAAAAAGTACCTACATTTAAATCTACTCTAAAAAGTACAATTTTTCCAAAAAACTACTCAAGTAAATGTAACGAAGTAAATGTACTTTGTTACTACTCACCTCTGATTTTCCTACAAACAATGTTCATATTGAAGGCTATGAAAACAAACATGAATGTAGTCTGTTATATTATGTGCAAAAAAAGGGGGTCAAATTACATGAGGCCTACATTCTAACATTGTGACACTACAATCTAAAAACAAAATGATGCTTTTTAGAGCAGAAGTTACATTCACTAAACTAAAAATGAAAATAAAAAAAGCACAGACTAATTATTAGGCTATTTTGATTACCCTACAATAGTCACTTTACAGTTACTGCTTTCATACACAAATACACTTAGTTGTAGGTTCGAAATTCTACATATGGCACATTAATGTTTGCAAACAAAAACAAATTGCATTGCAGTGCCTGCAGTTCGGAAAAAAAGTTTTTTGAATAGAAGTCTTTGAGAGCACTCAGGGCAATTCTCACCCAAAAAGACGGTACTCCACAGAACGTGATTGACGCTGATTGGACTACAGCCTATATCCAGAGGCAGAACAAAACAGCCTAGCAGTGACAGCTAGCGTAAAAAAAATCTGTACCTTTCTCACTTTGGTGGTGCGTCGCCCTATTGCCATAGTGAAGAAACCGCCCCTGATGGTGACCACAATTTAAGAAATTTGGGAAATCCTGTAATTACTGTAATATTTTGGCCAATAAATATTCTGCCATGATTTTCTCACCCTCATGTTGTTCTGAAACCATGTGATTTTTTTTTTTTTTTTTCCCCGTGGAACACAAAAGCATATATTTATCAGAATGTTCACGCAGCTCTTTTTCATACAGAGAAAGTGAATGATGACTAGGGGATTTCAAGCACAAAACAAAGGACTATAAAAGTAGTCTACATGACTCCTACAGTATATTTCAAGCTCTTTGAATCCATATGATGGATAGGATGGATCCATATGATTAGGCGTAATAAATGATGACCGAATATTAATTTTTGAGTTTGCGATCCCTTTAAACCTTGCAACATGCACTGAATATGTAGTGTTTGCAAACAGTGATTTTTTTCTTCTTTTGCCTATGCAGTAAATTTAATTCACTTTAGTATGTGATGTTACGAATCTATCCAACTTTTCTTTTTCAGCGTATGACTGAGACACAGAGACAAATTTCTGTTAGCTTAACAACAAAGATCAATTTTCCACTTCTAGCTGAATTGCGGCAGTTTGTCAATAGACCATCAAAAAGCGTTTTGTGTAAATTGGATCACAAAGCATGCGGTTTTCACATGACTTTCATTTTCTTCATCTAAGGAGAGTCTCTCTATCTCGTAATAAATCTCATCTCATTGATTTTTCTCTCTCGGGTTCAAGCGATTCTGTGATGGTGTCAGAGGGCGGTGTCCGGCACATTTGGCCTCTGCGAGCATCTGCAAACCACAGCCAGCATTCAGCCGTCAGGAGATTGATTGTGACAGACTTTTAAACAGTACACAACTAAATATAGCGGGCTACAGCACTATCAGAAAATGAGCTAGGAGTGCGGGCCTAGTCGTTTAGAAAGTCATTATTCTTATCATTTGCTGTCTCTGAAATTATTTCAGGTCTCTTCATGCAATGAATGCAGTATAATAAGCCAAACATGTGCAAAGGGCTTGAACTTTGGTAATCGGAGGAGGTCGGTGAAGTAGCCTTTAAAAAACACAACTCTGATGCAAGGATCCACTGGATTTGAAGTGAACAGATTGTTGTGATGCATTTCATCTCATGAATCTGTTAAATGTGTACCATGGTATTATCTTCTGATTTAACTAAAAAAGGAGCTTTAGGAGCTGTTTCTCATTGATTGGATTTTGATGTAACCTAATATAATCAGGTTGACTTAGATATGTGTGATGAAACCAGGACATTTAGATATTACCTCTAAGGTTTGAATCGATACCAACATTTTGGGTTTGATGGAATTGCAGTCGCTTGTGCCTGTGTATTAATACTGAATTGATATCTTACTATTCAATGTCAATCATTAGTGATGAGTCATATATTTTTTTTTCTTATGAATCCATTAAGAAAGCATAATGTGTAATTGCGTGTCTGGCATTTCATTTGGATTACAAATGTATGTGGAGCTGCATAAAAAAAGGAGAATTTTATATTTGCTGAGCTTTGATGGCAAATAAACTGCCCGATATGAAGAGTGCAAATGACTTAGCTATCACGTCACTATCGCTTTTGTTAAATATTCCATCTGAATTTGATTTATAACCAGTTACCATTATAATGACAAGTTAGTACTAAACTGCGAACTGTCTTGAAAAGCAGCACATTGTCATCTGGGTCAGGAATAGAAATTTGCAAAATATTGAATATGCTATAGCAAATTTTTGGCACCACTGTACTTTTTATGACTGTTAAATAGCACAAACCTATATACATAATAGTAGACTACTTGGGGTGAATAAGATCATCATAGTTTACACAAAAAATATTAAGCATCACAACTGTTTTCAACATTGATGATAATACAAAATGTTTCATGAGCAGAAAGTCAGAATATTAGAATGATTTCTGAAGGATCATGTGACACTGAAGACTGATAAGTAATGATGCTGCAAATTCAGCATCACAAGAATACATTGCATTTTATATTTTTAATTTTTAAAACAATTGTTCCAAATAATAACATTCTGCTTTTACTGTATTTTGATCTGTTAAATGCAGTCTTGGTGTGCATATATCTTACTGACCCCAAACTTTTGAATGGTAGGTCTGGTCGAAAAAAAACGATAACAATAATTATCACAATATAATTTTCCTTGATAATATTATAACAAAAGCTTGATAAATGTTCAATATAATGTTTATTCACTATGCAAATAATGCTGTTGCATGTATTGCAGACCGCCACATGGGTGCAGATACCAATTTGCCAAACTGATAAGTGCTGCCATTTCTGTTGCATATGAGAAATATTAAACAGCAAACGTGCCAAAAAGGAAACAAAGCAAAGCTACTCGTTTAAACCGCACACCACACGTAACATTTGTCTGCGTGGCTCAAAAGACACCACAACGCAAGCTTACAGTAAATGTATTTACTCGCTGACTGTCTGAATCATGCGACCACTAAAAAGCGTTGTGAGATCCAGTGAAAAGTGTTCAAGTTCAGTGCAGAGTTCTCCCATACAAACCACAAATCAAATGCATTGTGATTTAAACTAGTTTAAGGTTAGATGAAACACTGCTGACATTCTCAACAACACTGACGCAGAAAAGAGAAGGAACGCTGTGCCGCAATAAGGTTTTTCAATCCACAAATCATGAACATTTACCATGAATTTATTCGAATAACACAAACTGTAACCATGGTATTGTGGCAGAAATGTGGGATATTCATATCAAAATGTATCTTATTATTAATGTAGACATAGAGGGCCCTAATAACACCCGGCGCAATGTGATGCCAGGCACAACACAAGTGTTTTTTCCTAGTTTCAGTCCGACGCAGTTATCATTTTCACGTCCAGTGCCCAGGTTGTTTAAATAGCAAATGCACTATTTACATGGCGGCATTTGCAAGCGGAAAGACTGAATGCTCATCTATTTGCCAATGGGCGTGCTGGTCTGAAAACGAGGGGTGTTCAGGCGCATTGTTGGCGTGTTGCTATTTTGAGGCAACTGAAAACGACTGTGCCATTGACCAACAAAAACCTGTTCTATAGTCAATGGCGCAGTATTTATTTATTTTTGTTATTTAAAGGACGCATTAGTAACATGCGCCTATAGGCGGGTGCACAACTCACGGACATTCTGCTTATTACACACAGGGATGGGCAGCAGCACACAAACATGCCAAATATTAAAAATAAAAGGATTACAATGCTTTAACCTCACGCACGAGCAGATCCGTTTCCTCTTTGGAGAAGCGTTCAGTCTTTCCGCTTGCAAATTCTGCCATGTAAATAGCAATCTGCCATGGTTTAAGTGCACCATGCTTTTAAAGGGAATGGGAGATGAGACTCTGATTGGTTTATTGCACATTACACCCAAAACACACCCATGACGCATTAAAAATAGGGACAACCCTTTTAGACCATGCGTCTGGCGTGCCGACCATTTTTCCTGTCGTTAAACTAGCAAAAGTGGATTCAGACATGCCTTAAGTGCACCTGCGGAACGCGCTTCAGACCATACGCTTAGATTGTTAAAATAGGGCCCTAAATGTATTAAAGGAGTAAAGGAATATAATTAAAGTAGGCTATTTTTGTTATTAAGCTACAGCAGCTTTTGTGCATTTGTATTATAATAATCCCCGGTTTCACAGACAAGGCTTAAGCCTAGTCCCAGACTAAAATGCATGTTTGAGTTGTCTTAACAGAAAGCAACTTGCACTGACAAATCTTAAAATATGACAGAGCCATTGTTTTGTCTCAAGATGCACACCCGTAATGTTTTTTTCTAAGTCACTTTTAAAAAAAGCTTCTTAAATGTCCTAATTGAACTAAGGCCTGATCCTGGTTTAACCTAAGCCCTGTCTATGAAACCGGGCCTAAATGTCTTCAGGCTACTGTTTTTCATAACAAATACCAAAGAAACAATATAGTTGCTTTTTACCATGGTAGTGAGGTGCAGTGTGTGGTTTTACTTGTTTTTAAATTAATCAAAATAATATGGAAGACCACTGGTTAATTTTAATCCTTACTCAAACAGTCATATATTACTGTTTTTGTTAATGAACATAAATTTACATCTGTACTCCAACTCAAGCTACTGTCAAATGTGCCTTTAAACTTGAAAGAAATAAAGATTTGGACATTTATCGCGATAATTATCCATATTGACTGATCATTTTATCGTGATAATGTTTTGGCCATATCGCCCAGCCCTAGTACTTTACAATTTTTACAGTATACCATATTTTATTTTACCATTATATATTTTTTTGTTTCTAAAATCATTTAAAGACATTTAAAGCTGTGGGTGATGTTTTTCAGGACATCTTCCCCTCATCTTTTGTTTGAATAGTGTCTTTAGAAACACTTCTCCCAATCACCCCTTCAGCCTCTCAGAGAGATGTGTCAGGCCTCAGCGGTTGTGAGCGGCTGATATCTCTCTGCCCATCTGCTTTTAGCATATTGAGATGTATTGAGAGAACGCGAGGAGCCGCTTCCCTCCGTGAGCCGGTGAAAGGCCCGAACGCGATTAGATCATAAAACTGTAGCCTAATTTAAACGCCGGCTCTCCAGCACTTCACACCGTGTCTATTAGAGATCTGTGCGCTAATTCTTTTCATGTAGCATGAGTCCTGCAGATGTAGCACACTATAAAGGAGTCATTTAGCAGTCTTAATGAACAGAGACGGCCGTTTGGGAAGATCAGGCAGTGCTCGACGGTGCTCTGTGCAGGAAGAAAGGGCTCTTCACAGAATTTATTGCTTTATTAAAGTGAGCGCCTCGACCGTGTTACAAACGAACAAAATGACATGTTAAGTGGTGTACTTAGGATGTCAACTTCCCTAACATGAGAATATATATGGGAGGATTGACATGCAGAAGGTCATTTGTGCTTATTATGATGTTTTGATGTAGAAACTAAAGGTCAGTAAACTAAAGTTTTACATTATCTGAATTTTTGTTTGTTAGGTGATTGCAAATATAATGCAGTATGGCTGCTAATGTGTCCTGAGGGGTTGTTAGTATGTTGCTATGTTGTTGTGGGTGGTTGCGAGGTATTGTCGTAATCTATTTTGAAAAATCTCTATTAAGTATGATGGATAGTAAAAGTAGTATATGAGAGATCTGAGAGATACAATGCCATTCAAAATTTCGGGGTTGGTACAACTTTTCTTTTTGAATATATTTTAAAATGTTATTTATTCCTGTGATGTCAAAGCTGAATTTTTAGCATTACTCCAGTCTAGTGTCACATGATCCTTCAGAAATCATTATAATAAGATGATTTGCTACTCAAGAAAGATTTCTAAATATTATCAATGTTAAAAACAGTTGTGGTGCTTCATATTTTGTGGAAACCATGTGATACATTTATTATTTTTTAAGGATTCTTGAAAAGATGAATAGAACAGCATTTATTTGAAATATGAATCCTTTACTGGCACTTTTGATCAATTTATTGCTGAACACAAAAATTCTTTAAAAAAACACATACTGACCCCAAAGTAAAAGTAGTGCATTTACAATAACGTATCAATGCTAAAGACATGCAATGTATAGTACAGAAATATTTATTTAAAATGTCTAGGGTGTAGTTGCAGAGAAAATATTTTTTCAAATGCAGCCTAACTTTTTTTTTTTTTTTTTTTTTTCCTGTACATTTTATGTGGAAGCAATTCCACCAATGCCCTTGATTGCAGCAGAATTGTAATATGCATATACCCCCATACCCCCCCCCCCCCCCAAAAAAAAAAGGAAGTACAGCTACAAGCTAAAGTCAAGAAATCATTTAGATTTAAAGAAATAACATTGCACAGAGCAGAGAAAAAAATTAATCATTCGGAAAAAATGTCTCCTTTAAGATTGCACCGGTGTATTACCTGGAGGCATGAAATGTAAATGGAAAATCAACATTGTATCCTGTGATAAGGCGGACAAATTAATAAAGGCATTTTCTGTCCTCCGCTCCTGCTGACGCCGGTGTTAAAAGTCAGTAGGTCGTGCGGGAGGAACTTTTCGCGCAGATGAAGTGGGTTTTACAGGTATGACATCGGCTGAGAAGCGGCAGCGCTCCACACGTGCAGCAGCGGTCATGAGGATACTCAGTCAAGTGGGGCACAGGAAACACTTTCCTGAGGAGAGATTATGCTATGAATACTAGTGTGCAGCGTATACTGTATGCTGCCTACTATTTCACAAAAAAATATTGTAGGAAACAGTAATCAGTATGCAGCACTGCTACTAGATTATTGCATGTGTAATTCAGTAAATGCCAACCAATTGCCAACTTGGAAATAATTATGTTTATTTTACATTTTATTCCAATTTTGTGTAAAAAGTCAAATAATGAGTCCAATAAAATACAATACAGCTTTTGGTTCTGTAAATTACAGGTCATGTTGGATGCATTGCATTGTGGGATACAGTATTCCATGCACCATGCACTGGTAGTATACTGTAAACCTTTTGGCTAATACACTGTAGGTATTTTATGTGAACAGAAAATTATGTGTGCACACATGTTGCAAAACGTATTGTGATAGTATAGTAGTATTTCATTTTGAGCAGAAATAGTGCAAATGCAATTTTTTAGAGACATTCATTGGCTCTGTTTTAAAACCTAGTAAGCTTCCTTTCTAGTAAGCATCCTAATTGAAATAAAACCTCATACGTGATATAAAAATTAAAAAAATATGTACATCAAGAGAATAGCAGTTCTTATGGAAAGAGCACAGGAGACTTGACTCTCAATTCATTTAAATAGAGTTTTTATGGTAGTGTGTTTCTAAGCAAACAATGCAATACTGTGATGAAGAAAAAAGTACATATCACACAAATATTGGGATGAATAGTATGTTTTTCTTTATTTTAGTTATTTTTATAAATGCTGAATGAATCACATCTTATTGACAATTAATTTTCTTTGACCACCACCATCTTGGATGGACTTTTTTCACATATACAAAGACTTCAGATGTACAAAGACAGTACATCTTTGAGAGAAAGCGCAATGTGCAATATGGCAGAATAAGTCCCGCCTTCTAAATAAAAGAGCCAAACGCGATTGGTAAACTCATCGCATCACTGCATCTGCCGTTAGAAGCTTTGGTTGCTTTAAAAATTGTGTTTTGAGACGTGCCCTTAGGACGGCACATACACTTTTGCTGGTCTAGTTCATGTCAGATTTTGTTGCTGATTTGAGATATGTCATTTAAAATATGAATTCAGCAAGCAGTTTTTGACATTTAAGGATTCCCCAGTTCAAGTATATAGGACTTGCGTTGTGTCCCAAATGACGCACTATAAACTATTCAACTATACATATACAAATACTACACATACTTATGCACAATGTTCTCAACCATATAGTGTATGAATTTTATAAGGTTATTTTGTCATTCAGCTTCAGAGTCTGAAAGCCCCTCCCCCTCCACTACGTAATTAAGGCTGCAACATTTCACACTTGACTTTTTCTGTTAACTAAGTGCATCACCTGGGTATTTAAAGTGTACTTTTTCTATTTGTAATTTTCAGTTTGAACAAACTTGCACTATTTATAATACAAAAAGTCATAGAATAGTGCACACGCATGAGAATTGGGACGCACCTTTGGTCTTGGATGCCCGAAATAGCTGCCCAGAGGCGTTGCAAATATGGCCACCGAGTGAACAGACTTTTTTTTTCTTTGAAAGGAACTTTGCTATTTTTGCTGTGCACTGTAGGATTGCCCTCTTCACAAAGAATGCATTCAGTCCTATATCTGAATGAGGCCAAAATTAGGTATCTTAGAAGATTTTTTTTGAGTGGCTTTCACATGTTCATGTTTCTGACACGTGGCGTATGAATGTAAGTGCTCCTGTGTCTCACATAAGACAAACATTTTGATTGTGCTGTGTTCTGTGTGTAGGTCCACTAGATGGAGGTCTGGAAGAGGAAGAGGAGGAGTGCATATCAGACGCAAATGAACTCACTGCTAAAGAGGAGTTTTCCGTGGAGGAAAACTTTTCTGCTGACTTTGAGCCAGACAGCCTCACCTGTGAGGACATGGAATACTTCTGCAGCAAAGGTCAGCCATTCCTGATGCTTCTACTTCTATGTATAGCGCAACCTTTTATGTAGAAGATGTATAAACCAAGCAAGTGTTTAGATATTCATCACAGAGCATATCCTAGTGAAACGAATTATAGCGTAACATTCAATGAAATTCAGTTTTGCTAATTGATTCCCAGCTGAAGTTTGACTCTGAGGCATCTCTGATTACTAGTTTGATGGTTTGATGGCAGTTTAAACCAAAGGCAGTTTTGAACACACATCGTTTTGGCCTTGCTCGTAAAGGTGTGGGAAAATCTCCAGAAACCTCTGCGTCCATGTTTAGATAGACTCCCTTTGATATCAAATTCCCTCTATGTACCTGAAAAGAGGAGTTTGATCTAGGAAATGGCAACCAGTGTGCTGGCTAATCCTTAGTCATATTCCAGCCAGGACTTACCATGGAAAGCGAAACATACTTGAGCTTTTAACACTTAAAGGGATAGTTCACCTAAAAAATAAACATTCTGTCATCATTTACTCACCCTCATGTTGTTCCAAACCTGCATGACTTTAAACATGTTTTTTTGGGGGTGAACTGTCCCTTTAAAGGGACACAATGATGAACATGGAAGCGCAGAGGATAGAGCAAAACAAAACACCGGTCACAAATTAGAAGTCTAAACCGCGAGAGGCGTCTAAGCTTGCGCTACTCCTATATCCTGTGTCATACATGGCTTCAGGGGGTTACTCATTTGATGCAAGTCGATTTGCGCAGTATGCGTATGGTCTTCAGGTGGAAGCTAGTTATTTTACTTAAATCAGTATTTAAAGTTTTAAATACGGATATTTTTCTTACAAAAACCCATCACTTCACTTCAGAAGGCCTTTATTAACTCAAATGTTTCTTAAGCAGCAAATGAGCATATTAGAATGATTTCTGAAGGATCATGTGACACTGAAGACTGGAGTAATGATGCTGAAAATTCAACTTTGACATCACAGGAATAAATTACATTTTAAAATAGATACAAATAGAAAACACTTATTTTTACTTGGTGAGCATAAGAGAATTCAAAACATTAAAATCAAACTTTTGAATTGTGATGTTATATGCCAGGACTCATATTTGTAAATCATGATAATTGTATTCATAATTGCCAATATATATATATATATATATATATAATATTTTTTTTTTTTTCAGGTCAGTCTCTGTCATGGTAAAGCAACAGTTTTAAAAGAATTAGGATAACTTTATTTATTATGCAGTGTTGAGCCTATAATGGGACAGCACACTTGTGTTGGTTTGGAATCTGCATACTTGTGCATAGTATGTTTTTGGCCTGATGTCTGTCATGTGCCAGTTCAGTCAGTTTGTGCCAAGCTCTCTTAATTTTTTTCTGTTCCTTTTATGTATTGGTCACACCTGACTAATTTGCAGTGCATGTTTAGTTCAAAGTTAGGAGGCTGTCTGGACCCCCAACACATATGCAATCTCATCCACCCTTCTCTGGATTCCATACTCTTCCCTCACTGTTCAGTGAGAGGAATCTGACCGAGTTTGTGCTTTGAATGTCCCTCCGCCTCAAAGAGAAATGTTTTTAAATTATGTTTCTTTTAAAAACCCACGGTGCCCAGAGGGATTTCATACAAGGCCTGTCTTTGAGGAGCAGAATCTTTTTATGTCTTGTACAAGGTGGGCTCCGTTTTAATGATTTTCCTTTTGTTCTTCCAGTAAAGGTGTAACAGGCATGACATGCGTGAACCTCAGAACTAATGGCAGTTTGGCAATATTTTGTTTCGAATTCAAATGAAAATCTTCATATGTGCTTTTGTTTCCCGCTGCTTCATTGAACGAGCTGGTAGAAGCCCTGCAGATGAATGCAGTTTTACTTTGTTTTGTTTGTGGAGCTTTATTCAGATTCCCCAAGGGATAAAATAAAGTATTCAGATGCTCAATTCAATTATGATTTAAAAGATCCCAAGGTCATTCCTTCCATTAACAAATTAATTGGGAAAAATATACAAACATCATCTATAGTACATGTCTATATACTTATGTCGTTTTGATTAAACCCGTGGGATTCATGAAAGAACTGCTTTGGTAAATCTAAAGATTACTTTTAAGTATTGAAATGAGCTCTTAAATTACAAAAATAATTTGCAGGCCGTAACAGAGGTCGTAAAGTTTTTGCATTTAGACAAAGTAATATTACTATGTTTTTTAAGATACTGTGATATTCTTTATTTTTTATAGTTTATATGTTGTTTTTATATTAAATATTTAAGTTTATACCAGTTTATACTGATACGTTAGCAGCTTTTCCACCATCAGGCCGAACGAGAAACTGGTAGCCAGGCAACAAACAAGCGAACAGTCTTGTGTGTTTGACATCACTTCACGCATTAGACAACTGTGCCGAGAATTCCGGGCCGAGAACGGTTTGTTATCGTGCTGTGCCGTAACTGGCTCCAGTGGAAACACTGGAACCGTTCCTTACCATTCTAAGAACCATTCGGCTCAACGGTGGAAAAGCGGCTAATGTTTTAGGAGATATACCATAGTATTCTTTTAAGAGTCCCATGGTAAATATTAAAGTACCACGGTCTCAGTACTATTTTGTAAGGCTAGCACCAAAGATCTCACATTCTCAAGGGAGTTTTTGAGTAAGTACTTGTATCAAAGCCATTCAATGGCCTTTTTGTCTCAAGCACCACCAAGTTTCAGCAAATCTCCTCTAAGATTCCTTTGAACCTTTTGATGGCTTTGCTAAAACGAAGACCAACAGTGGTCCAAACTTTCAACTCTTTTACTTCCAAGATGCTTTAGTAATCTTCCCGTCGTCATGCGCGAGGGGTTTGCGTCAGATTTCTCAAGCTCCCTATCTGCTGCAATTTGGCTCTAAGTCTTCCACGTCCTCGAATTCTTCGGACAAGTTCCCATTCTCTTCCCGTTAATGCATGGTACAAGCTCATCAGGTGTATTCATTTCCCCCTGATCCTCTGCTCAATTAGATCTCTTTAAAGCGCATTTAGCCCAGCGTCTGAGTGGCTTAAATTCACTCCACTTATGCAGAAGTGCTATGAATTGAAGGCGAACGCAATCCTGGTGGCATTAAACGGTTTATGTGTGTTATTCCTCGGCTATAGGATGGCAGAGAGGGTTCTCTTGATTAAGTAAACCCTCTCAAATGAGATGGCGGGCTGTAATTAGCCCAAGCGGAGTCAAACGCCAGAGCTTTAAAAAGCAGTCACTCATCCCTGTTCCTTTATCTGTTTTGGAGAATAAGGTCTCCCGTGTGAAGTTCCTCACTGGCAGGCGGTTGCTCCACGACTGGCTCGTAGTTCAGTGGTCGTGTATCTTTGTCGTCATTTGCTGACAACTAGCTTGTCAGGAAAACCTAAAACCTCCATTAAAAGTTTCATCCTATAATAGGTATTAAAAATCTGTCTGAACAAAAAGAGGAATCGCCCGTCTTCATTAACTCACCAAGCCCTTATTAACTTTGATCAGACGACGGTGAAGTAGCAAATCAGCTTAAATTTACAAAGGTCAGGCGGTTGGACGCTGGCAAAGTCTCACCCATTTGCTTGAGTTTGAGTGTGTTGCACCTTGCAGCTCATGGTTTGAAATGGAACAAACCAGAATTGTTATGAGAAATCAGAATTGGTAAATGCTTTAGGATTCCCTATTTTGTTTAATAGAAATGTCTTCAATCGAGCTCAATCTGTGCTTCTAGGCAGTGACCGGTTCTTGTATCCGGAGTTGTCTATTTTGCCTTCTGGCTCTCGCTACAGACTACCAAAGATGAAGAATAACCGATACAAACATTTGTTTATTCCCTGTGCAGTCAGACTGTTAAACACTCTTAAAGACAATTTTTTCAGTTTATTCTATGTATTTATTGTGTGTATTTTAAGAGCCCGTAAGGGATCTTAATAAAGCTTGAACTTGATCCCTATAGTCATATAGGCTAAGGATCCAGACATCTTCAGCCAATACTACTAGGAAACAAAACTGAACATGTACTGACCTCACTTGCCAATTCAACTGAATCATAAAGCCTACAAATGCATAGCCTTTCAAAGTATGCTCCATTTGATAGCGTGCGTGAAGGCAAGTGGTAGAGTTTCAAGTTATGACTGATAAAAATGTATTTGTATTCTTTTTAAACTAAAGTTGCGGCTGTCTCATCATGACCCTCTCACATAAGCGCTTGTCAATGCTGGCATCTGTTGTTGTTGCATTCTCTGGTATTTTTGTTGTTGTTGTTGTTGCTCCTCCGTCTCTTTAGTTTTGTTTGCTACTGTGAAATAGAGGTCTTCTCGGGTTTTAAAATCTGTACCTGACCCGAATCACTTCTTACCCGAACCTGATGTGCATAAATCATTTTTTTTTTTTTTAAAGAAAAACCCGACCTGTGACAGACCTGGTCAAATTAGACCCAAGTCCGACCCGACCCAACGGCATTTATTTTCGAACCCGACTGGACCTGAAGGTAAATGGCATTGATGTGTGCACAGCCTGCAGCCCAGCAGTCAGTCAGGAAAAATCCCAGTGTCCTGCTGAGATGATTTGGCTGCTGCTTTATTAGTTTCATTTATTTATTTATACTTTTATTATTACTTTATATTATTGCCTGCCAGACAAGTTATTTCTGAGTTCGGCTTAACAAAGTCTGTAAAGGTAATTAAACAAAATAATAAAATGAATGACCCCAAATGATAGGATATATGCATAAAGACAAGATAACTATTATACTAAAATAATACATAATAACATTAGTGAAACTATAAATACAGAAGATCAAAAAACGGTTAAACCGAAAACTAAACATACGGCTACGTACACACTGCAACTAAATTCGGTTGTCAGTTTAATTAACTCCCGAAAAATACAGGTAGTGACAACCGCATTTACAGAAATTCTATGCAGTGTGTACGGAACCGAACTGAATAACTAGTTGTTAATGATGTTTTTTTTAATATGCCTCAGAGATGTGTCTCTCTTCTGTATGCACGGTGAATCACAGTGAAAGCACAAGCTTTGACTCGTTTGTGTTGCCAGATCTTGCTAGAAAAATCAGCAAATAAGAACAAGCCCGTAATATATAAATACAAATGCTTTATGCTGAAAATAAGAAAGAAATATCACGATTCATGTCTGCTCACTTTAATAACTCCATACATCCATTCCCTTAATTAGACGAGCTTATACAACAAGCCCAAAAACACTTATGATGAGTGAACATGTACTGACCTCACTTGCCAATTCAACTGAATCATAAAGCCTACAAACGCATAGCCTTTCAAAGTATGCTCCATTTGATAGCGTGCGTGAAGGCAAGTGGTAGAGTTATGGCAACATGGCAACACAGAAAGAGCGCGCTCTGTGTGAAACAGGCTGTACAAGCATAAATAAAACACAACGCCTCGCATGCTTAGTTAAATTGCTGAAAATATTGAGACGTTTAGTAGCTGTAACATTACTTTTGGTCACAATAACGAATACCAAACACGTGAGTCGCCAGAACGTCGACGCAATTTCGAGAGTGAGTCGTGTTCCGTACACACCTATAATGATAATTTAGGGGATTCACTCCTGCATTTATATGCGGTTGTCACTCCTGAAACTTACAGTTTGTATGTGGCCACAGTTTGTACGTGGCTGTATAAGAGTATAATCTGTCACAAACTAAGCTAGCTAGCTTGTTAGCTTGAGAATACTTGCCCTCAAAGTTGTTGACATAACTCGAAACATCCAATTTAAAGCCCTTCTTAATAGAGGGTGTTAGAGATGCCACTTCGATTGACATCGTTCACCAAAATCTGTGAAAGATCTTGCAAGCAGCGAGTCTAAAATCCATGCTGATTGCGCTCATTAAATGGTAGGCAAAAATGTGGAGCAACTGAGTCTAAAAGCGGAAGTAACCGTGCATGGAGTCGGTTAATAATATTTTGTTAAATGCCCAACATAGTTTAAAAGAATTTGGGTCTTCTTAGGCACATTTATTTTAAAGGTGCCCTAGAATCAAAAATTGAATTTACCTTGGCATAGTTGAATAACAAGAGTTCAGTACATGGAAAAGACATACATTGAGTCTCAAACTCTATTGTTTCCTCCTTCTTATGTAAATCTAATTTGTTTAAAAGACCTACGAAAAACAGGCGAATCTCAACATAACACCGACTGTTACGTAACAGGCGGGATCATTAATATGTACGCCCCCAATATTTGCATATGTCAGTCCATGTTCAAGGCATTACACAAGGGCAGCCAGTATTAACGTCTGGATCTGTGCACAGCTGAATCATCAGACTAGGTAAGCAAGCAAGAACAATAGCGAAAAATGGCAGATGGAGCAATAATAACTGACATGATCCATGATTACATGATATTTTTAGTGATATTTGCAAATTGTCTTTCTAAATGTTTTGTTCTTTGTTCTTTGTTCTGTTAAATGTGGTTAAAGTTACCATTGTTTCTTACTCTCTTCACAGAGTCAAGAGAGCCGTCGCTATTTTCATTTTTAAACACTTGCAGCACAACTTCATTCTTTATAAATCTCTCCAACAGTGTGTAATGTTAGCTTTAGCCCGTTAGCCACAGGGCACTATCAAACTCATTCAGAATCAAATGTACACATCCAAATAAATACTATACTCACATGATCCGACGCATGCATGCAGTATGCATGACGAACATCTTGTAAAGATCCATTTGAGGGTTATATTAGCTGTGTGAACTTTGTAAATACACTGTATTATAGTCGAGAGCTCGGAGGGGCAGGGAGCGCATGATTTAAAGGAGCCACGCGCTGAATCGGTGCATAGTTAATGATGCCCCAAAATAGGCAGTTAAAAAAATGAATTAAAAAAAATCTATGGGGTATTTTGAGCTGAAACTTCACAGACACATTCAGGGGACACCTTAGACTTATATTACATCTTGTAAAAACTGGTTCTAGGGCACCTTTAAATTACCCGAGGTCACTATTATTGAACCCGACCTGTGTCGACCCGACCCTGCACTCGTCTAAGTTTTGAACCCGAACCTGCTTGGGTCTCAGGTCGGACCTCAGCTTTTTGGATCCAAGTGGATCCATAAAGACCTCTACTGTGGAACAATGGCCCAGGCCAGTGTTGCCACCTTGTGGAACAACTAATTAGTGCAAAACAAAATCAGTGAGCATGTGCAACCTGCACATATAAAGTTACGAAGATCAGTCGGAGTGCGTAATTGTTAATTATTGTCATAATTCATAATTGTTAGTCATTGTTCATAATTTTTTCTTATTCATAAGTATTTGATGTGCTATAAGGAAGTGTCCTTTGTTCAATAATTAAATTACACTTGTTGCACTGCACTGTATGTTTCTGTGATGTTCTGTTTGCCTTACTATGTTCAAGAACTGTTATGTCATGAAAATATTTTCATTTCTGTGTTTTCCTTAAATCCTTTCAAGACTATAGCTTGGACATTCAATGTCCAACACCGATATCTGTACATTGAAACACTCTATTGACAATCATAGCATTGTGAAAAGCCACACAAAATATAACTATGTGGTTTATAACAGTAAGAGCTCACAAGAACCATCATGCATTGTGATCAGCCAATCTTTTTGAAGCATTGACTCTTTGCACATCACTCATTTCAATTCCCAGCAGCCTCTGTGGAACCAAATACCCTGAAACAGCAGAGGGGTTCCTCTCTGCGGCGACCCTAAACTGTTTGGAGAGGGTCTCGTCTTCAGTCGCATCATCGCGCACTCATGTACCATGAAATGATTGAGACGCTTCCGTCAATGGCTTCATACGAAATGGTTTCGAAACAGCAGAGCGCACTGTGAAATGAAGTCCCTGCCGATGAATAGGGTGAGTCTAGCGCACAAACGTGAATAAACATGAAACCTGAGGCCTGTCGAAGGAGATGGGCCTCCTTTTTTGAAAGAGGAGACAGAGGGAAATAAAGAGAAAAAAGGCACCCCTGATAGTCCAGAGAGGCAACCTTGTTGTCTCCTTGACAATTGAAGCAGCCCCCCTCCAAACAACTCCCTTTTCACAGTCAATTTCACATTTATGGGCGCCGCGCTTGTGAACAAGTTTCAAACTGAAATTTACAAGCCGATGTCACACTGGCTGCTATAATTGTGAGAATGCTGGTGTTATATTTTCAGCTTTTTTTTTTTTTTTTACAGAAATTGTGAAATTTGACCTTGCTTCTATGTTTTTCCATTCTTGTAAATGTTTCTTCTGGGAGCAGTTGAGCTGGAGTCACACGGAGTGGTTTGATGTTTCCTAAATTGTGAACTGAATTGTGGAAGACTTCGAACCAATAGCAAGTGTTATGCAGTGGCCTTGCTAATAACAGTACACCGCACAACCTCATGAAAGCACACAGCATAAACATGTTCAATATGAATTAATTGATCTAAACGACAGCATTGAGATTCCATTCTGGTCTGATCAAATCACAGCGGAGAAAGACTTGAATAATTATGAGACATTTTAGCCCGTAGCAAGGTGCCACTTATGAACAAATCCTTTGAATCCTGGGCGGCCTTGCAACGCGAGCCAGTAAACAGTATGCAGTAGAATTAATTATGCTTTCTTTGTGCCGTTTCCTCGCTAATCTGGATCTTCGGCAGCAGAAAGATCTTTTCAATACATTTCTCCCGTCGCTGATGGTAAAGCATGGAGAATATGGAAAAATGCTCATTTGTGCAGCGATAAGATGAAAGACACATCCCTTTAGCCCCGTTTGACTCTGTGCAGGAAATCATTCATTAATGTTTGTTAAGTATGACAATCTAGCCAGGCCAGATCTACATACTCCAGACGGCATCGCATGGAGAGATAACGCAGGCCAGCAGCAGCCAGAAGAGAGCACAGCCAGTTCCTGTAATGATGGGGAATTTATGGGCCTTTAAAGAGATAGTGCCGAGGCCTTCCACTAATCACACACTCCACCGGGGTGCTGGGTGGGATTTTGCTGGGTTATTTTCCTTTTTTCTTGTCCGCACTGGAGGCATTTAAATTTTTTATTTATTTTATTTTTTTTTGTAATCAGCTTCCGAAAGCTGCGTGCCACTGCAGATTATTGGGCGGAAAAGCGAAACTGTGGACTTTGTTTGAGTATTTGTTGTACATCTGTCTCTGGTTTTACAGGGAAATCTGTTTATTTAACAACAGTTCACTTTATAAAGTCCTCAATTACCACTGCTTTAAATGGAGGGGAAATATTGGCTTCCTAAGTGGCCACCCATCACCAAGCATAACAAAATTAGCACTTTATCTTCAAAACACACAGGATACATAATTCAAAAGTCCCCATTATTAGAAAACATTTCAACGAAGCAATTTTGTTGATGTAATAGCTAGAGCCGTTTTTCTCTTTTTGCTCACAAGGGAGTCATTCATATTCCTAAACAGAGGGTACAAAAGTGTGTAAATTATTAACAGACACTTCTAGATTTCTTAGAAAATAAATAATTTTTGTACTCTTGATAAATGATGCCCAAAACCGTTACAAAAAAGTTCTGTGGTGGATAATACGATAGTTCACCCAAAAATGATTTTTTTGTAATCATTTACAGAAAACAACATGAGGGTACACATACCCTCATGTTGTTCCAAACCTGTATGAGGTACATGCTTATGCTTAACACAAAAGAAGATATTTTGAAGAATGTTGTTAACCAGACAGTTGATGTACCCCATTGACTTCCATTGTATTTTTTTGTCAATGGGTGCAATCAACTGTCTGGTTATCCACAACCTTTAAAATATCTTCTTTTATGTTCAACAGAAGAAAGAAACTCATACAGATTTGGAACAACTTGAGGGTGAGTAAATAATGACAAAATTTTAATTTTTGGGTGAACTATCCCTTTAAAGTGAGCATGAAATGCCATTCATAACCCGTTTTACTTCATAATCTGATATTTTCTCAGAATGAAACTGGATATTCAATAATAAAAGATTGGTGAATTCTTCGGGAATTGATTGGATCGTGAAATGTGGGTGTTACATACTGGAATAGTGGGAATGAGTTGAAAAATTATTTGTGATGACAGCCAAAAGCAATTGATATTTTACTAAAAATTATGAGTATTTATTTATTTATTTATTTGTGTTTGTGCACTGCCATTTTTGATGCTTTCTATATTCATCTATCATGATTTTCTGAAGTGTATGAAAAATTATTATGGTACTACCATAGTACATAAAAAAAAAAAAGAAGTAACATTACCAAAGTAACTTGTCAAAAAAACATGGTACCATATATTTGGTATAAAGCCTTTTCTAGTGTATTTAGGGATATGAACAAGTGTTGTTTTCAATGAGAACAATAAGCAATATTTAATATATTTAGAGTATTCTTTTAGCCACAGTATTGTACAGTACATTAACCATTAGAATACTGAATCTGTACACTTTTTTGCATTTCCTGCACTGATATTGTGAAAATCTGTGGAGTTCTGTGTGTGTGTGTGGTCATTCAGAATCTAGACAATATATTTGTCTGATCTTTCTATCGCTCTCTCTCTCTCTCTCTCTCTGCCGCTCTCTTTCAGTTTATTGGGATTAGAAAGCTCAGATCTCCTTAAAATCACCCTCACCAGATTGACATTTTCAAGGGCTTCCTTGGTAGAACAATGCTGAGAGGAAGAGAAAAGCCAATATGACTTTGTGTCTACCTTGCTGCAGGAGCTGTTTGTGTAAATCGCCTATAAGCTTATTGACCCGCATGCATGTCACTGCCATTAGACAGAACAGAGGAGCTGTGATCCGATTGGCTGATTTCTCACTAACTCTATCCTAATGTCTGACATATGCATGCATGGACGAACACACACATGCAAACAACATCTTGGTGCACAGATCAATCTCTTAGCAATCTCTTTTTCTTATTTAGACCAGTGAGCTGAAGGGCCACAAACCTTATGTCTATCAAGTCTCTTTTGAGACTTTTGAGATTTAAGCTCTGTTCTAAACCATAGTGAGCTGTCAACTGTCTACAATGACTGCTATCTTACTAGGCAGCATCCTAATTGGCACAAGTGACTGATTTGAAATGCTTTTTAGAGGCAACAATTCATTCAACAGTCATTCACACGTCACACGAATATCACCCCTCACATGAAGCACACAAAAGACCTGGCAAACTCAGTTCCAATTCGATTATAGACATTAGCATGTTGCTAAGCTAATGACTCAATGTTACAATTAACATAAAAAACACATAGCATACATAAATATTGGAAGAAATTGTGTATTTTAATCAGATATCTAGTAAATGCTCCCTAAAGAGTTATATACTGTAACTTCTTTTTATTTATTTTTTGAAAAGTTTCTCTTTTCTGTAATCTTATCTATTTTATAATTTAAACTTGGCATTGTCTTGGCTATTGAATTTAGTTGGATCTTATGGTAAATTGCTTGTGACACTACACATTTGTAAATCGCTTTGGATAAGAGCGTCTGCTAAATAACCAAAAAGATTGCAAATACAGTATGAATGACCGGTCAAGTATGTAATTGATCTTTTGAGGATTTTTTTCTTTTTATCTTTACAAGGGTAAATTATGAAAAAAATATGACTGTTGCTTATAAAATAAAAATGGTCAAATACAAAGTTTTTTTTTTTAATACACAAAAATGCTTTCATTCCGAAAGGACACATTAAAATGATCAAAAGTTACATTTTCAACATTGATAACAATAAGAAATGTTTCTTGAGCAGCAAATCAGCATATTTGATTTCTGAAGGATCATGTGACTGATCGAGTGAAAGAAAGTGAGGGAGCGAACGAAAGAGTGAAACAAAAAGAATGAGCAAAAGAAAAAGAAAATGAAAGAAAAAAATGAGCAAAAGAAAAGAGAGCGAAAGAGCGAGTGAGTGAAAGATAAAGTGAAAGACAGAGAAAGAAAAAGAAAGTGAAAGAAAAAGAAAGTGAAAGAAAATGAGTGAAAAAAGTGAGGGTGCGAAAGAGTGAGAAGGAGTGAAAGAAAGAAAGAAAAAAGAAAGAGTGAGCAAGCAAGCAAAAGAAAGAGCGAGCAGAAGGAAGGAAGAGAAAGAAAGAAAGAAAGAAAGAAAGAAAGAAAGAAAGAAAGAAAGGCCATGTTTCAGAGGGACAGTGGCAGGATCATGTGACACTGAAGACTGCAGTAATGATACTGAAAATTCAGCTTTGTCATCATAGGAATACATTACATTTAAAAATTATTAAAATAGAAAACATTTACTTTGAATTGTAATAAAATTTAACTTTTTTCTGTTTTTACTGTATTTTTATTAAAAAAAAAAAAAAAAAAGTGCAGCCTTGGTGACTTCTTTAAAAAACATTTAAAAAATCTTAATTGCTTGGTTTCATGGTTTCATAATTTTCAACGACTGAAAATGGATCTTTACCAGGAGCACTTGCTCACTAACTAATTAACTAACTAACTAGCTTGTTCTGTTCTAGCATGTGGTATGATTGCACTGCTTGTGTTGATTTTTCTTTCATATGAATTGCCTCTGCTTGTATTATTCTCATTTGTAAGTCACTTTGGTTGAAAGAGTCTTCTATCTAAATTAATACATTCTGAGATAGGAATGTTGGAGGCGAATATCTGGCCATGGTTAATGTCTGACCATGTTATTTATCTGCTTTCTGAGAAGCAAGATGGATATTTATAAAAACTGCACGCGATAGTGACAAAGAAACATGGAGAAATGTAAAATTACAGACAAGGATGTGTCCCAAATGAGAACTGCTTCTGTCATGTGCACATGACTATATTCTGTTGCATGTCGATCTCCTTCATTTTATGCGGGTAATTTCTGTTGCACTGTACCTGCCTGGCACAATGTTTTCCCGGCGGATTCCCTCCATGTTCCTGAAAGAAACTTCATCAAGCTGCTGTGACATTTGTTCCCTGCGAGGTTGCCTTGGCGATTGTGTTTAAAATGCATTGCGAACGGTGTTAGATAGAAGGCAGAAAATCCTTAATCACTGCTTAATTAACGAATCATCTTGTAGCTTCATTTCCTGAGCGGTAATTAAACAGTTCCAAGACGTTTCGTTACAGGGCTTAACATGTTCGCCGGAGATCAAGGTAGAGCCTTTAATGTTATCTCGCTGCCTTCCCAAACTCACTACACTGGAAAGGAACTGTTGATATTGCCTTTTGTTATCCTTATGGTAATGCTCAATGAGTATGCTAAGGAGCTTCTCAAGGCCTGACAATACAAATAGTGAGCGGGAGAGTGAGGAGGACGGAATGAATAAAAAAAGCTGAGCCCTAGCAGGAACTTGTATGCGGGAAAATAGGTCAGAATGACCTCATGTGCAGTAAGTAGGGCAGCGTGGCCCTCTCCTTTCGCCCGGGTGTGCAGAGGCAAGCAAGAAGCTGCGATCCTTTTGGCCATGTTTACTGCCTGCCTTTGAAGTGAACCACGTCTTAACTGGCTTAAACACACCGTGGCGAGAGAATTTGATCTTTAGATTAACCCATCTGGATGGACCAGTGTGTGTTTGAGGACCATGGTGAAGGCCGTTCCACCATGTTAGAGAGTCGCTGAGACGCTTCCATGAAGCAGCTCTACCCAGAGTGTGACTCCAATGTGCTGGGGTTAAAAAAAATGACCAAGAAATCAACATTGTGAGACAAAATTATTCTATCTATCTATCTATCTATCTATCTATCTATCTATCTATCTATCTATCTATCTATCTATCTATCTATCTCTATCTATCTATCTATCTATCTATCTATCTATCTATCTATCTATCTATCTATCTATCTATCTATCTATCTATCTATCTATCTATCTATCTATCTATCTATCTATCTATCTGTCTGTCTGTCTGTCTGTCTGTCTGTCTGTCTGTCTACATTAATGAAGTTTGAAGTGTCAATATGAAGTGTAAATAAATGTAAAAATATTTTATTTATCTGTTGTGTTTTTCAGGGGAAGAGAATGGCAACAGAGAAATGGGAGAGTCAGAGATGGAAACAGAGAGTGAGAAGACCAGACACCCCCCTCTGGAGCCGGAGGAATGGGACGGTCCACGTAAGTGCATCATTTGATTGTGTCAGTGTGCATGTGTTTGTTATATGACTATACATTTTTACTTTATGTATTGTAATTGTGACTTTATATCTCAAACGTTCACTTAACATTCATTATCTGTACAGGTAATATATCATCTGACTCATTTTTATTTCCTTTTGGAAGACTTTTTCAAATTTATGGACAAAAAATGACAAATTTTATGACGTTGGCTGCAGCAACTTAAGTCAAACATGGCATTTTGTTGCTTTTAGGCCAAATTAGTTGACTTTGAGGTTGTCTATATGCTAGTATACTCTCAAAGATTGACAAAATTAAAGGTAGGGTAGGTAATTTCAGAGAGGCTAACAAAAGCAAGCTAGCTTTGAAAGCATTAGATCCCACCCTCCCTTCAGAGCGTCTCCAAAGCCACACCTCCTTCAAAACACATGAACGCGCACAGCCAGAGCAGATTCTGCAAAGCGTCATGAGAGACGGCGTTAAATTACCTCGTCTCTCTCAAAGCACATAACATTGCAATAATAATGAATGTAAACAACTTACAAAGTGCTGACTTGTACCACTTGACTGCTTCAGATTCATTTCGCCGTTGATTATGTATTGACATAGAAATGCATAAATCCGAGTCTGAGGACATGAACAGCTCCGGGAGAACGTCACAGGTTGCCATCTTGTTACGGTTACAACATGGCGTGAACGCAGCTTAAGCTCGTTGTTTTGGTCCAGGAATAACTGTACAATGTGGCTGCTGTTTGTTTGTGGCACTCGGTGACTGTCTGTCTATAACTCTGCATAGTCTTACAGAACGCACTGATGACGTGTGATGTCTGTGCAAGCAGGGACATCCTATTATTGTATTCAGATCGAATGCACTGATACCACTTCTCAACGTTTCAACCAGAATAACAAAAAGTGTTTGTGAAAAAAAAAATAGATATATTGCCTACCCTACCTTTAGCTTTTAGCAGATATACAATTCTGAGAAAAACTGACTAAATACATTGATGAATCATCAAAGGTGTATCCAAGTTTTTGTCCAATCAGATACTCTCTAGAATGAGAATGTCCTTACCACTAATTCACTGTGCTTAGCAATAGCAAGTAGTGAATCATGGTTCAGGCTTTAATGTAAAATAAAGTATATTGACTATGTTAAAAAAGAACAAACACTTTGAGTGACACGTGAATAGGAAAAGGAAAAAGAATTTAAATCATAAATAAGTAGTAAATAGGTAATTAAGTTCTTTATTAGGTATTTAAATAAACAAAGTCACATGTATGAGATATAAAGACAAAATTAACCAAGAATGTAGCTTGTTTTTGAGTGTAGGGCTGCAACAAACGATTATTTTGATAATCGATTAATCTGTCGATTATTAGAACGATTAATCGACTAATCATCGATTATTGCACTGGTTAATCAGTAGGCTTTGTTCGATTATTCTACTTTAGCAATTAGTTAAAATATTGAGTTATACTGTACTTTAACTAGTAAATAAAACAAGGAAATCACTTCAGCTTTTAAAAGTGTATTTTTAATCATTTTTAAGCCAACTGAATAGACCAATATACTATAAATATATAAATATAATGTAATCATGTGGGGGTTTTTGTGAAAAATGAAACAACATACATACATACACATATTACATATCATATATATATATATATATATATATACACACACACACACACACACACACAAACTACCGAGTTTATGGTCAATGAATGGCTTTCCTGAGGTAAATGTTACATTTTGTGTGATATATTTGTTTGCAAGTTTTATTGACTTCTTTCTGCGGTTAAAACTCCGATTAAGTGATTACAATAGAGATGGATTCATTTCAGTAAGTTCAGTAAGTACTTTTTGATGTTCATTCATGTTTATTTCGCGCTGTAATAGAGAGGAATAGGTTCACATGCCGCTTGAACCGAGGTGTTACAGCGATCTGCCACATAACGTTAAACAGAGTCACCACCACAAGTATTGTTTGAATCCCGTAGTAATATTGACTGAATTTAAAAGCTTAGACTTAGTTTTATATCAAAAGTAACCTGATCTGTCGGTGCGTTGCCGTTGTCTGTGTCCTCTTTGCTCTGCGATACATCTTTCACTGTGTGAGAAAATGAACGTGTGGCGTGAGAACAGTGAGTTTGAATGAGAGCTGGTGGCCCTGCATGACAGTATTCTGTAGTTATGCTAAACGTTATGTTTGTTATGTTTATGCTATGTTAATCTCCCACATTTCACGGGTTCGACGTCGTTTGCACTATGCTCTCCAAAGCACTGACTTCTTTTATTGGATTGGATCCCGGAGGGCTGCATTACAGTATTGCGCTACAGCGCCCCACTGGTTACACCGCGTTATTGCAGGCCCTTCAAATAGGTCGTATGAGATCAAGAGACTATTCGACAACAAAAATATTTGTCGACAATTTTTTATTGTCGACGTTGTCGATAATGTCGACTAATCGTTTCAGCCCTATTTGAGTGTTGGGCCTCCATGGGTGTCTTAGCTTGAGCGCCTATGGGTCTACAGTCCATCGTGGATTGGTGATCATCTCCTGAGCCCTTACTGTACTACAAAAACTTTCTGATATTATATACTGGAGCACAGAAACTCGGAGGACAAGAATATCAGAAAGGAATAAAAGGCCGCAGTGCCCCTCTGATATGATACTCAGTCTTGAAGGTCCAATCCAACACGCGATCATTCCTGGCCCTCCTTTAACCGTTTAGCCCATTAGCTAGCGGCCAGTAATCACTTGTAAGCAGCTCATTATGACACGTTTTAAATGAATCCATCTGGGATCAGGGGATTTCAGACGCTCAATAGCAGGACATCTGAAGATATCCTTGACAAGGCCACCCGACAGAGGTAAAACTCTCCGCTGTTTCTGAAGACTTAATGAGCTCTTGAATTACGAGGAGCGTTTTTTTCCAACTTATGTTGAATTGTGATGTGGTCCTGCTTTTGATCACTGACAAAATGGAGCACAGTAGTATTTTGTTCTTGAGGTTTTATATGGCATGCTGCCTACTTAGTATACCATGATAGTATATTAGAATATTATATATTTGTTTGATTTATTTTTTATTTATTTATTTCATTTTTATTTTACTCATTGATAATTTGATTGTTTTGATGTTCCCATGTGCAATTCCTATACTTGATAGAAATTTTGTCATCATTTATTCACGTTCTTGTTGCTCCAAACCCACATGAATGTGTTTATGTCACAGAAGATGTTAGTCAGACATACATACATACATACATTCAAACAGGGATTGTACAATGAAACTGAAACTCTGGCCAATATAGTGTTGGAGGTTTCAAGTTGATTTGAGATTTCAAAGCTACATTAGAGTAGAAGACATTCTGTAAATTTCAGTTTGTTCCTCACACAAAGCCATTATATATATATTCAGAAGACATGAAATATATCACAGGAGTCATACTGTATAAACTATATACAATATGTGCCTTCTTTTTATGTAAAAAAGCAGCATGAGTATTCTGCAAACATTCTCCTTTTATGTTCCACAAAAGAAAGTCATCCGGGTTTGGAGCGACATGATATGATGACGAATTCTATGATGATAGAATTTTCATTTTTGGATAAACTATCCCTTTAAGCTTCAGTAGAGAGCACACAACAGACGTAAAAACAGATATCTTTTCTTTCCCAAGAATCTCGCCTTACCATGCAGATTTTCCCTCGCCTTCTCTCAGTAGAAAAAAAATCTGTTTTATCTGTCTTTTTGCACTTCTTAAAAGTCACTTCATCAAAGTGATGGATAATACATCCAACAAGATAGCAACGGCAGCAATTACTGTTCAGCCGTGGCATCACATCGCAGAATACACAAAATATGATTCCCCTTTTAATGCATATGACCTCCAGAATTTATTGCAGGTACGTACATTTATAAGAAAGTGGATTTTGGCACAAGTTGGCACCGGTGAGCCCCCTGGGGTGTGTATTTTATACTGACAGCGAATCAGAGTTATCAGCACCTATCAGATAATGCATTTATCATTAAATTTCACATTTGCATTTCAATCTGGAAAGGAAATGAGCATTGGCGGCGTAAGATAAGAGCGGTAGGGACGACGGTAATAAACGGTCCCTGTGATCAGGCAGCCAGCAGGGCTGAGGGGGTCAGTCACACAACGATGGGGGCAAGCGCATACAAAAAGAGGCATCATAGACCAGTTAGGGGCTTTCCGGAAGAAAATGCTGAGCTTTAAACTCCGGTGGAGGGGTGGGGGGCTAAGCAGCTCAATGTCTCTCTGATCATCCATCCTGTGATGCTGAGAGAGAGAGACAATTCCCTCCCTATTTGTTTTGAATGAATGATTTTAGTTGGTTGTGTCGCTCATCTGTGAAAGTATAACACAACGAAACGTGTTCCATAAAAACACTAAGTTTTTACATTTTCGGAATAAAATGAGAGTGTTGCTTGTGGTCTCCAGATATTGGGTCTCTCCTTAAGTGTAAGTCTGCGGGATTTTTTTTCTGCTAAGTGAAAACACACAAAAAGCTGCATGATTTCAGGTGTCATTCACGTTTGTAGCATAAACGGTGCTGCGAGTTGCATGCTCAAGTTCAAGTTTTAGGTTTACGGTTAGGTTTAGGGTTGTTCAACAATGATAGTGATGGTTGCCTCAGCAAACACTGCTAAATAGTCTGAAATCATTTGAGAAGTTATTTTTTTATTATGATATTTTTGAATCATTTAAGGATGCACAATACATTGGTTTAAGTTTTGTTTTGCTTTTTGTTTACTTTATTGCGTAATAGTAGATATTGTATTGTGCATGCTCATTTTGTTCTCTATTTTAATATTTAGATTACATTTGTCATCATCTCAACACTCAAAACTGATAATAGATAATATATAATATTGATAATAACACACTTAAATATAATAAAATAATATACATTTAATAAATCCATTTTCATATTGTGAGTTATAATGTTGTGATACGTAAACAATTGATTTTGTTTTAGATTTATGATATGATTTATGATATAATATCATTTTATTTAGTTAAACTTTTAGTAATTTTGTTAAATGTTTTTGACTTTGTTTTAAAATTTTATTCATTTTTAGTTATTTTAGTACATCAAGTTAAACTAAATGAAAATGAAAAATGTTGAAAATAAGATATATGAAGTTGATGTGAGATTTCAGAGCCACATTGAAGAAGATATTCTGTAAATTATTACTTAAATTTCAATTTGTTCTTCATACAAACTATCATATATATTCCGAAGACTTAAAATATATTGAAATAACCCTGCTTTGCTGAATATCCAGGTTACAAAAGTAGATGGTGATTTATACTGTCAGTCTGAATTCTGCCAGTATAAGAAACTGTGATAATCATAAAAGAACCATGAAAGTAGTCCATATGAATTTTGTGCTATATTCCAAGCATTCTGAAGTCATTTGATATCTTTGTGTGAGGATCAGACTGATATTTTAGACGTTATTCACTGAAAATCTTGCCTCTAGCTCTCAAACCTCATTCAAGCCACATGAGGGTGAGTAGATAATGACAGAATTTTCATTTTTGCCTGAACTATCCCTTTTAATCTAGTTTGTCAGATTCATCTCAATGCTGAATTCCATATTTACCTCCCACCTCGATTTCTCTGATAGCGCCGACGGTTGCTAATGCTGCTGATAATCTTGTTACATTACACAGATAAGATCTATTCTACATGCCCCATTCGCTCCTCACTGAGACATTACTGTCAAACTCCGGCAGGAATGTGGATTTCTGGGAAAATAGAATGCAAATGAGAAAATCGCCCAACAGGAAACAACCCTCTCAGAATACAGGATATGACATCGCTCACACAGCTGCATCGCTGTCTCTCGGGGAGCAGTACAGTGGACATTAATCTCCGCACGTAATAACCGCATTCACTTTCACGTCATGTCTTCTTGTGAAAGGCCATTTCCCCCGTTTCATTCCTCCCATTGTGTTGGAAAAGTCAGATGGGCATGTTATAATTTTAAATAAAGATGGGAATCACACCATCAAATATGAACATCTCAAATGACATGACGTCCTGTTCGCAGCGATTAAAAGCAAATTTATTTAGTTTAAGAGACTACCTTGTTATCGCTTTATTTATTTTATTTTTTACTCTTCTTAATCTGGACTCTTTGTTATTGCCCAGCTTAAGTTAAAATGTATGATTGTGATCGGCGAAAGATAATTCTTTAATTGTTCAGTGCGAATGGGATATTTAATAGAGAGTACATCAAAAGAAGGACAGTATCTTAATGAAGAGACTCGAACAGGTTCCTCCTGATTTAAAAATCCTTTAAAACCAATTTCAGGATTTGCTTTAGGTGAAAAAAGTTCACATGCTTCAATGTTAAAGGGGTCATGTCACGTCTACCTGATTGGCCAAACTTTATTTGCGATCTTGTCTGTCATTTTCTTTACTTAAAACATGGTGTGAAACATGAAACATGAATTTGTAAGTGTTATTTCTATATTCTGCAAGGAAATCTTTTTTTTTAGTATACAAGGTATCACTGTTGTTGTTTTTATTTTAGATTTTATTATAGTTTTTGAATTTACTATTTTGAATTAGCTTTATTTATTAATATTTATATAGTAGCTTTATTTATTTTATTTCAGCTTTATTTCAATAAAGAGAAATGTAAAATAAATGAAATATTTTTAATTTTAGTTAATAATATCCTATCTTAGAGTGCAGACAGGTTTTGCAGTGATCTTTTGTTTTTGAATGAATCTTTTATGTGAACAAATCATTCTTATTTACTGACTCATATTTTATTTCTTAAAAGCGTGTAACTGTTTTCCGTTGGTTTGGATTTACTGAACTAGTGTTTTGAGTCTGAACTAGACTTAGAGCAGTATTAAATGGAATATCACTTTTGTTACTAAGTTGAGTGATTGATTCATGGACTCATTCAGAACACACAAAAAGACCATTTTCACCACCTACTGGAGTAATGATACAATCAGCAGAAAGAGTCACCGAACAAATCATGAACAAATACCAAGTTCTGTCCTGAAACTCTAGGTGGCGCAGACTGATGTTTACTAAACAACCTGCTGACAATATCATCAACTACACGGCACAAGCTGATTGGTTCCTGTTGCATCTGCAGCCAATGAGCTTGCTGCTTAACATTTAATAAATTGGTCAGTGTTTGCTGTAGCAATTTGCAGCGCACTTTCAAAGTTCCTCTGAAACCCTCCATCTTCCCCAGCTCCACCTGTATAGATCCGTTACAGGTATATTTCATATATGCAATTTGTTCAGCAGCACTATGTCAAAAGCCCAAATTATACTTCGGCCGTCCGCGTTCATGCACTGTCCGCATGACATAATTTTCGTCATCCGGAGGGCTTGCGGATGTCCGCACAACCTGTCCGCGTGCAGCCCAAATTTCGAGACCGCGCAGATGGTGCACGTACACAGTGCATGGGCAAGCAGGACAGAAGAGTCCACTAGGTGGCAATACACACATTACTGAGCACAGTTTGCAGTCGTCGAAGAAGTGTGTGAAAAAAACACGCTTGAAACAAGGAGGAAAACACGACAATCGACGGCGAACTTGAGGAGCGTTTGTGCAAAGAGATCAGAAAGTACATAGCATATCCTTCTCCAACGTTTTTGATTCTTGTTCTCTTGGTGTATCTTCTGAACTATGTTGCAATGG
This sequence comes from Megalobrama amblycephala, assembly GCF_018812025.1. Lineage (NCBI taxonomy): Eukaryota > Metazoa > Chordata > Actinopteri > Cypriniformes > Xenocyprididae > Megalobrama > Megalobrama amblycephala. The sequence goes on from NC_063056.1 coordinate 32,001,065, forward strand.
TGGATGCACTATTTTTCTTCTCCGATCCTGCCCAGCAAATGTCCTGTTGATGACACGACTCAGTGCTGCCCTCCAGTGTCTGGTAGAGTATAGAAAAAAATTGTACTGTGCATGTGTCGAACTCGGTCATCCACGCGCATCTGCGGTTGAGTATACTTTGAAAGATGCGCAGACACGACTGCACGGGAGATGCATCCGGGCACGGAAAAAGAAGCATACCCAGGCCTTTACTTACCCACTGCAGCGTTTCTTGTATGTATTGACAGTAGTAAGTCCAGTACTTGCTCTGCAGCAGCAGAGCAGATCTATTCCGCCTAGACAAATTCATTAACATTGTCACATCCATTACCACGCTAAACTCTTCCGAGAGCTGTCATGATAGAAATTTAAAAGATTCAAGACAGAACATGTCTACACCATACGTGATAGTTGTCGCGTCACGCAGCAACGCAGCAGCTTGAGCCTGTCTACACTGGCCACAACAAAGCGACCATTGCAAATCTATTTGTTCTTCCTGTGAGAAGTAGCCTGAACTCTTGGAGGACGTCAGAATTAGAATAGGGCATCAGTTTATTGTCGCATCGCGCAGCATCCAGTATAGACATCATCACTGATTAAAGGGTTCTATTTGCTTTTGTCACGTTATGTTGCACCGCTCACATCTAGTGTACGCACAGTGAGAAAGAGGCTGAAAAAAGAGTAATATAAATCTATATTATGACAGTTCTTGATCCCTGTAAGCACTTGAGTTCTACAGAAGTTCACTCACAGCTTCCTTCTAGTCCATAAGCATGTTCTGTGAAGGCAGGAGACCATCCCTGAGATGAAAAGAACATCCACTCTGAGCTCATAAAGGAAGTGTTCTTATCTGCCCCTCCGTCTTCTTCATTCTCTCTCGTTATGGGCTTCTGTATATTAGTGGTAATAGCCTGTACAGCTATTTTGTTAATTATCATGGACGTCTTTGATGCATATCTTGACACGCTCCTCAAGGCATAAAGAAAGTGCATGTGCAGGAAAAGAAAGGGAAGGAAGCTTTTATGCATTAATGAACTTCTTTTTTGTACTTATCACTACGTCTGCCCTCAAATAGAAGCCTTTAACTTGAACTTAAAGGAGTTATATTGTGGAAAACAGGACTTTTTAGTCTTTCTTGCTTCAAGGTTTCTTATTTTATATATATATATATATATATATATATATATATATATATATATATATATATATATATATATATTTAAAATATCTAAACATAATTTAAAAATGTATTATATATTAATTATAATTTATTTTATTTAAAAATATATTTTTAATAACAATAAATGAAATTAAAATTAATATATAATAATAATAATAATAATATATATATATATATATATATATATATATATATATATATATATTTTTTTTTTTTTTTTTTTTTTTTTTTTTGAGAATGCATGAGAAAATGATGATGAATGGAGAATCTTGATCATCCAATAAGCATTGAGTAACCCTCAGCTAGATCCAGTCACCTTGAGGACTGACACGCCTCCTCATGGGCGGCTCTCTAAGCTCAGCAGTGCCTGTCGGACACAGTTGGTTCTGTCTCTGTGAGCCAACTGGACCTGGGCCACGAACAGAACACAGGCAGGTTCTGCTGAAGAAGCCCTAAAGTAAGAAAGGAGCGGGTAGGACACAGACAGGCAGAAAGCACGTCCTCACAGACAGGAAGCACGTATAGATTGCCTGTTCTCCGCTCAGCCCACCTGTACGTGGAGCTGACACTGTCCGCCCTTGACCGGACCCCCTCACCCGCACCAAACAATAGCCGCTTCAGCTTTAATGCACATATGTCATGCTAAGTGAATTTGTGGAGCAGATGGTCACGATAGCATGGCAGGTGCCTCAACAAATGTTTGCATTTGCTGTGCTGCTATTTATATCGGCGCAAAACACAGCGGCACAAATATTTGAAAAGGCCATTGGGTGTTTTTTCAACATGCGTCACAATTATCAACGTGTCTTTTTTGTTCTTCCCGGCCCAAAACAAACAGATGGCAGTTATGGGTTCATTGCTAACCGCCTTCGATTTCTGTGCAGATCTGAAAATACACAGCAAAAAGATGGATGAAGGTCTTAAAGGAATAGTTCACCCAAAAATAAATATTCTGTCATCATTTACTCATGTCGTTCCAAACCAGTATGACTTTTTTTTTTCTTCTGTGGAACACAAAAGGAGATGTTTATGCTACTTCTCAATCTAATGAAAGCAAATGAGGCTTCAAAAATGCCAAGAAGCTCCCTTAGTTGTTTTATTAGTCTTATTGACTTGTTTTCTTGTTGTAAAATCTAAAAATCCTTAAAACAAGTTCAATTTGATTGAGAAGCTGCACTTGTGACTTGTTTTCAGTGGATGTGTATTTATTATTAATGTATTTTGTCTTTCTGCACTGAACTTTGCTTTGAGTATAAAGTTAAAGGGTTGTCATAATTCTGTCATCATTTACTCACTCTCATGTCATTCCAAACCTGTTTTTTTTTTTTTTTTAATAGTATTAATATAACAAAACAATATACTGATATTTTGAAGAATGTTTGTAATCCAACAGTGTCAGTTCCCATTGACTTCCATTGTATTTTTTTTTTTGTCTATACAATGGGAGTCAAAGGGAACTGAAACTATTTGGTCAAAAATATTGCTTCAAAATGTCTTCTTTCTATCTGCAGAAGAAAGAAAGTCATACAGGTTTGGAACGACATGAGGGTGAGTAAATGATGACAGGATTTTCATTTTTGTGCTGACTATCCCTTTAAAAACTAGTGAAAAAAACATATTCATATTCAAAATATCTTATGCAGTAGTACGTCTCAAGTAAGTTTGATGTTGTAAAGATTTTTAGATACTTTATATCATTTAACTAAAAGTGTGTAACAAAAATGAGATGAGAGTTGCAGCAGATCGGTCGATTTTCATTAAAAACTCAAATATACATCTGTTACTTGTGTAAAGGTGTCATATAGCTTCAGAAGGCTTGAATGTAATGCACAACTGCTTTTGTTGGACTTTTACGGTGCATGTTCAATCTCTGGTCGCTATGAAAGGAAGTCATATGGGATTGGAAACTTAAATTTTTGGGTGAATTATTTAACCCTTAAAGGCATACCTTGGGTCTTTATCGATCCTGGATGTCATTGATGGTAGATCTGGTCAAGAAGCTGTCAGCGATCAAAATACTGATTTTGAAGAGGTTGAAAACGATAGTTTTGAGATTATGTTTGAGATAGCAAATATGAGCCAGATATACTGGGAAAATGAGCTTTGACGATGATAGTGATGATGATAAAAAGCATCTGCTCAAATTGAACCCTTCCATATTCTAAAAGGTAATGAAATATGATTTATTTTGTTCTTTTGTAATTGTTTTTTAAAATATCAAGAGTTGTATACTATTGCAGCAGTTAGGGATCCATCCATGTTAGATACAGAATATGTATCAGTGATTGGTGAAACATTCATTCATTTAAAGGGTTAGTTCACCCAAAAATGAAATTTCTGTCATTAATTACTCACCCTCATGTCGCTCCAAACCCGTAAGACCTTCGTTCATCTTTAGAACACAAATTAAGATATTTTTGATGAAATTCAAGAGTTTATCTCCCATAGAAAGCAACGAAATTACCACATTCAAGGTCCAGAAATGTAGTAAATACATCGTTAAAATAGTCCATGTGACTACAGTGGTTCAACCTTAATGTTATGAAGCGATTAGAATACTTTTTGTGTGCCAAAACGAAACAAAAATAACGACTTTATTCAACAATTTCTTCTCTACCCTGTCATTTATTTTAATTATATCTTTACTATTTTTCTGGACCAAGAATGTGGTAATTTCATTGCTTTCTATGGGAGATTAAAAAAAAAAAACTCTCAGATTTCATCAAAAATATCTATTTTATAATAAAAATAATATTTGTGTTCTGAAGCTGAACGAAGGTCTTAAGGGTTTGGAACGACATGAGGATGAGTAATTAATGACAGAAATTTCATTTTTGGGTGAACTAACCCTTTAAGGGTTTTAGCTCTTATTAACAAGTACAAATATTTACCATAATTACAAATGTCACAGGAATAACACATAGATCATTCTAATCAGTCTAAATGTCTGTGCATCTCAACATATTTAGCAATGACCTAGAATCCAGGAATTAAACATTCAAATAGCTGCAACCGGCACTCCATTGTCAGGCTTGTTGACAGCTTTTGAATTACATGCTTTAATGCTGGGTCTTCAGATAAACATCCCACTGTACCCGCAAAGAAACATCACATGCAAATGAATCATCAACGTCCAGCGACTGACACCTGCTCGTGTCCAGCGACTTGTAAAGTTTCTCATCCTTCTTTCCGCATTTGTATCTTTTCCTCTAATTATTCACCAAACTCTGTTAAGTCACGGTGCCGTCCGAGGGGAGGGAGGGGGGCCCAGATGCAGATTAGGCTCCTGAAGATGAGGGTCTAAAAGGGATTTAATGGTAGAATGGATTAGAGAAATCCTTGTAACAATGTTAAATAATTATAGTTCCAGCCGAGATCAAAGCAGCATTGATTGAACCCCTCAAGCCTTTAACACAGAGAGAAGAGAGAGAGAGAGAGAGAGTCTTGGAAAGCAAAGATTGGTAAACTCCTGCTCGGGCCGCAGCGGCGCTGCACATGTGGATTGGCGAGGAAGAGCATGGATAAAAAGATGTATCCTTTAGGAGAGCTCCGTCTGGCTTTTGTCACTGTAGCTGGAGATCCATTTGAGAGGTCTGATAACGACGCAGACGAACTCGTGAGGGAACGTTGTCAGAGGCGCTCGCGCTGATACCTAAGCGTTTTAAGACGACTTATAGACAGACCGGAATTTAATGTATGCAAAGCACCAAGTTTGAGCGGAGGCTTTCAGTCGGAGTTGTTTATTTCCCATGTAATCAAGAAATTTTGACATGCCTGGCTGCCGCTCATTTTCCGAGCGAGGGTGTCTTGTTCGCTGCTCTCAGCCATCTTACCGCAGGCTTTCTCTGCTAGTCTCGCACAGATAAGTGGTATTGTGCAAAATCAGATTGTTGCGACAATGTGGTACAGTAGAATTTGGTTCTGAATGAGCTGGGGTTATGTAGACGAGGTGGGTCGAAGAATCGATGTATTTAAAAGGACCTGTTTGTATATAAATAAGGTGCATGCGATTTCTGGTGATGTTACTAATACAACTACCCAATGCGTGAATACCCATTTGTGGGCGGGGCTCTGATTTGTGTGTACTGGAGAGGGAGGGGCTAACATTTGGTACTTCACACACACATACTTATTGTGCTGATAAACTACATAAGCATAGATTAGTCCGAACTCTCTGCTCGAAGTCTTAAAGCGTCCAGATGCAAATTTCTCCACTGATCTGAGATGTTAAGAGGTTTAAGAGCAATGACTTCATGCTTGTTAGCAATGGAATCAATCTGAAAATGAACTAATGTAGTCTCAAGGCCATTCAAACACTAGAATAATGCTGCGGTCTTATTATCAAACTAAGATGTTTCTATTTCACTGTTCAAATATAAAAATAGACCTCTGTGCTGGAAAGTAATCTGTTGTCTGTTTTATTATATTATATATATTATATAATTTTCATTATTTCACTCTTTATCTGTCTATAGTTATCTCTGAAACAGAAATCTAAAAGCTTAGAGATACAATACTAGGTAAGCCATGGCTCATAATATACACACACATACACACACACTATCTTTCAGTCGGTGAGAGAAATCTCTTATGCTCACTAAATCTTCATTTATTTGATTAAAAATACAGTAACAGTAGTAATGTTGTGAAATAGTTTTACAATTTATAATGACTTTTTTCTGTTTGAAAATATTTTTAAAATGTAATTTATTCCTGTGATGCAAAATTGAATTTCCAGCTTCATTACTCCAGTCTTCAGTGTCACGTGATCTTTCAGAAATCAAAATATGCTGATTTGCTGCACAAGAAACATTTCTTATTATTATCAATGTTGTGTTGTTGTGCTGCTTCATATTTTTGTGTAAACCATGATGCATTTTTAGTAGGATTCTTTGATGAAATTTTAAGGAACAGCGTTTATTTAAAATATAAAATGTTTTAACATGGTTTAATTATACTAATATTTAACTCTTGTGCTTTTAATTTTGAGCTCTTATCATGTCAAATTTTATTGTGGTGTTAGAATTTTCCAATTGAAAGCTTAGGCAGACCTGTTGACTGCTACATGGAATATGAGCGAAATATAATCAAGAGAGGGAGGGCAAAAAGAGGGTGTGCTGTGAGAGGTATCCGTATCAAAGCAAAGCCCCTCTTATTTGAGGGAGGAGCAGAACAACCAAACACACACACACACACACACACACACACACACACACACACACACACACACACACACACACACACACACACACACACACACACACACACACACACACACTCACTATTCTTCCCCCAAACCCCCTAACCTATACTCCAGTTCTACCAGTCGGGCCATTCATGGAAAGGCTTATGACATCATCTCAGCAACAACAACTAATAATAATAATAATAATTGAAATTATTATTATTATTGTTGTTATTGCTGTTATTAGTGTTAAGTATAAAAAAAACTCATAGTTTCTTGCATGTATGTGTGTGTGTATTCAATTATGCAATTTTCATTGGCATATTAATCATCTTTTCAACAAACAAGTCAGCGTTAATTAAAGCAAAGCATGGATAAAGATGTGTGACTGGATCATCACTGTTTATCAGAGCCAGAGTCAAATAATTCAGCCTGTGAGAAAAATTTCAATGTCTATCCTCCTTTCCAATTTGTCTTTGTGTGTGTGTGTGTGTGTGTGTGTGTGTGTGTGTGTGTGTGTGTGTGTGTGTGTGTGTGTGTGTGTGTGTGTGTGTGTTAGGAGAGAGGGAGAGAGAATGAGGAGTTTGCGAATGTGTGTTGTCATGGTAGCTCATCTTTTGTAAAGGTTCTTGACTAGAGATTAATTGATTTGTGGTTTGAGAGAGTCGTCTGATTGTGAAATGATTTTGTAAAATTCAGCAAAGAGAAAAGAGCTCAGGGGATTTAAATTAGTTCTTAGTTGTGTTCCATTTATGTACAGTATGTACATGCTTCTATCAAAATGGCATTAATTCCTATAACTGCCATAGCAATCTTTTGGGACATTTTTCTACATTGGTAGTCACTGCATGACTCAATGACTCATCACTGCTAAGCGAACAACAAATATCAGCAGCAGGATATGCAGTTATATATATAAATAAATACAAGTATTGAAGTAAATTAACAATTATTACTAGTAGTTAGTAGCATATATATATATATATATATATATATATATATATATATATATATATATATATATATATATATATGCATGCTACTATATATATATATATATATATATATATATATATATATATATATATATATATATATATATATATATATATATATATGCATGCTACTATATATATATATATATATATATATATATATATATATATATAGAGATAGATAGATATGCTACTATATATATATGCTACTATATATATAGTAGGATTTTTAAAAGAGATGACTTCATTGACTATTTATAAACTGATTATAAATTAGTACATTTATTGTACTAAAATTGTAATAATTACAAATATAAAAATGTTTTTTTTTTTATATTTTAATATTTATATATATAAATATTAAAATATATTTCCACACGGATAAGGTCCAACGGTTCGGCACGCATGTGATTCGCTGATTATCATAAAGTGAAAGTTTATCATTTGGATGTGTTTTTTAATTAACACATTCAAACAATTTTAAAAGTGAAAGAAGAGGCGAAAATCGCGACTCATGAGCTGTTATCTGTGCCACACCTGAAGCACGTGCATGCAGAGAGAGAGAGAGAGAGGGGTGCGTTTCAGACAGTGCTTAAACAATGAATTGATTCCTCTTTTGCATTTACTTTCACTTGAATGGACACATACAAACAAAATTGTCAAAATACCTGTCTCGGCGAGTATTCTCTCGGTTATGTCATTAGCAAACAGTTGAGAAAGAAACCGGATGTGTGTCCGTGTGTGCATTCTGTCTTAAAGTGACAGCAGCCTATTCTTGCTGTTGTCTGTGTCATTAATGTTAATAAAATAAATCATTAGCATCATCTACCATGTTCGAGAGAAAAGAAGATAGTGAGGAAAGCAAAGTGTGAGTACTAAGCAACATCTCCAGGTGCTCCCTTGAGAACCAGACCAAAAAAGTATATTTTATACCCAAAAATATTTTTTATTATAATATATTATTTTTTATTTCACTACTACAATCATCATGATGATATATTAGGACATTTAAATTCGAATCTATATTAGAAATGTATAAAAAAGAAGAGTTACTGCACTAAAGTTTACAGTGTTTTTTCAGTTATTGGTTCAGAATGGTTTTAAATGATCAGTGTTGTACCAGTAGCTGATTATTATTGTTATTATTATATTTAGAGGACTCTTAAAGGCTTGAAATGGACTTGTTATGACTTAATTTTCACGGCTCAGGAGATTGGCTCAAAACAACCTGCCAGCAGAACTGAGCGCCCTTAAGCAAAGATAGCAGATTTCAAATCGTGTATGTCCACGGGCTCCTGTGCCAGCCGCGCAGCTGCCATTGAGATGAATGGAAATGCTAACAGATAGATTCCTCCAGGTACTACAGAGCCCGTTGGTTCCGACAGACAGAGCTGTACTGGGACTGCAACTCCAGCTGCTGAGGTTCAGGCGTGTGTGGGCCAGCAGCTCTCTTCCTCTCTGACTTTATCAGCTCACACACTTGTGGGCGAGACGAGGGCGAGTCTCACCCTCTATACCTTAAACACAAGATCTCTGTGGTTTGAAGCACTCGCCTGCTCCTCTTTCCTCCGGCGTCGCTCTCTGCCAATCTGAAAGGCAAACAGACCTACACTGGAGCTGGTAAAATCACACACATACACACACACACACACACACACACACACACACACACACACACACTTCATTTCTGCTGTGTTAGCTTGAATCTAAATGCACTCAAACAGAATGTTGCACAGGAGCGAGATCTGTTCTCCAGGAAGACAGACAGAGGGAAAGAGAGGGAGAAAAAAAGAGAAATAGAAGCAGAGAAAGATGGAGAGAGAGAAACCAGAGTCAAAAACCGCCACATAACAATGCCGGAGAAAAATCAGAACATTTTCCAGCGAAAGATGGGCCATTTCCAAATCCTCGTGCCCTATCAGACAAATTAAAGTAAATCAAGCATGAAATGAAGCAGGAGAGCCCGGAGATAAGACTCCTTTAAGTCCTTTCCAGATTAGGATAGGGGAAGAGAGGTGCATCTGCTCTCTGCCAGCCGAGGAGGCTAGCTTCTCATTTCACAATAGCAGCCTGTGTATAGGATTACTTTCCCCTGTCACCAACACACACACACACACACACACATTTACACACACATACACACTCAGTCTGAACATGTCCTTAATGCGTCGGCTCACTAGCTTGTTTTACACGTTTTGACAAGTGATCTATAAATGTACAGCAGCTAGTTGATCATAGAATCGAGTGTGAAAACGTGCAAGCCGATGCTTTAACCTATAGTTAGTAGTGTTCCTGTTGCGCAGCCGGTAGAACATGATGAAAGACAAGGTCGAGGTTCGATTCCCATGTAGGGAATGTGCATGTTGATAAAGTATTCCTTGAAAGCCTTAAATACAAATCATGGGTAGTTCATGGGAAATACGTTTAAGACATGGTGTTAAGGTCACATATACCATTGCATATACTGTTGTGAGCAAAATCCAGTAGGAATCCGTGTGATTGAGTTTTGTGTAAGGGTGAAAAAGTTTATTTTCAAGTTGGTCACATGAATTCACCACACTGACCAACAGAAAGCTGACTTTTGAAGTTGACTTCTGTGTGAGCTGTGTTTTATACATCGCTACATTATTGACAATAAATAATGGACTGTTTTTGGCCTGTTTTTGTGAATGTTCTGTAAATAGTGCTAATATAACCACACCTTTATACTCCATCTTAAAGTATTTTAAACTTATTTGTATTTTTTTTTTTTTTTTTTTTTTTAGAAGTGGTTGTATATCTTGTATAATTGTATAATGCATTATTTTACAATTTTATCCTCCAAACTGACATTTACAATATCATATTTTTTTGTTATGTAACCACTCTATCATACATTCAGACAAGATTCATCTATATATTGTAGGCTGAAGAATAAACTATGTTTTAAATATATATATATATATATATATATATATATATATATATATATATATATATATATATATATATATATATAAGGTTGGAGTTTGATATTTTTGGTTGTTTTTGCTTTTTACATTTTTGCCATTTCAGAAATAATTTTGTGTGCCATTTGATTTAAAAAGCCCATAGTTTGTTAGTTTTGTCTCTTTGTCGCCATCTGTTTGAAACCTGAAATTGCAGTTATTTGTGGAATTATCGTCTTTATGTGGGTTGTCCATCGGCACGGCTCCTCAGTGTGGATGAATCTAATGTGTGGATACTGTACTTTGGAATCACAGATTGTAGTCTTGGAAGTATGACCAAAATAAGAATTTTCACCAGAAAATGTCATCTAAACAAGCAAGTAACATGTCTGCCAATTTTGTTTTGACAAACTGAGAAAAAAAAAAAAGCATTACAATAAATTGCGCTGCCAATTGTGATTAAATCTAACGATTGCTTTGCTCATATCACATCAAACCATGTAAATTAATATTATTGTTATACTTTATTTTCAAATTGTTTTCAGCATTGCGTGATTACGTGTATTTAGTGTGTATTAACGTCCAAAGTCTTTTGCTTTTGACTATGGGTGGATCTCCAGTTGTCATTCATGATTGGATCTTTCTGAATTAAAATCCACCATCAAAATGATGTTTAATTACTCCAGCTGCTGTAAGAAAAGGCTATAAATGATCTGTTACCTGCAGCTCCCGGGACTCCTTCTTTACGTATACAGACGTGACGTAATGATGCAAAGGCAAACTTGTATTTCCCGTGGAAACCTACCAGTACCACTCAAATTAAAAATCATTACTACAAGCTTACCGGTGTGAATCAAGCTAGGCTAAGGAAATAGTTTTGAACACTGGCTGGTTATGTACTTGCTCAAAAATGGATTTTAGATCATTTTTTAACCAAAAAAAGTTAGGGACTGCTGCTTTAAGGCAGTTTCCATTGTGACAACTTGCCCCACATAGTGTAAGATGAACAAAAGGTGAACTATATATATATTTTTTTAGTCAATGTTCAACAGATTTTTTGTAACGAAAAACTTAAAGGTATGTACATATGCAAAATTAAACCTATTCACCAGAGTAAAAAGTGTGACAACTTGCCCCTATAGACATTCTAGCCTAAAGTTTTAATGAAAGTTCACATTCATGATATTTTTCAGATGTAAGTTTCCCTCCACATCTATAATGTTCCATATTTTGCAGATGGGCCAATTTCTTTTAAGTATTATATTCTCACCATAAATATTTTGGAGCCAACATTAATTATGTAAGAGTTTGCAGCCTGAAAGAAAAAACACACACATTCTTGGGAGTATTTTGGTTTCAGTGTCATGACTGATGTTTCTCCTCTTGGCTTTTCCCTCATCAGGAGTTTGTTAGTTATTAAACAGCGCGACCGTGACCTTCTATGCCCTGGTGTCAGGTTTAGGCCTTTTATCACCCTCTATCTCCAGCCATTTAAAAACTCCTCCTGAAAGTGACTGATTTAACCTGCTTTTACGCCGTTTATATCAAAACCGGATGAGAGAGAGAAGGGGAGAGGGGGAAAAAAAACTTAATCCATCTTATCTGTTGACTGTCAAACTGCTGGAGCTAAGACCTCCTCACAAAAGACAACTGGGTCAGGCAAGGCAGGAGCGGCCGGATTTGTGCTGGAGGAAAGTTTGAAATGTGGTAATTGACTGGAGGGGTGGCTGCGGATAGAGCTAATGACCCGCTCGAGCCACTGGAGAAAAACAGCACCTGTAAATGCAGCATAAAAACAAACGTGTGGGAGATACGTGAGCTATTGTGTGACCCGGGAGCTCGGTAGTTATTAACACACCCGCCGATAAGTGTGTGCGTTTTGTGGAAGCGCAATATATCCGAACGTTCTCCTTCATATCAACAGGAACGCCTTGAGATTCTTTCAGAGGGGCAGAAAGCAGCATTCCCATAATTCAAAGCATTTGTGAGCATTTCCAGTGAGTGCAGGCACCATTAGTCAGTCCATGCTGACAGGAGAAAGAGGAATTATATCCCACATGAGCACTGAGATTTGTAACACATCTCTGACTATCAAATTTGTTAGCTGGAAAAAGTCTCCTCTAGATTCAGATAGGGCATCTTCCTCAAGTTTACGTCTAATCTTCTGTGTCCTATCATTCAGAGTGACAGAAGGGGAAAGAAGCTGTGGAGATTGTTGTCGGAATGACTTTGCTCAGGTTTTGATCGAAATGAGCTGGAGGAAATGATCAAGGTTTAACTGCTGCTAGATATCTTAACTACAGCATTTGAAGCTTCTTTCTCCGTTGTGCATCAGTATTCTGCATGAGTAAATACATTTTTAAATATTTTTAAACAAAAAATACATAAAAATTTATATAAAAAAGTAAATCACATTTTTTTTCGTTATATAATAGAATATAAATGTTTTACTAGTTCTCTTTTGTACCATGGTATTTTCCCTGAATCACACTGGATTATGATGTAAATACTATGATACTGAAAAATGATAATTCAGTACCATGATAGTTACTGGGTAAAAATTTTTTTTTTTTTTGTCACTTATTAGGAAACTAAGAAAAAAAGGGTGCAAATTACAAGCCATGAAATTGTATTTTGCATGATTATTTTTTATATATGTATTTATTTAATTTAATAATTTAATAATCCAGTTTTCTATTATTTTTTGCAGTTTTATGTTGCACTTCAGGTTTCTTGATATTGACAAGTATCTTTTATTTATTTGTTTATTTATTCACCTTTTTATTTATTTACTTACATTTAGTGCTTAGCAAGTACAAATCCTTCATGTTATACAAAGTTTGGGGTCGATAAGATTTATTAATGTTTTTTAAAGTCTCTTATGCTGACATAGGCTACATTTATTTGATCAAAAATATGGTAGTGAAATATCATTACAATTTAAAATAACTGTTTTTTCTTTTCTTTTCTTTTCTTTTAAAATATCATTTATTCCTGTGATGTCAAAGCTGAATTTTTTAGCATCATCACTCCATTCTTCAGTGTCATGATCCTACAGGAATCATTCTAATATGCTGATTTGCTGCTTAAGAAACATTTCTTATTATCATCAATGTTAAAAACAGTTGTGCTGCTTTATATTTGTGACCCTGGACCACAAAACACATAAGTCGCACGGGTATATTTGTAGCAATAGCCAACAATACATTGTATGGGTCAGAATTATCGATTTTTCTTTTATGCCAAAAATCATTAGGATATTAAGTAAAGATCATGTTCCATGAAGATATTTTGTAAATTTCTTACCCTAAATATATCAAAAATGTATTTTTGTGAGTGGATATGCATTGCTAAGGACTTGATTTGGACAACTTTAAAGGCGATTTTCTCAGTATTTTGATTTTTTTTTTTGCACCCTCAGATTCCAGATTTTCAAATAGTTGTATCTTGGTCAAATATTGTACCATCCTAACAAACCATACACCAATGGAAAGCTTATTTGTTCAACTTTCATGTGATAAATTGACCCTTATGACTGTTTTTGTGGTCCAGGGTGACATTTTATTCAGAATTCTTTGATCAATAGAAAGTCTAAAAGAACAGCATTTGTTGTAAATATAAATCTTTTGTAACTTTATACATTTCTTCATTGTCACTTTTGATCGATTTTTTTTTTAATAAAGTATTCATTTATTTAAAAAAAAAAAAAATCTTACAGACTCCAAACTTTTGATATTACCTTGTGATTTCAGTACTTTTTTATAAGTGAATGACAGACAGTTTCTTCTATCATAAATAATGCATGTTCTCAGAATAGTTCCAACCTTTTAGTAAGAGGTTAGTTTATTAAGAGAGAGAGAGAGAGAGAGAGAGAGAGTGTGTGTGTGTGTGTGTGTGTGTGTGTGTGCGAGAGAGAGCGAGCAAGGTAAAAAGGTCCTCGTGTGTTTTAAAACAAGTGTCTGCCGAGGAGATAATGGTAAAGCCGTGGGATAAAAATGATGCATTTGCTTCTCTTCTAGCTGATAATGGGGGGTTGGAGGGGGGTGGAGGAAAGTTCATCGCTCTCTTATCGAAGCGCTCTGACATTTCTCCTTCAGCTGTAAAATTTCAGATCACATATCTCCTTCAGAGCTCCTGCACCTTTTGTGGAGTGATACTGAGCTCTCCATTTCTCTACACATGCCCCTCACAGTATGTTCATTTGGTTCATAAGCTGCTGTAGATCTTGATATGTGACTCCTGTTTTGTCACACATGGCTGATGGGCATCTGTACCTTCGAACACGACAATTCGACAAATTCATGTGACCTTCTTTTTAAAGCATCCATTTTGATCTGATCCAGATCATTTCTGAAGTGCAAGTGTTTAAAGATGACTATTAAAAAAAGAAATTTTGGGTAAAATACTTTATCACTTAAAGGTGATTTGTGTAATTTATTCATCGCTAGTGGCATTGTTATATGTTTCTAACCCTTAAACATATACCTCAGGTCTTTATCGACCCGGGACATCGAACAGGAACATGGTTTGTGTAACATTAGCAACACATTATTAGTTGTTTGGTAACTAATATCAATTACCGTTATGTGTCCAGTGTTGTAGAGATGTTACCATTCTGATAAACTGAATTGTAGATGAGCCTGTATAATTTACTCTTCCTCTTCTTTTGAATCAGTTTCTGGTTCAAACATATATGGCTGAATTAAATCAATTACAGTAAACTTGACCGAGTGGATCAGGTATTCTGAGCTTCGGCGAGTGAGTGGGGGCGGAGACTAATTTGCATATTCATGGATCCTCAGATCCAGAGTTACATGTAAGCTATTTTAAGGCATGAATACATTATTTTCACAGGAAAAAAGGTTTAAATATGCTATTTCGGTGATCAAAGATTAGTTTTACGGGATACAAGTATTGACTACAGGGGAACATCTTTTCAAAAATGTATTTGTTTGGTGTTTGTAAAAGTACCTTTTTCCTCTCAAAAGGTTGTTTCTTTCTCTTTCTGTGCTGTGACATTGTAGTTTTGTCTTAGTTGGTTCCTAAAAACTTATTTTCTTGTTTAGTTTTTATCTGTATTTTAGAGGTTGGAGACGTGGTGCCCCCACCCCAATCCCCCATCTTCCCTCCGTCACAGGGGGAAACAAACAGTTGCCGCGTGCAGCATCTTTTTGAGGCTATCAGAGAAAGATCTGTGCACACAAAAGGGACATTCATGGTTCTGCCAGGGATCTGTGGTGAGGGGGAGCGGACCCCGGAGAAGAGCGACAGATGATCTTATCTAGGGAGGAGTGGAGGGACGGGGGGATGGAGTTCTCTTCACTCATATCAACAGCTCCTCCGTGCCAAGATGGTGGCATTTCAGGCCTGGTTGATGAGAGAGCTTTTGGGTGTTTCGACCTGTGAGCTCTGCCTGGGGATGCTTCATTACCACTACTAAACTGATCTTGCAATTTCTGTTTCAGTGATACTCACCTAATGGGTTGTGACCCTAAAATGAGCCGCAGTTTGTTCTGGTAATGACCGCAGACCACAGGGAAAAACAAGGCTAAACCCTTCTGAAGAAACAGCTGGTTTAATGGTCTTAGCTGGTTTAACTGGTCTCCCAGCCTGACTAAACTTGTTGTTTAGCAGGTTTAGTTGGTTGACCAGCTGGTTTCCAATCCTGACTTTCTGACAAGTGCCAAAAAAGACACTTAAAACTAAACATCAGACAACCTAACTAAACTGGGTCAACAGGTAAGACCAGCAAACCAGCTTGGGTTATAATATGTGTAACCCGAAGGTTGTGGGTTCTCAGTACTGACAGGAATACGTAGGTGGGGTAGTTAATGAACAGCGCTCTCTTCCATCCTTAATGGCTCATGACTGAGGTGCCCTTGAGCAAGGCACCTAACCCCCAATCACTCCTCTGGCGCTGCAGCAAAATGGCTGGCCACTGCTCCGGATGGGTATCCACAGTTTGCAGTGTGTGTGTTCACTACTCACTACTCCTTATGTGTGTGGACTAACTTGGATGGGTTAAATGCAGAGGACAAATTCTGAGTATGGGTTACCATACTTGGCCTTCACGTTACTTTACATAATAAGGGACTGTAAAATCAATTCAACTCATTATACTTAAATATTTTATACTTAATTTTCAAAATGTCTGACAGCATTGTTTTCAATAATGTGCTAATTTAAAAACTTTTTAGTTTTAGTATTTCCTGACCCTTTTGTCATGGTAACTACATAATCTTATTTGGTGATTTTGCCAAGTAAGACAACATTCCTGTCCAATAACATAGTCCTAACCCTATCCCTACCTCTAAACCTAACCCTACCCATAACTTATCCCTAAGTCAGAGGGAAATGATAGGTGAATGAGAATGGTGTAGAAGCACCTAACCCTTGTTTTTAGCCTAAACTGGAAATTATCTGTAAATCTATCCCATAAATCTGATTGGTTGATCAGATTCAACCAATAATGTTGATCCAGGAACATGTTCTACTTGGTAAAATGACGTTCACCAATCTGGACTAGTAAAGTTAGCATAGTAAACAACCATAAAAAACTAAATATTCCCGTTGAATTTAAATCCAGTGTTAGCGTCAGTTCTGGCAGGTCACGTCAGTCATGCTCGCATCAGCTGACTCACGTCTACCTATAGAATATGACGCCTATCACAGCATCCGTATATAAGCTTTTCAGTTCATTATCAGCAGCTATTGGATTCTCAGGAGCTAATTACCCTCCTCCATCCCCAGCTCCTACTCTCTTCAGTCAGGATTGGCCTTATGATTCCCCTGAATCAAACTAATTCTTGAAATATGTGTACATATTAAATTATTGACATTAATTATATCTGCATATATTGGTTCTGTTCTGTTTACCCTAGGGGGGTTATTGCAGCTCTCCCTGCTCTTATCCATGCTAGGCTGCATGGATGCACAGGGAGTTCTTGCCCAGAACAGAACCATACCGCCAATACAAACTCTATGCAATTATCAATCATATTTGATGATAGTGGTCCTGACAGAATAATGTTTTTGTTAGCATTTTTTATGTTTTTTGAACAATTTTGGTTCTAATTTTGCATTGGCACTTTATCTAAAATAAAACAAAGTAATAATAAAATAAAATCTGAAATATATGGCAACTAGGGCTGCACAACGATTAGTTGCGATTAATCGTTGTGCAGCCCTAATGGCAACTTATGAAATATAAACTATATTCCATGAACTGATTCATAATAGTTTTTATTAGCCATACAATGAGCCACTGTCCCTCATTGTGTATGTCAGGCTCTAAACTCTAAATTTGGTGACGCATCTCAAACACATTTGTTATTGATAAAACACTGATTGTTTATGTTTGACTCGTGGAAAATCTAGATAAAAAGTACATGCATGTCAGTAATCGAGCAGCACAGCCAGCATTCATGGCCATTCGTGCCAGATCCGAGGGGATAATCTGCAACTGTACATCTTGATCTCGTAATCTATGGCGAGTCAACATCTAAACGCTTGTGGCAAACATGGCGACGGTGGCAAGCTGGCTCATTACGCACCCAGAGCCGTATGTCGTCCTCTTGCCTCTCGGGCTCGTGTCGTATCGGTAACAGCTGGGACGAGCCAGCTGGGACGTGAGGTTTCGAGACGTGGCTTGGAAAGCTCCGCGGACGACTGGCATGTTCATACTTACCAGCGTTCGAACTTCAGATATCCTCGTGCAGCACGCCTTCCTCATTCACCCCAGCATGGGATGCGCTGAGGACTTCAGCGAAAGTGTCAGGGCGGGCTAAAGAGAAACTTGTGCGATCATGGCGAAAGGTCACGAGGTCTTATCAGAGTAGGAACAGAGCACATCAAGCAGTGGTGGGCTAGCATAGATTTAGCCTGCCTGTGATGTGGACCAGCTGCGCTCCAACGCTTAATTATTTCCCTTTAATGAGGTTCCCCACCTTCCAACAGGCTTGCAGGAACACGACAGGCTTCAGAGAGACCCCCCGCCTCCTAAATTCTACCACTATCTCTGCTGAACTCCATAACATGGAATGAAGGCATTAGCACTGGAGAATCACGCGTTGCAGGAAATAAGGAAAGTAATTCTTTGAACGTATACAAGTATGGTTTCACAAGCAGCGTTTCATACTCTTATAAAAAGTTGTCCGGTAATACCATGGTGTTTTGATATTTACCATAGTACTGAATGATTGCCATATTAATTTAGCATGGTCGATGATCAAAACATGGAGTAGATCGGGTCAATCAACACCCCCAAAGCTTGCGCAGTCCTGTACCACTTTGTGGGTTTGACATTTTATTTGGTAACGTTAGGCAGTGTCTATTTATATGTTGAATGTTTGATGATCGCGTTAGCTTACATGTGCGTAAGCGATGCTTTTATCGCTTATCGCTTCTGCTCCTTCTTTGCTCGGAGATTCTGTAGTCTTTCAGAAGATGATTAATAGTGCCCACTACCATATAACAGTGAGAACATGGATTGCCGGAAAATTCCATCAATGGCTGGGACACGTTGTGTCATAAATGGCGGAAAATTACGCCAATGGCAGGGAATCGTTGTGTCATAAATGACGGAAAATTCTGTCAATAGCGGAAAGAGTTAAAGAACCTAAACAATTTAAATTTTGTGAATTGCGAACAGGTATTTATATAAAGACAATGGAAGCATAATATATTGGTATGTAATGGAATTTTTTTTTCTATTTTTACATTTAGATTACCTTTGTCATCATCTAATACTCATTTAAAATTAATCTTTAAAAATTCATATTTAAAAATATAACCTTTAGCAAATCCTACAATGGATATAGATTTTTCATACTGTACATTATAATGTTTTGTGCTATATATTTATACTATACATTGTCACTATAACTATATTGTACTATACATTATTATCATCTTGCTTATTCTGCAAGGGGTATGTAAACTTATGAGCAGAATTGTAGCATTAAAGGGGACCTATTATGCAAAATTCACTTTTGCATGGTGTTTGGATATAAATGTGTGCTGGCAGTGTGTGTACACAACCACCCTATAATAATAAAAAATTCGACCACTCCTTTTTTTTTAATCCCCATAAATCATTGCAGTGTCTCTGAACAAGCTGTTTGCAGGTTCCTGGCAATGTGACATCACATTAGCCTCAGGCCCCGCCCACGAATGTTGACATATACTGCTGTTTTAACATAGAACCTGAGCGAGTTCACAGTGAGTTGTACACAGTCCGCCATTGCTGCACTGACGAGAATGTCTCCCAAGCGTTTTAGGTGTTCTGTAGCTGGTGGATTAATCCACATAGTTCTCTCCAGTTACTCCTGAAATCTGAGCTGCTGAAGACAAGGTGGATTCATTTTGTTTGTGAAGAAAATGCTCCCTCAACTCTAGCGAAATTCGTTTATGTCTTGCGCGAATCATTTCACACCGGACTGCTTTGTGAACGAATGTCAATACAAAGGGACAATACAAAACAGAGGTTGTGTTAAAAATATGTTACTCAAGGATAGATCAGTACAAACTGTTTGTGATCCAGCTTACAGTCTTCAGAATTATGCTAGATACTGCAGTAATGAAGGTGAGAGCACTTTATTACAGTTCATCTGAGATTTACGGATATAAATTTAACCAGTTATTTAGCACCACCTGAAAAGGCATAAGGTCTTTATATATTTGTTTACTGTTAGTTGTAACGAGTGTTTCTGTGTACTTCACTATGTATGTTGATGATAATGCAAAGGAGAGAGAGAGTTTATGGATAATATTTTAATGCACACTTGCCATAATTAAATTAAACTATACCTGTTCTATCTCCATGCAGCATATATTCGCAGTTTCTGACATATAGTGCGTCCTGACTGAATCCTGACACCGGAGAATCAGCTCTTGAAGCTCCGCCCTTTTAGGCAGAGCGCAGCAGCTCATTTGCATTTAAAGGGCACACACTGAAATGGCACGTTTTTGATCACCCCCAAAAAGTGGCAATTTTAACATGCTATAAAAAGTTATCTGTGGGGTATTTTGAGCTAAAACTTCACGTACACACTCTGGGGACATCAGAGACTTATTTTACATCTTGTAAAAGGGGACATAGTAGGTCCCCTTTAAAATAAATATCAGCTTATCATTAACAAGCAGAATATTAATATTGGTGCATCCCTAATAATGTTTTTTTTTTTTCTGTCAAAGATCATTCTAGTACAAACCATAATATTAATTTACCATAATACATTTCCAAAATGCTTTATTATTTTATGCTGCTTATTTAATTCTCATTTGTGCTTACTGGTGTCTGTCATGCATTGTTGTGATATTTAGCAGACGTCTAGGATGTACTGTGATGTTTCTTCAGTCGCAGGGGAATTTCCATACAAGCAGACTAGCGTGTTAGTATGTCAAAGATACACAGCTGATATCTGCAGTGAGAAACACAACTGAATAGGTCATTTTAAAGTTCAGTCAGCACTGTACTGCTTTCAGCCAACAAAGACCATGCTGAAGATCATCTTCTAACAGGATTTTATTTAGCACAGGTCACGAAAAATGCTGCACTACAGAAACACCTTTGTTGTGTGCGAGTGTTCCAGACAATTTCTGACTGCATTCAAAATCACAAATGATGTCTCTTTAATGTCTCTGTTCCTAGATATGAGAACAAATGCTAAAGTATACTGCTTCTCAGATGTTTCTTCTGAGAGTTTCAGAAGATATCTCATCAATGTCTCAAACTGTGAGACTCCAATTTCCCAAGTTACCAAAGTCTGTAATTCAAAAGTCAGAGATTTTTTTAAGTGATGTAATAGAAGAACCATTTTTGGTTCCCCAAAGAACCTTTCAGTGAAAAGATCCATTATTTCTTAGTGTGAAGAACATTTTAATAATCTAAAGAAGCTTTTTCCACTATAAACAACCTTTTCTATAGTGTGGGCAATGCTATACATTTTGTCTCATTTGTGAATTTTTTTAAAATTTTATGAGAAACATCTGAGCTTTGCGAACAGTTGACGCAAATATGTTCAATGTGGTACAGATTCTCAGTCACCGTCTCACTGTAAAGCGCTCTACTGTTGTTATGAGTGTTGTGACACAGCCGAACAGGATGCTCGCAGTAAGATAAAGCAGATAGCACTCAAGCTCAGAGGGATAAATCTCCCTCCGTCGCAGGTCGGCCCCAAAAAGCTCTCAACATCGCCATGAAAACCAGCCGGAAGTCTGCTCTTGAGATCCTCGTGACAAGAGCCCCCTAGCCCTCGAGAGATGAGAGTCATGACCAGGCAGTCTATTATAATAACTGTTTGATTAATCACTGTCCTAAAAAAGCACACAAAATCTAACTGATTAGATAGCAGCGCTCGGGGAACTCGCAGGGCTAGCTGTGCTATCCCGTGACACGGTTAATTAACTCCGAGCTCAGCGCGGCACTAACAAGAGGCCTCGGCCCCCTTCCTGGAAAAACAGAAATAGAGCCCACGCTGCCAGTCCGTAAGCCTGTAACATCTCAGCGAGGTTTTATCAGAGAGCGAAAGACGCTCTTTCAAGAGGAGTTAGCATCCCAGCAGTGTGATACGCTCCATCTGATCGCCATCAGCTCTGAGAACAGGTGCTGGAGTCTGTATCAAATACTACAGGCTCTTGCTGGAGGAGGCAGGAAAACACACTATGATGCTCAAATAATTGTTTTTTTTATATATAAAACAGAGACTTCTAGCAATGAAACTGTGATCGCATATGCATTTAATTCTGTATTAAAGGGTTAGTTCACCCAAAAATGAAAATTCTGTCATTAATTATGCACTCTCATGTTGTTCCTCACCCGTAAGACCTTTGTTCATCTTCGGAACACAAATTAAGATAGTTCTGATGAAATCTGAGAGCTGTCTGACCTCTCCATAGACAGCAATTTAATTACCACTTTTAAGGCCCAGAAAGGTAGTAAAGACATTGTTAAAATAGTCCATGTGACTACAGTGATTCAACCTTAATTTTTATGAAGTGATGAGAATACTTTTTCTGCACAAAAAATGACAATTTCTTCTCTTCCCTGTCAGACTCCTAGGCTGTTGACGTTGTACACACAGTGCAGCGGTTTCAGGTTTAACATCAGAATGCCGACTTAGGGGCCGACTTAGCTTCACACAGAACGTGTCTTTGCGTCTAAAAACGCGAGACGCGGCGCTCAGGAGTGGTTTTAAAAAAAGCACAGCGTAGAACGCGAGGGTCTCGAGACGCGCTTTTAAGACGTGAGGCAATAACGACAATAATAGAAATAATAGAAATAAGCAAACAGCAGAATTGACAGATACAAGTTTTGACATGGAAAAAAAAAAGAAAATAAGATAATAATGAGCGCCTCCTCCGCCATGTTGCCGTCAAATAAAACAGTTGTCATGCCAACTTGCTACAGTAAACCGAAGCTGGCAACGCTTGCCCCGCCTCCGAGTTTTTCTGATTGGTCCACTGTTTTGGAACTGACATTGATGAGCGGCGCTGCATGCAAAAGTTGAAATTCTTTTAACTTGACACGGCGTCTTAAAAACGCGGCGCTCGTGAGAGGCGCTGCAAAAGACGCGAGCGTAACGGTCATGCACGTGCGTCAAGCGTGTGTTTACATAGAAAAACAATGGGAAAGTAGCGCATTGGAGTAGAAAAACGCGTTCTGTGTGAACGGCCTCTTAGTGTTGGCTGACGCTGTTCGTGTGAACACCACGACACCTGCATGTGATGCTGACGCAGGAGCCGGCAAATAATGATCCGGTGTTCTGACGTAGAACCAGAAAGCGCTGCACTGTGTGTACAACATCAACAATGTAGGAGAATGACAGGGAAGAGAAGAAATTGTTAAATAAAGTCATTTTTTTGCACACGAGGCTTTGTAAAATTAAGGTTGAACCACTGTGGTCACATGGACTATTTTAATGATGTCTTTACTACCTTTCTGGGCCTTGAAAGCAGTAATTAAATTGCTGTCTATGGCGGAGTCAGAGAGCTCTTAAATTTCATCAAAAATATCTTAATTTGTGTTCCGAAGTTGAACAAATGTCTTACGGGTTTAGAACGACATGGGGGTGTGTAATTAATGACAGAATTTTCTAACTAACTAACCCTTTAATGCAGCAGGTTAAACTATCTATCTATCTATCTATCTATCTATCTATCTATCTATCTATCTATCTATCTATCTATCTATCTATCTATCTATCTATCTATCTTCCTTTTCTTCCTTTCTTCCTTCCTTCCTTCCTTCCTTCCTTGCTTACTTGCTTGCTTGCTTTCTTGAATGTCATAATTTTTGTCCTAACCAGCCACAAATAGTGACATTTTGTCAGTCATTTGGTTTCTATTCCTGTCGCATTCCCTCACTTAAATCTCATTTAATATTAATTGAATGTATTTCTCACAGCTTAGTCTCATCGCAAATAATAAAGGCATAAAAAATGTTGAGTTGTTTACTCATTCTACATGTATTTATGATCAACTTGAAGCATTTACTGTGTGACACTGATTGACTGGCCTGTTCTGTCACATAGGAGAACTGGATCTGTTCAACAAAGACGGAGAACGTCGGATTCACAGCCGGCAGCAGCTTCCTGTAGGAACCACATGGGGGCCTTTCGAGGGGAAAATTGAGCTAAACACAGATGCTCAGGTACGGTATCTCAAGTTAAACATTGACGAGGCGTAAAGGTGAAGGATGCACCAAATTAAATTAAATGCTTTGTTAAAATAGAAAGATCTATTCAATTCAATTCACATTTATTTGTATAGCGCTTTTCACGATACATATCATTTCAAAGCAGCTTTACAAAGAATGCATGTCAACATTACAATTTAAAGAATGCAGTTAGCAAATAATGTAATAAATCTGCTTAGTTGAGCTACCATTGGTTGAACCAGTGGCATTGGTTTAGGAAAGTTACTTGTTTTTAAAAAATTAATTGTCTGCTAGCGCAGAAAACACACACTTCACCTTTAACCGAGTCTCTGTATTTGTAAATCAGTCCATGAAGCTGTTTGTTATTAAGGGTGAAGCTTATTTTCCTTGAAGTCCATCATTTGCATATTGACATACGAGAAAGATTACTGAACATAAACAGATGTTAATTGTGTTACATATAGATCATAACCCAGTGCTACGTGAACATTCTAGCATTAAACTAACCTCAAAATTACCTCCTTTGTGCTTTTAACCATTTAATGTGCATATTTTATTACTAAACTCTTGGTTGATATATTATCTACTAAATTTGATTTGATTGGATTGGATTTGATTCTTCCAGTTTGGCCCAAGTTGTCGCTACGTTCCTTCATCTGTTAAAGAAAGAACAGAAAAGAAGAAAGTGTTGACCTAACTAGACAGGCGGAAAGAGGAATCCTTTAGGATTTAACATTCCATTTTGAATGTGGATTAATTAAGCAATAGTTATTAAAATTTGTAACGAATCTCATATTTATCCTGTTAAAACGTAAGGAAAAGTCCGTGAGGAGTTCGGACTTTGAGGCTCCGTTCTAGGGGATTACACTAACGCATAACTTATAACTTTATTAAATCATTTTTTTCCCCTCATGCTTTTGAGTTGATTTTCCTCTGTACCACCCCTAGAAAGTGCACACAAATTAAAATATCTTTTTGCTTAAATTTAATAAAATATTGCCTAATATATTTTAAAGGAATAACGCACACAAAATTGACAATTAATCATAATGTACCCACTTTTAAGTAATTATGAACCTCTATTTTTTACAGTGAAACAGGAAAGAATTTTTTTTTCTTTTTGTGAAAAAATCTTTTTATGTGAACTATTGCTTAAAAGCATAGAGAAAAACATTGTCAGCAGTGATTTAAGAAAACCAAACATTGTGTGATGTTCTGCAGGGTTAAAACATGTAATATCAGAGAAGAGTATAAAAGCTCTTGAAGTTGAAATGAAGTGTGATGTCTTTAGAAAGAAAGCTCCATCTTCATAGATGTTGACCCTTAGAGGTGGTTAAACACTGTTAAATTTCCAATTCACTGTGATATGACCTGTGTTACCCTCTTTAGTGCCTGATCTGGGAAAGACAGAATGATTTATGATGTGGACTGAACCCAAAGTGGTGTCTTTTTGCCTGCTGGTTTATGGATTTGAATGCAACTGCCTAAATTCAAGAGTGATGTCTCAAATGTCAAATGTTAGTAGACTGAATGTATTCAGCATGTTGAGGTGGGTCAGCATTGGTTCAGAGCATCTGATGGGACAGTCATAAGAGCTTTTAATGTGTTCTTCATGTAATTTATTACAATTGAATGTTCAGTCACTTCTAAAAAATATTATTAGAAAAATCTTTTCTAAGTTCAGTTGGTCAAAAGTAGGATTGTGTGCTATGCCGATAAATCATGGTGATGATATAAAGTGTGTATCTATAGAGATTTTGTTATATTGTGCCTATATATTGCGGTATATAAATATTTTCATGCAGCACAGGACTGCTAAAGTTACTGACATGTTAAAACGATAAAGAAACATACATGAATGACAAAATGAAGTGCGAAACGTGCTTGATGTTAAATAAGTTATCATGCGCAATAAGCTTTGAAAAAGAACTCAATCTGGTCATTGCGTACACAGAAAACCACTTCTCTCAGACAGTATTCGATCCAGAATTCAGTTCTCTTTTGCTGGTTATTGCGCTCGAACAGTCAGATACACAGAAATTATGTCAAAATTCCCATCTTGACGAGTGTTCACGTAAACACAGTCAGTTATGTCTTAAAAGGTTAGTCCACCCAAAAATGAAGAATGATGTAACAAACATTTGTTTTGGTTCCCATTGACTTGCATTGGATTTTTTGTCTATACAATGGAAGTCAATGGGGAACCGAATCTGTTTAGTTACCAACATTCTTCAAAATATTTTCTTTTGTGTTTCACAGAAGAAAGAAAGAAAGTCATACAGGTTTGGAACAACACAAGAGTAGGTAAATGATGACAGAATTTTCATGTTTGTGTGGACTAGCCCTTAAAATGTGCACATAAACAGTTGATAAACAGATGTGTATCAGTTTATTGGATCCGTGCATTAGGTCTTAAAGTAATAGCAGCCTAACATATTCTCAAATCTAACTTTCTTAAGCTTGAAGAAAATCCCCAAAACTCTAGTGTTTACATGTGCATGAATGAAAGCGAATAGAAAACCTTGTGTGTCCGCCCTTGTATATGGTGAAGTGGGACAGCATCTAGAACTGAATGATGTAGCCCGTCTGGTGAGAGAGTGCAGTCAGAAGATCTTGGCATCTGCGGGGCAGAGATAGGGTCACATGATGAGGGCTTATCTGTGCAAAGGGCACATCTGATGTACGGAGAAGTCAGCGGAGACCAGAGGGTTTACGATGCCACGCTCTGCAGTCTCTACACATGAAACTCCTCAGATGCCCCAGTCTGGATGGCATCCATCTTCGTTCCATTCAAACGATTCACGACTCAGTGAGTCGCCTCTCACTATGATCGCAGTTATTGATTTAACACTCTGGAGCGGATCTCCAAAAGCTATTTGAACAGGGAATCATACCTAGTGTAAAAGTGGACACTGTTTTTCTATCATATTTCATACACCAGGTCAGAAAATAATAAGGTATTGAAGTGATTGAAGATGTGAATAAAATTGCAAGACGGGCTGCTTTAACAGAGCTGTTCCTTGAAATGTGCCCAAAATGACTTGCAAATTGATTTAAGATATATTGTGGTGTCAGTGTCCGATGGATGTTTGAACTGCTGTGTCTACAGAGCGCTTCCTCTCTGTGCCTGAGTGATAGTCGCCCGAGCTCTCTCCTCTCCTGCCGATCAATCAGGCCATTAGAGCTCAATTACCCAGCAGCCCCTGTGCAGGTGAGCGACGAGCCCATCCACCCCCACCAAATTAACACAAATTAATAATGACACTCAGACATAAATGTCTGCCATCTGGGGGCCGGGCGGCTGGTCTGGGTCGAAGCTATTGAGTAGCAGGTGTCTTCATCACGGTAATTACTGGGCCTGGACTCAACCCGGACTGTGGCCTATAGCTCTGTGCCGCTCACAGCCCGCTGTCCGTTTTAAGTGTTAATAATTGATTTGGAAACAGCCTAATAATGAACTACAGATTTACGGGCCCCTTCCAAGATGGCAGTTAGTTAAGTATGGTTTTTAGTTCCGTGTCCATCTAATGAATGAACATTTCTCTAATTAAAAAGCTTTGTTAAGAAGCTGTGATAACCAGGCAGGATCCGTATCCTCTACTTTTTTCTGTCAGTTTTAATTTACTGACAGCCTTGTCAATGGATGACATTTTCTGCTTTAGTGTTTGAGTGAATTTTGAGTAAATATCAGGGTTGTGTATAATTGTGCAATTGAAGATTTTTTTTTCCTTTTAATTTAATGAATGTGAATTAAAGAGGGCCTATTATGCACCTTTTCACAAGATGTAATATAAGTCTCTGGTGGCCCCAGAATGTGTCTGTGAAGTTTCAGGATGTAAGCCAAAACGCACTGTTTTTGTTTGTATCCCTTTAAACGGAAATGAGCTGTTGCTCCCGGCCCCTTTCCAGAAGAGGGCGGAGCTTTAACAGCTTGCGCTTCGGTTGCTCAACAACAACAAAGCTGGAGAATCTCACGCAGCCAAAATGACGATTGTCAGTAACGGTGTTCAGCCTTACATTGTTCAAACCGGAGTCAGACACTGATGAAGAGACTCAGGAAGAAGTTACAACTTTTAGAATGAAACTGGACGTTTCTGAATGGTTAGTGGATAAATTTATATAGTTGCTGTGGAGTTGATTCAACTCATCGACTGGCGTGTGCCGTCATGTTAATCTTTTGTACAAATCCAGACCCTAGTTTGTGAAGGAGTCCGGTGTAAAAAATATGTCATGGCAACAACACTCTACTACAACAACTCTTCCTCTTCTCTAAAGCAGCCCAACATGGCCTCACCCCCTTTGTTGCATGTTCCTGGGGGTAGGGTTTATGTAAATGTTTATGTAAATTTTGGGGTTCGTGATGTCACCAACCCAAGAAGAAGCTCGTTGTAGTCCCTACCAGCCTTTTTTGTAGTCTGTAAAAAATGATTTCTGTAACATTACACGTGAAATCATAATCAAGGACCCCTTTATTATGTCAATTAATATATCAATATGAATTGAATTGGCCACACCCCACAGGAAGTTGAATTAGATTTTGTAATGACAGGAAATAGAATCTACTAAATTGCTATTAAAAGAAATTCAACATGGGAAATTGTATTCTTTTATTGCTTAAGATGTTTCTCCTGAGAAAAAGATTCCATGATCTTTCAGAAGAGATCTCAAACTGTGCTCAGATTTGCCAAGATGTCTGTAGTCTAAAGTCAGAGATCTCAATATGAACTCAAGCATTTCTCATCCAACTACTCAATTTTAGGAGAAACATCCAAAATTAAGAGAACTCTGTGAAAGAGCATCCTCTGAGCAATTCAGATTCCTCCGGGGAGGTTTCATGAGCCAGCGTGAGCATTAAACTAGCAGTCAACCTCTTTTGGTGTATGTAGCTTGTGTTTATATTGGTGGAGTGTCCACGGCTGCACAAATGACATGCTATTGTCTTCATTTGCAGCCGTCAAAGGGTGACCAGTGTCTGTTGGGCTCCAGGATTGTTTTTATACTGTAATTCAGCGTGCACCAGTGTATCGAATGAGCGGGAGGAATAATTCCAGCCATCATTTGGCTTTATCTCCTCCTCTTTGCTGTCCTCTTCCTCCTCCTATAGGTTTATTGTTCGTCCCAAACTTGAACAAGTGGCAGTGGATTTTTTTCATGCCGAAATTATATTTTTCTTCTTGTCATTACTTCATTAATCAAGAGCCGGGCCTTTGGAAAAATGTTTTGTTTTGGTGGCTGCAATCTATTTTGTGGGAGTGGGTGCGTGTGTTTGAAAGGGAGAGAAAGCGAATGTGTGTGTGTGTGTGTTGTTAATCTGTGCCTGTGGCAGGTTTCCCCTCCGAAACGCAGCGCTAAGCAGCAGTATCGCATGCCTATTGTTGTAGCCTCTGTCATAGCAAGGAGCGCCTGATGCAGGCCTGCACTGCTCTGATAAGAAAAGAGGATTCAACATGGCTGGAAAGACGAATCAGTGGGACTTGAGAGTGGAGCGCGCACATACGCACACAGACAAACATCATCCGCGTGTTGGCACATGCATAACCAATTATTTACACTTACATCTAATTATAAATGCAAGTGGGGTTTATTTGCTCATAAGCAAGAGAAGTCGTGCAACTGTATATTTGGCACCTTGCGTTCATATAGATCTTATTTACATCTGAGGCTATATTTATCAGAGAGAAAATCTCTTCCGTTTGTAATGTCGCCTGCTCGTGAGCTTTAACAGGATTTTAATTCCTTGTTGGACACAAAAATGATTTTGGCAAGCCGAATGTGGATTTATCTAATGAAATAATAGGCCCAAAGTTTAGGCGGGGAACCAATTTGTGATTGCACGCATCAATTACTTTGCTAGGCTTTAACCAGTCACGAGAGCGCTGACGTCTTGGACTGCTGAAATGGCTGAGGTTGAGGGGGAAAAGCGACTACATTTTATGAAGAAATTGTGTGTTGGCTTGTGCAAAAGAGTCCACACTTGAGTCTCTGTATAAGACTATATATAAGACTCAGTGTAAATGGACAAATATCACAATATTGCTTAGAAAGGAAGTAATGATGCAGGACAAACTAGACAATGAAGTTTAAGAATTAGGGCAAAGGGTTTGTTCAAATGTACACTACCATTCAAAAGTTTGGGGTCAGTAAGATTTTCTTACTGGAATTAATACTATTATTCAGCAAGGATACATTAGGTTGTTCAAAAGTGACAGTAAAGACATTTATAATGTTACAAATTTCTATTTCACATAAATTCTGTTCTTCAAGAATCCTGAAAATAAAACTGTATCAAGGATTCAACAAAGAAATTGATAGCACAACTGTTTTCAACATTGATAATCATAAGAAATGTTTCTCGAGCAGAATGATTTCTGAAGGATCATGTGACACTGAAGACTGGAGTAATGATATTGAAAATTCAGCTTTGACATCACAGGAATAAATTACATTTTAAAATGCATTCAAACAGAAAGCACATTAGATTGTAATAATATTTCACAATATTATCGCTTTTACTGTATTTCCGATTAAATAAACACAGCCTTGAAGAGACTTCTTTCAAAAACATACAAAAAAGAAACTTTTGAATGGTAATGTACTGTATAAACCTTGGTATAAGCAATAGTAATAGTTTGGAACCACTAAAAATGATAAAAATTTCAAGTTAAAATATAGTTATCAGAAATTGACATGTTTCTTGACTGGCAGAACTTCATTTGAGATGCAAAAGGTTTTATTTCCCTGCAAAGACAGTCTTTTAGTGTTGATGCAACCAACTGAAGAGTAATGCTCTTTAGGTGTGTAGTTCTTTTGAAAATCACATGGTGCGACAGAGAATGATGGAAAGTGTAGTTTTGCTGCATAAACCTGTCACGTCATAAACTAGGTGGATGAATAGTCTTCTAACATGCAAAATCTAGAGTTTCATGCTGGTAATTATGATGATGTTGTGACGTTCATGAGCACTAATTTCCAAAATACAATCATTCTGATGCAGGGGCGGAGCTACTGGGGTGGCCCCAGAATTATATAAAATACCACAAAATAAAGGCAAGAAAACATCATTTCCTAGCAGGTAGCATGTATTCAGCTTCATTAGCAAATGACTCTTGTGAACCGGTTCTTTGTGAGTCAAAAACACACAGCTCAGCCCAATTCATGTACAAATTGACTATATTTCCAATAAAATCTGCTTCTCGGCTAACTCAGAGATCCTGTCCAGATAGGCTATGTCTGGGATTCCGTATTGTTTGGCGAGCGGATTTTCCGACCGCCCACTGCACTTTCTTCATGGATATAGGCCTTTTGCCATCTGACGAAAAAATAAAATGAAATCTGTAAGATCACGGAAACTAATAGCAGAGAAGAAAGGTAAGAATCTAACCTTAATTAACTAGCTTTTATATTCTGGTAAGTTATTTCTTTCTAATGTTAGTCAATTCAAACGATTGTGTTGCTGAAACCTATGTAACAAAAGAAGATATTTTGAGGAATATGGGTAACCAAACAGTTGATGAGCCCCATTGACTTCCATAATATATATAAAAATAAAAATAAAACTGTGGACGTCAATGGGGTGCATCAGTTGTTTGGTTACTGACATGCTTCAAAATATCTTCTTTTGTGTTCAGCAGAAGAAAGAAATGTATACAGGTTTGAAACAACTTGAGGGTGAGTAAATGATGACAGAATTTTCATTTTTGGGTGATCTATCTCTTTAAATTTGCAATTTATATCATCCAAGTAGCTTATGTAATACTAATAAAACAACTTGTCTTTTCTATGTAGTAATGATAAAATCTTAGTGACATTTAGAATCTGTTGATGTTTTTAATATACATATAGTGTCTTGACTTGGTGCCCTGGATACTGACATTTTGTTTATTATTTTTAATTTGTTTTGAACCTAGATGATTACTTTGTGGTAATGCAACTGTTTCACATATTCATGAACATGAATGTGTATGTCAGGCCACAAATCCACAAAAAAACTATGCAAAGGTGTTTGCTTTGGTGTTGCCACCCCTCCTCATGCCATCCTGTAAATAATTTTCTAGATCCTCCCCTGTACCGACACAACCTGAAGACAGCATTAGAGAGAAATTCAAACAGAACACCCTTTAATGTCAACATGAATTTGACATATTTCTGAATAAAACTAGAGAAAAATATAATGCAGGACATTATTATTCATCAGGAATTGATTGGATTGTGAAAATGTGTTCTCTATATGACAGATGGTTGGAGGACAGGAGTTGAAATGTTACATTTTTAAAAAAGTTTACAAAGACAAAGTTTCTTCTCTTTGGAATAAGCGCAATATGACCAGATTTGTGTATTAAGAATGTAAATTTTGTCTCTTATCATGGAGTCTTTCATCATCAGTCATATTTATTTGATTATATCCCATTAATGAATATAAATCTTGCTAACTAAGCATCAGGGGTTATTATACCCTGGAGTAAAGACACAGGAGGTCCAGCATTCATGTCTTTTGATTCAGCAGCTTTACCAATTATGTGCTCTGCTGCAGAGTTTCAAGGTACTAGAATCCAACATAAAGTGCATTCTTGTATTCAGATTACTTTGTTCATAATGCCACATGAATGAAATAAGTAAAAGCTGCAGTCCAAGGTGATGCGCTCTTTGTGTCATCTTCTATAGCTGTGTGCATTTTTTAAATGAACAATGGTCCGGTTGAAAACCCAATAAATTAATATATCAGTAAATGTGTTTTTCATGAGCAAAAGAAATAGGAAATACACAAAGAATGATTTGTTTTTCGTGTGAAAGCATGCCTAAATGCAATTGATTAGATATGAATCTGCCATGACCTTTTGCTTTTGTCCTTTTCAGTGATGATAACCTAAAAAGCTTGGAATAAAATCAATCAGGATGGTTCTTTTGAAGAATATTTACTTCACTAATTATTATATGCCATGTATTTTATGTTGATGTGTCTGAAGCTCCCGAATATATATATATATATATATATATATATATATATATATATATTTAAATGTTTGAGTGTGGTGAAATTAAACTAAGCAGTTTTGAATGACTATTAATCACGTAATCACTATCCTGCAGAAAGCTCCACAAGTAGTCATTTATAAAGTTTGACGCATCTCTCATCACTTAAATATTAATTTATCAGATTTGTGTCTAATTCTATAATGTTGTATATACATATATATATATATATGTTATATGAACAACTGCAAAATTTATGGAAAAAAAACATGGAAATTCATTGGTCAAAAGGTGCGGAAAGTGGGAACCCTGTTCTAGACTCTAAGAGAACCCTGTCTGAATCCTCTCAAAGCCCATTTCTTGTCTGATCTCTCCTTTCTAATGAATCTATTGTAATACACAGTTGGACTGGTGCTGCCTGAGGGGATACAGGGGACCTGAGGTCATGACCTCACGGTGGAGGGGTGTTTGGGATTTATACTTCCTCTCTCTTTCTCTCTGAGGGATCCTCTCAGCCCATCTCCAGCTCTATGACAGGAAACAGGGGGTGTGTGTGTGTGTGTTCTCTCCTCACAGTGCCAGCGGCTGCTGGGGCCACAGATGACTAGAGCTGAGATAATACATGCTCGACTTGATCTACAAGTGAACCTGACATTTTCCCCTTCTCCTCTTCATCACTGCATGTCCCAAACAGGCAAACAGATATGGAGGGAAAGCGATAAGCGGCCACCGCTTTGTGACTGAAGTGATGGCTACATAGTTTAGCACAATCAGGGCGAAGACACCGTTAAACGCCGTGTCACAATTCATGGTGTCAAGTTTGTGAATGATACATCCACATAGACGTCATTTGACAAGGGCTCTTTCCCTTCAGTCGCTGTGCAACTAACTGAATACCTTATTTTATTTGAGCGTAAGCACCTTGCACTGCATTTTGAAGATTTCAGAGGATGTATTAAAATAAAAAAGCTGCAAGGCTGTGCATTACTTTGATTTTATCAGGAGGAAGC
Organism: Megalobrama amblycephala; assembly: GCF_018812025.1. Taxonomy (NCBI): domain Eukaryota; kingdom Metazoa; phylum Chordata; class Actinopteri; order Cypriniformes; family Xenocyprididae; genus Megalobrama; species Megalobrama amblycephala. Next base: position 32,035,007 of record NC_063056.1, read on the forward strand.
AACACAATGATGCTTATAAAAAAAAAAATTATTATTATTTTATTTTTTTTTATTTTTTTTTTAAATTTGTGATTGTTATAATTATTCAGTTATTTTATTTCTTTTTTTTATTTGTAATTATATTTATTCAGTTTTTTTTTTTTAATATATAATTGATGTCTTTTATCATATTACTGTTTTTGCATAAAATCACTTTAAAGCACAGCCTTTCGTGACTTTATTACTGTAGGGGACAAAAGGATAAAATTGATAACATGGCATGATTGGTTGCTCATTTTCCTTTAATGAGTCACATGAGCGACTGACAGGAGCTGGTGAGATTTTTTTGGTAGGTCCTCAAGAGCAAAAGTGCCATCAAAGCAGTGCTGACACCGGCTGAGACTCTCAATGCGTTAGGGGAACATTAGCCACCAAACATATTTTTTATTTGACAGTTACACCACTTTATACAGTGATACGCATATTTAGTTATTTATATTTAAAAAGGCCTATTATGCCCCTTTTCACAAGATGTAATATAAGTCTCTGGTGTCCCCAGAATGTGTCTGTGAAGTTTCAGCTCAAAATACCCCACAGATCTTTTATTATAGCTTGTCAAATTTGCCCCAATTTGGGTGTGAGCAAAAACATGCCATTTTTTGTGTGTGTTGCTTTAAATGCAAATGAACTGCTGCTTCCGGCCCGCTTTCCAGAAGAGGGCGAAGCTTTAACAGCTCGAGCTTCAGTTGGTCAATAACAACAAAGCTGGACAATCTCACACAGCCAAAATGAGGATTGTCAGTAATGGTGTTCAGCCTTACATTGGTTAAACCGGAGTCGGACACTGATGGAGAGACTCAGGAAGAAATTACAACTACAACAACTCACCCCCTTTGTTGTGTGTTCTCAGTGGGCAGGGTTTATGTAAATTTTGGGGTTTGTAGTCCCTACCGGCCGTTTGTTTTTGTCCTTAAAAAGCGATTTCTGTAAAAGAAAATATCTCCCTTTGCATTGAACTTTGAACTAAATCATAAGCAAGGACCCCTTTTAATATTATGTTTCTAGGAACTTGGCACATTTGAAATGGATATTTAAAATATTTCTCCCTTTGATCATCTCTGTTTATCTTGGTTAATGTTGGTTTGATGCTGATGAATGCAGTTGATGAGCATGAAAGCTGGTTAAGCTAGTTAAGAAGACTGTTGGGGACACCATGATAGTCATTTCAGTGAAGTAGATTGTGGTGCTCAGGCTCAGGGCTTATGTCTGAAAGGTTGCTGTTTCAAATGCAATTTCTAGTGCTAACATATGAATTGACGTCAGTGGTTTAGCTTTGGGAAGTTTTTTTTTCTTTTCTTTTTTTTGTCTCTAAAGAAGTAAAAACTAACGCCTGCCTAAAGCTCCCTGAAGTTTGATATTTTGCATAACCTCATTCAAATCTGAATTAGCAAGAAACAACATAAGTTTGTCCACAGTGTTGTCTCCCTCGGTTTGCGCCACGTCTTGCCAAAGGTGTTGGAATACGCCACGGCAGAATCCACGGCGAACACTGAGGGGGAAAATCTAGCACAAGGGAGAAGAGTTTGAGCGATGCCAGCTGCTTTGCCATCTGTCACTGTCAAGACTCCACTTGTGGGACACTGAAACAACTTCCTTGAAAAGTAGCCGAGATAATCCACAATAGTTTTCACTTGCAATCTCGATTCCCCTGTTGGAATTCAACATTCCACCGTGTGAAGCGGAGATGGTTAATTGGTGGCGAAATCCAGGAGACGTTGGCCATCCTTTCACGTACATGCGCATATTTTGAAGTGTGCGACAAGCCAGTCTTGGCAATCGATTCTGAAATTGCCTTTCAAGTGAATAAACGTGTGATATATTGTCTAGTTATGAGCTTTGAGCCAAGTTAGGCTCTCTTTTAGCAAATGAGTTGTTGTATCAGCAGTTCACCAGTACAGCTTCTGTTTTTGAGTTCTCATACGTTAAACTTAATGCCCGGTTCTGCTTGATTCTCTTGCCCTAACTTACTCTTACTTCCTCTAGACAAGAGGCCACAGCCGAGTTCCCCATCTCCTCTCGTCTTTTGTCACACAAACGCTCATCAAACCGGTCCAGATGGAGGAGCAGCACTAAATGAAAGTATTCAGTGTGAAAATCACAGATTTTTTGCAGCGGTCATCTGGTGCGCTATCACAGAAGCCTTTTGTGAGATAGAAACGCTTGATAGAGGCTGCAGAAGTCTGGACAGCGTCTGGCCGTCTGTCCCGGTGGTCTAGCACATTAGGAGAGGGTGTACGAGCCTGTCAAAACAGGAAAATTAGACCACGGGGGTCGTCAGTAAACTAATTGGGTAACAAAGAGCATACGCAGCCCCGCAAACCCTCGCTTTAATGGTTGGTGAGCCGAGATAAGAGAGTTCACGCCTAATGCTTTCGGAGGGGATGAGTTCACTCTTATTTATTTACCTATGACTCAATATCGAGAATAGGTTTGTACGAAGACCCCATCTCAAATCATGTAGCGCTTTAATGCTGCCCTAGAAGATTATGCAAATGGTTGCTACCTCATTTTCTTCACCCACATTCACTGTGGTTGTTTCTAGTTTTCAGAGGTTGTATCACATCTGATGGGGTAGCTTTTATTCTCTGCACAGAATGCATCTAACCATGAGAGGAATCTGCGCAATGCAGTGACGTTTCCGTGCGATTGGTTGTCTGGCAGATGCCACCTGCCTCCCCGGGCCTCCAGGCATGCAGATATCTGTACAGGTGTATGGGATGTACAGAGAACCCCTTGTTATTGGCCCAATAGCAAGCTTTTGCTGTAGGAGTCGTCAGCAAGTTGCATGCAAAGATCAAAGAAGCCAGCAATTGGATTCAAAGTGGAAATTCAAATTGAAATAGGGGGATCTATGGGAAGGCACACCATTTCACAAGCCAAATCTGAGCACAAGAGCAGGGCATGTTCCTCTGCCTCCTAGACATTATTACAATGCAAAGCAAACATTATGAATTCAGCATCGCCATGTCCTTTTCAAATAATATGCATGCGAGTTATGCGCAAAGTGCATTCAACTTCACACGAGTCAGGCAGTCGAACACTCTACCTTTGTTTGCTTTCAAGTCTGCTTGAATTTGTTCAGGCTGTGTTGTGTGGATGTTTTTATTCATTGTAGTTTTAGTCTAATTTGTGCACGACCAGTATTGTTGCATCTACACAATGGCAATAACCTTTTGCTTAAAGGGTTAGTTCACCCAAAAATGAAAATAATGTCATTTATTACTCACCCTCATGTCGTTCCACACCCGTAAGACCTTCGTTCATCTTCGTAACACAAATTAAGATATTTTTGATTAACTCAAAAACTCGATGGCACAGCGAGGCCTGCATAGACAGCAATGGTATGTCCTCTCTCAAGATCCATGAAGGTACTAAAAACATATTTAAATCCGTTCATGTGAGTACAGTGGTTCTACCTTAATATTATAAAGAGACAAGAATATTTTTTGTGCACCAAAAAAACCCAAAATAACGACTTTTTAACAATATCTAGTGATGGCCGATTTCAGAACACTGCTTCGGAGCGTTATGAATATTTTGAGTCGAATCAGCAATTTGGATCACGTATCAAACCGCCAAACTGCTGAAAACACAAAAATATCTTAATTTTTGTTCCAAAGATGAACGAAGGTCTTAGGGGTGGAGAACAACATGAGGGTGAGTAATAAATGACATTATTTTCATTTATGGGTGAACTAACCCTTTAAGATATTGGCACACTTTAAAGGAATAGTTTCTGCCATTATTTACTTCATGTTGTGTCATACATGGTTTATATATATATATATATATATATATATATATATATATATATATATATATATATATATATATATATATATATATAATATCAGGGGTGTTTCCTTAGAGGAGGCAAGGGAGGCAGAGCCTCTTCAAAAAATTGGATGAGAAAATAAACCATATTACAAACATAAAAAAATGCAAATATTACAAAATATGACATTCAAAAGTGTATAAATCACTCATTTTTCTAAATTAAGACTGTCCAACAGCGACACAAGCAGGTAAAGTTAAAGCAGGATTCTACGCTTCTCTTGCCTCCCCTGAGCCCATTGAGTTTTAACAGACCCCCTAAAGCATATGGTGGGTTTGGCTTCAAAGCTTCAAAAAGGACAAACACACTATAAAAGTACTATCAAAGTAAGTAAAGACTTAATGTACTATTCTGAAGTTATGCAAACAAGCTTTTTGTTAGGAACAACCTGACATAATGTTTTATTGAAAACTTAAATATTAAAATATTCCCCTACCTCACAGTTCTCAAATATCATTCCCCATTTTGCATCAATCATAAATGATATTTAAACCTGCCATAATGCTGCTGTGACACTATATTCTTTAGTGATTTTCAGTGACTTAAATTTCTGTTTTCCTCATGCAAAGCCACTGTTTGGCTTTGTAAGACTATAAAATAGTGCAAAAATCAAATTGAGCTCTTTTAGGAAAAGATCTTTGTAAAGGTCCTTCAAAAACTCTCCTTTTAGGTTCCACACAAAAAGCAGCAGGTTTAGAAGGACATGTGAGTGAGTACATGATGACAGCATGTTCATTTATGGGTGAACTATCCCTTTAAGTGCATTTCTTTTAAATTGTACCATTATAAATCTGGCCCATCACAGTATATCGCCGGGTGCATGTGCTAATGAAGTCCCCAGCAGCCCTCTGACTGTACGATTCAGCCCTGGAGGAGAGAAACAGTGACAGGAAGAGCTCCTGTCCTGGAGGCTAAGTGCTCATTAAACCAGATGGCATTAGAGCTGAAACCTTTCTGTGCTTGACTCTTCAAAACACGTAGTCCAAGTCCAATACAAGACACTGGCTAGCATCTACCCCTCATTTTTTAATTCATCAGCTGAGTTTTTGCAGGTAAGATAACCAATCAGATGTTCAAGATCAGGAAATGGACATTTAATGGCAGCAAAATGCGATGTGTCAAAGAAAACGAGAAATGACAGCGGCGCATTTATACAAAACACACTGTACTGCATGTCACGTTCATTCACTGTTGTTCGCAATCTCGATTAAAAGCCATTTTAATCTTTGTCAGCCGTTGTTTACGAGGTAAATAGGACACATTTCTGTCTTCAGAAAAGATTGCGATGAAATCAGCACCGAACAGTCAAACTATGTTTTAAAGCAAGGTGATTTTGAATAAATATGCATGGTTCCTATAGCAACGACGAACAGTGCAAAACGATAGGCCCGAACGAACCTCAATGGGTGTTCCTTAAAAGATTGGTAGAGCCGGAGTGATTCTCAATTTAATCGATTTCAAACGAAAAAGTCAATTTAACAAAGTTGAAAAGAGAAAGCCGCAGAGAGGGGAGGAGGAGGAGGGGGGCTGAAAGCATTCTTTTGCACTCAAGCAGTAAACTAACTACGGCACGCGGGCTGAGATTTCTTCCCCATTATCTCCCACCTCACATTTGCTCTTAGGCAAGCAGTTTAAAAGCCAAGCGATTGAGCCAGTGATCCAATTTGAAATGCAGAAATGATTAGAGCAGCTTGCCTCATTTCATATCGAAATTCTCTGATTTATGACAGGGCAGGCGCCAAGATCTATCTCCAAAGGGAATTAGCGTGCAATTTCTCTTTTTGCATATTTCCGTTATTTAGCCTCCCAATAGCAGATGCTCGCTCGAGAAAAAAAAAAAAAGAAGAAGAAGCAAAGACGGCACCAAGGAGGAGGTATCTTTTCATTTTAGGCGATGAAACCACTGCCATTTAAAAAGAGCAGGCTGGAACGGATGACAGACATGGGAATATATTTTCTGGGCTAGATAGTGATTTTGAAAAAAAAAAAAAAAAAATAGGGGGCTTTATTTAGTTTATCAAACAGCACATGAAAAGGAGAAACATCAGGGTTTATTTTTAGAGAATCCATAATTTCGTGTGGATGCGTGTGAAGGGGATTTGGACGTTTGCTGCGTGGAAGGGGAAAAAATGTCCCCCGCAACTCAGCCGTCCAGCAAGCCTGAGGAAATATTAATACGCGGAGATAACGAGAGCTGCAGGAAAATCTGCCTTAATGAAATTTCCAGTTGACCACATGCAATTTGTTTCATCATGGTGAACAACTAATTGAAGTCGCCATATCGAGGGTGCGTTATGTTGTAAACAGAGTCTTAGAGCAGGTCCGGTCCTGTTATCCTCACCTTCAGCCTTCACCTCTGCCTCGAACCCTCGCACATGTCAGCCTGACATATGGCATTCATATATTCATATGGGGGCGGGGGGGCTCCAGTGAAAATGTGCTGTGAATACAGTGTCTGTGTGTATGTGTGTCTGTGTTATAGGTGTTATAGATTATACGTGCAGAGATGAAGGTTCTGAATGGGTCGTTTGAAAAAGAAAATCTGTCACTTTTATCCAAAGCGACTTGCATTACATTAAAGGTATACAATTCATGCATTCTTTAGATATTTAACCTGTGACCTTGGTGTTGCTAGTGACATGCTCGACTGGTCAAGCTGCAGGATTTCCTTTCAAACTAAAACAATTTGATCAGTTTTTAATTAATTTATGTCCTTGAATCTCTACATTTTAAAATATGAAAAATGTATTAAAATGCAGATATTTAAGGACCTAAATCTAACAAATAAAGCTATTTATTTCATTAAAAATAATTATTCATTTTAAATTGCCTGCATTTTTACTCTTTTTTTCTATTTGGTAATCATCCTTTTTTTCTAATTTGTGAATTTTTTTTAATGATTTTAAAGACCAATTTCTGGTCTTTAAAATGTATTACTTTTTTTAAACAAATTTTGTATACACATAAAATTTTCATTTTCAATGTTATATATTTAATAATTCATTGGTTGCATTAAGAAAACTAGAACCGAAACCAGAAAGTTGGTCTGATACATATAAATGTACTGCAAAACATCATAATGTATTACATAGAATTTAATAAATGCATATTTTCTTGTTTTATAATAATAATAATAATCTACCTTAATCTTTGAGATATCCTTAACTTCAGATATGGAGTGTTTATCATGAGGAGGTGGATCTGACAAATCCATATGTAACCATAATTCTCATGCTGAATTCGATTTTCATTTCCCACACTTCCCACCAAAAGAATGAAATGATTTCGGTAGATTTAAAGGCTTAAAATCAAAAGCTATAACATGCTTTTAATCTCTTCCTGCGCAGTTCGATGAAATGAAGAGTGCATAGCGTGGACACTGGGATTTCTGGTGGCCCCGTGAGCTGTGAGGCAGGCTGGAGCGCGCTGGGGACCGTGGCAGCGGTCAGCACCGCTATCATTAGCCCGTTGTTTACACACAGGCCTGGAGTCAGGGTGGCTCACAGTGTCACCAGCCACTTTCTTCCCTTCACCTCCTTCAGCTGATCAGAGGATCAGGGTATCAAGGCCGGATTAGCGGCGACTTGGGATTTGTGTGATTGGTTAATTTATTGCGGCGATGGCGGGTCTTTCATCTATGGCAACATTTAATCAGCTGCCGCCACACAGGCTATTACAGGTTAGCTCTTTTCTGCGGGCCTCCGCGCCACTGCCATCAGCTCCATCACAATTCCCCCTGAAATTTCCAAATTATCTGGAACAGGCTTTAGCTGCTCCGTAATAAAAATTAGAGCTGATTCCCGATAGAAGCTTTCGCTCGTACCAGGCCAATTATAAATAGTACAGCCTCGGCTCGGAAAGAGGTGGAGGAGAGAAAAAGGGGAGGAAAAAAGAGAAGGAAGAGGAAGGGGGAAAAAAAGCCAACTCTGAGGGATGTTAGCGAGGAACTTATCGGCAGCCCCTGCTTCCCTGCTCTGATCCAAATCCGACCAGCTGAAAATTTATATTAGATTTTATCACACAGGCCTAAGTCGTGAAAAAATCAATGAAGGTTATCTTTTATGTTCCTGCAACTTGTGGAAATATTGATTTTCATTTTATAGCGAATTTGGAGCATCAGTTTGTAATCACTCGCTCGCTGACTACACTGTTTTGGTCACTGTATCTCTTACACATGGAGAGAGAGAGATTGCAAACCAGTAGAGTGAGACTAGAGATCTGTTACTTACACACAGCGCCTCCGGTGAAGGTCTTAAATCAAGCGTCACCTCAGCATCTGTCTGCAAATAAGACACTTTCGCTTCACTTGTACATCGACATGAGATTCCAAAACATCATCTACTGTTTTATTACGGTACTTGTGTGCTCATTTGCAACCTGTTTTGTGTTTAACTTAATTATATTCAACTTGGATTCGAACATATTGCAGCACATTTAGACTCTCTCTTTGATATTCAGATGTCTTAAAATCATTTTAGTACTACAATCACAGACTGCGTTGTATATTTTTGAAACAAATAAATCAGTTTAGACGCATGTGTCTATGAAAGATCAACTCTGAGTACATTCAGAATAGCATAGTACACATATTTATACCGTGCACAGTATGGAAATGTGGCAAATATTATGTATTTCTATAATATTGTACATGAGTGAAAAAAACACATTTGCCTAAATATACAGTATACAGCCAGAGCATACTGTATGCCGCAATGCTGTGTGACTGATGTTAATTGCAATTTTCTGACTCTTGAAGATATTTTTATACAAAATTGCATTAAGATACAAAATGCATTTGAATGCAATTTTATAAATACGAAGTTTTGTCATGAAACTCTAGATGGCATAGGCTGATAGGTCCTTAACTCAGTCTGCTTACATCACATCATTCTCTATGGACCCCACTGATTGGTTCCTGCTGTATCAGTAGCCAATGAGCTTACTTCTCAACCTTCAAATACTTGGTCAGCATTTGCTGTAGCAGCTGCTGCGCACTTTCAGAAACCCTCCACCTTCCCCAGCTCCACCTGTATAGATCTGCCGGGGGTAATTCATGTATGCTTGTACAGCAGCATGTCTTACTTGCTCACAGCAGCATGTCATGAATGTATTGTCTGTAGAATGTCCCATACTTGCTCTTCAGCAGCAGTGTAGCAGATCTATTCCACCAAGACCAAACATGTCAACATTATCATATCCATTACCATGCCAAACACTCAGAGTTGTCATGAAAGAAATGTATATAAAATTGGCAGTGGCTGTTTACACTAAGTGCAAATAGCTGTAGATGCTAATTACACTAAGTGAAAATAGAGATATATTCTATTTAAACTAAGTGACAATATCAGCATTTACTTAGTGATATGCTATTTACAGTAGTTGAAAATAGCAATATATTCTATTTACACCATGTAAAAGTAGCAGTTCTTTGCAATAAGTGTAAATAGTAAGTAGATGCTATCTGTATACATTACGTATATTGGCAGACACTATGCGGACCTCAGTATTTTTGTACAACAGTATGCAATAATATCATAGAGTGTAAATGATTATATTTATTAAAATTATTAAATAGAATGCCTCATTGGGAGAATAAAACCCCTCCCTACACCTATCCAACAAATACTTTAAATACTTTTTAAACACTCATTAGGCAGTTTATTTCCACTTTTATAACTTCTTTTTTCATTTTTATTGAAAATATAGGCCTTTCTGATGTAATTTGTGATGGGAAAATGGAGAAGAGCGAGCTCTGCAAAAGGCGGATCGCGTTAAAAGCCAGTTCTGCCGTTCTTACTCGGTACTGCTGCGCCAGTGAAAACATTGAATTACATGCGTCTTTTTTTTTTACTTGAGTGGCCCAACCAGACATTGGTGGGTGGAGATAGTGTAAATAGCGTTTGCCAACAAGGGACGCTTTTTGCACCGATATAAAATTGCCACTTGGAACCAGTATACAGTGTATTGTTTACAGTGATGTAATTGTATTACTCATAGTGTGCTTAATGTTACTGTAATTTATGTACACTGCACTGCACTGTATATGGCTGGAATGACAATAAACTCTCTCTAATCTCTAAAATAATCTCAGAGATGATAACCGAACCAAACTGAATTAATGCACATCATGTCATGTATTTTGAAATACTACTGTTTGAAACATCTACCTATGCATACAGTTTTAAAAAAGCAGTGTATATTGTACAGTATGCAGTACTGCGGCTCTATAGTTTATGAAAAATATTGATAAATAGCAGGATTTTAGTCACATGATACACATCTACATTTTAAAATTTACATGTGTGGCCATTTTTTCCATGAATTGCATCATTAGCTGCTTTTCCTGAGGAACCTCTGGGCCTTGAGAGAGAGAGAGACAGACAGACAGGGCGGACCTTTGCTTCTGAATAAGAGATGACTCCAGACGGTGGGGATCAGAGAAAGGGTTAATCTGATTCTCATTTTAGATAGTTGTCGTGGCAACAATCAGACGGTCTGCGGTGCTCTTTGACAGGCCTGCAAAATTCTCAGGTCAGCCCGGATATAAGACTTTATTGTATGGCTAATTTGAGATGTGAAACGGGAGCTGTGTTAAATGACCGAGGGTTTTTGTCTCACTGCCAGTGTGGGGAAAGACACCCACGTAGACGTCCAGGTGGGTGAGACTGCCAGGTGAGGGTCAAAACACCCTTTAAGACAAGATTTTGCCTAGTTTGATAGAATAATGAAGTCATCATATAAAAAAAAAAAAAGGGGAGTTTGGTGACTTTTTTGCTTCTCTTGACAAAATATTCTTGTAATTTCACAAGTATCTCTTTTGTTCTACACTGTAAATTATTATTCAAAGCTGTAAATAAAACATTATTGGAGTATGATTTCAAGAAAATACTATTTTATTCTATCTTCTTCAAAAATTCAATGTGAAAATTATTTTTACACCATTGATTTTCTGTCTCAGATTGTGTTCACTTTTCCAAGACAGCAAAGTTTGCAATTAAATGTTTCTCAACAAATTCTTTTAAGACCAAATAATCTTATTTGCTACCCACATTAATTTTATAGATGTACTGTATCTATGCTTTTTATAGATGTACTGTATCTATGCTAACCCTAACCCTAAAGAATTAAAGGAGAAAAGAGAGAAAATTGATACTTAAATGAGCAACACTTCCTTTTGTCAGATAGTTTGAGAGTGTTCTGAACGCATCTGTTGTGAATGCATACTTTGCAGGAGCAAATCGCAACAGCCCCGCACATGCAATGTAGACTCAGGAAAGGAAATGATGTCACGTGAGCTGCCTGAGAGTGACTCCAGCCCATTTTCACTTAGCTAAACTATTTCTGCTGCACTCTAATGAAGGTGTGCCTGGGGCGTCACGTCTAATGGCCCAGAAAGACAGACATTTTGCCTGCCAGTAATGGGCTACTGTAACAGCTGTCCAAGATCTCTACCAATCCTGCCTCGGAGTGAGCTTTCATTGCCCTTTAAAAAAAGCCATTTGAAAAATGAAATAGAAAAAAAAAATTGGCATAGTGAACAGCCAAGCTCCAGCAGTGGCTCTTTCTCCACAAAAGGGTGCGAGTGCATTTTAGTAGCTTTTCTCTATCTTACTGCTTTCACCTTATAGATAGAACTCGAAGCTGTGCATTTCGACCCCGGCCAGAAAAGAAAAATGACGTTACACATTCGGAATAATTTGCCGGAGCATTATAAAACTTAACCTCAATCGGCCTTTGAAATGGATACTGATTCTTTAAATTCTTCTCGGCCTGTTGCAGGAAATAGTGAGATGGTGGCGATAGGGAGGCACAATGTGGCCAAAGTTCAGTCCTGAACGCTCGCCTTCTCCTCGCCGAAAGCCGCTCGCATTCTTTTTGCAATTCCCAGGCACCTGAGATCAGGCTGTAATCGGAGAGATCAGAAACTGGATCGTTGGGAAAAATTCGGGCTGATAATTCCACACTCTTTGGAGTAAAATGCGAGGACACTGGGCTGCGGGGTTGGGTTATTGATACTGAAAACACCATTAAACTCTAGAAAATGTCTGAGTTTCAGTGTCAGTTCTCATCACGTATCTATCACAGAATTCTCCTCCCCTCATCCACAGGAGAGACCGGTCATATTATTCTTTTGCCTGTCCTAAAAAGGTTCACTTTTGTGTTTTGGTCATTTATTTTTACTGAAGGATGTTAAATCGAGTCTAATAAGCCACTTTGTCACTACTTACTGTTTTTACACTTTGCAGAAATTTAAAACATTTGGATTTCTATGATGTATTAATTGTTTTTGTTGCAAATCGTGATGATTTACACCAATGTCAAAAGTTTGGCTGCACTGATTTGATCGAAAATACAGTGAAACATTAAATATTGTGAAGTAATATTACAATTTGAAATAGCTGTTTGAATATTTGAATATTTAAAATGTAATTTATTCCTGTGATGACAAAACCTTTTCTATGTTAGTTAGCTAAATAACATTGAGTAAATTATAGTCTTTGTGGCAAATCAGCAGAATTTGCAACAACAATTCATAAAACAGTACCAGTCCTTGATTCTGATTGGTCAGTAGCTGTGTTTTATTCACGATAGAACACGGCTATGACTGCTTCACCTAGCGGTTTTATGTATCACTGCACAACACCCTTAGCAACCATTCTTAGCAATGTAAACAAATGTTTGTTCTCATTGATACTTTTCACTGAAGCTTGTATTACCTGCATTATAGCATTTTCTTTCAGGTCAGTCCTATGTTCATATAAAAAAAAAAAAAAAAAAATCAGTTTGAATGTCATCTGCGATATCTTGTCCTTTTAACAGTTAAGGGGTTTTCCGTGCCCTGACACTGACAGCACTAGTGTTCACAACAGTATCAGTCCTTTCAAAATAAAAGTCTTTGCTACTGACTGACTCACTCAAACAGTCTTTCCCATCATCTGACTTTTCCTAGTCTGTTTTTAGTTGATCTCCATGAGATGATGCATTTTGTTGCTGTTCATGGTCAGAGACTATTTTTTTCCAGTGGAAGAAAGGCTTTTAGTGTTTTTACTTCATGAAAGTTGCATCGATATATACATATATTTGCTTTAATTTTTGTATATATGGAATAACCATTTTATAAAAGCAATAAACCCCATGAAGCCATGGTTTACAGTGAATTATAACAGCTAACGGGGTCTGCGAGGTACATACTGTAACAACGCCCCTTAGCTGTTATAAACAGTGTTGGGGAAAGTTACTTTTAAAAATAACCCATTACATTATTGTGTTACTCCCTAAAAAAGTAACTAATTGTATTAATTAGTTACTTTTTATGAAAAGTAATGCGTTACATTACTTTTGCGTTACTTTTTCTCACCTGGGCTGGGCTCGCTGGTTCGTTTTTTTAATAACAACAAAAACAGTTATATTTTTGGCAAATGTTTTGGCCCTTTCACACCAAAAGTAAAAATGAATAAGCCTCAGGCTGAAGGAAATGTATATTTACACCTGAACAGTAGAGGGCGCAGCTCAAACAAGGCTTTCAGATGTTTATTTCTCTCATCATGGGGACAGCGGAGCTGTCAGTCAATAAATGTGAAAAACTAACTTAGATATTTTGTTGTGAATTGAAAAAGTAATGCGTTACTTTACTAGTTACTTGAAAAGGTAATCTGATTACGTAACTCAAGTTACTTGTAATGTGTTACCCCCAACACTGGTTATAAATTCACTGTAAATCACAGCTGCTTGGGGCTTATTGCTTTAGTAGAACACATCACAGTAAACCAAACATTTAAATTTGTAAAACAAAAAATGATGTACAAGGTGCATGTAAATTGTTTAGTGGCAAAGCAAGTCAACTGACCCAAAATTGTCACACTCTCTGTGTTGAAACTGCAAGTAAAAATCTGATCTTTATTGTCGAGCCCTGTTGAACATCATGAAGTTCCTTGTGATTATGAGCTTGTCCCCAAATAAACGAATGATTGTTGTGTGTATGTGTGTGTTATCTCCACCTCTGCAGAAGACGAAGCCGCACGTCCCACTGGTGCTGAACGCAGGCCCCAGGTGGCTGCTGGATGTGACTTGGCAGGGAGCAGACGACAACAAGAACAACTGTGTGGTTTACAGCAAAGGTAAGAGGATGCTTTATCTGCCCCGTGCCAAACACACATGCACCGCACACTTCCACTATCTGCATCGCTTTTCTTTCTTTCTTTCTTTCTTTTTGACCTGTGTGTGTGTGTGTGTACAGCTCACGCTCAAAGATGTTTAGTGTGGCTTTGGTTCCCGTGTCTCTTAGATCTATTAGCATTGCGATTTGTAATGTAAGGTCGTAGGGTCACAGGTCATTGTGATTTTGCTTTGACAAATGTCATTGGCTGACATTTGCTTTGTTGACATTATTTTCCGTGTTTGCAAATGCTTGTCAACAGCGGATGGTCCTAAGACAGACGTGACGGATACGCACGTGTTTCTTCATGCAGCAAACTGCACATGTGTAGCGAATCATCCGGGCTTCAAATGCAACATTAAGATTTAATATCCCATACATGCTGTCTAAACTTCACACACATAGCTAGCAGCATGTTATAACTCCTACAATGCTAACCCTATTTGTTTCCATCAGAATCATTTATACAGTTGTTATTACTGTAAATTCAAAAACAATTCCAACCCAGGGTCACTGGAAATACATGCCTGTGGAGACATTTCTGCAAAATCATATTATGTTGCTACTTGCACGTTTTGCAACACTTTAATACATTTTCAGTGAAAGCATGGTCAGTTTTATCCAAAGATGAACATGAATCTGGCATCTTTTTTATTATGTTGCTTGATGTACTGTACATATCGTGGCATTCTGGAAATGAAATATCTAGTGAGTGGCGCTAAAAGGTTAATGCTCTATTGAGTTTGAAAGCAAACATGAGGTAAAAATGCATTTGCTGAAGCAACCATGCCATGCTGGTTTGTTTCTACTAGTCTCTACTAAGCCATACATATGGAGCTGGTAATGTGATGCGAACCTCAAAATGTATTACAAGTATTTTGAGATCATAACATATACATTGTGCAAGGAAAATAAGCCTTTATGAAGCGATAATTTGCCCCTGTAATCATAATTTGTGTTAACATGAATAAAAGTTGTTGGTGTTTTACTGCCTCTAGTGTTCATTTGAGCTGGAACCTGCAGTGAATTGTATGTATAGTAGAGCTGCACGATTCTGGATAAATTGAGAATCATGATTTTTTTCATTTCAAACAGGGATCACAATTCTCCCATGATTCTGAACAGACAACTAAACAAAATAATGTAATTTACTAGAGGTTCTGATTTAATGTTAATTGCTGCAGTCTATTTAAAATGTTTAATGAATCTGAATGATTTTTTTGAAAAATTTGGTTTGAATGAATGATTCAGTGACTCACTCATAAATACTTCACTTGTTTCATTACTCGATGAATCAGCATTTTTTTAACAAATCTCTGTGACAATGACAAGTACATTTTTAACAGTCACTTTGTCACCACCTGGTGACGTAACAATGTAATCAATACAATCGTTATTTGAATTCAAAAGGTGATTTCCTCTATTTTGATCGCTTTCGTAGACATGAGTGTTTTTATCCAAACTATAAACTTTTAACCCAGTTCTTCTGTGATAATATGAATAATTTTGAAACAGAAATAACGATACTGTGTGGTTGAAAAGATTTTTTTTGAAGCTGTTTCATACCTATACATGACTTTTCCGGTGTGATTTTGTCAGGTTTAATAGACAAAGGCGAATCGTTGTCATTTAGGAACGAGATCAAGTGGATGTTTGAATCAAGATTGCAATCTTTTAACGATTAATCGTGCAGCTCTAATGTATAAGTATGTTTTTTTGCAGTTTTGCAAAAATGTACATAGAGGCACATATGAGCCTGGGTTGACAAATATAAATGGGAATACCATAAGTAGCTTTCAGAGACTGCTTTCTGTCATTGTATTTTTTTATTTTATTTTCGGTGATAGTGGCTAATAGCAAGTTATCGCAGTTTTACTGTTGAAACAACTTGGTTTACCAGAGCATTGCTGTATGATTGCTAGAGTGTTCTGCATGGTTGTCAGGGTGTTGCCGGGTAGTTGGGTGTTGTGGGTGGTCTCTATATGTGGCTTGAGTCCTTCAATGTAAGTCAACAGATTTTTTTCTTGCCCATTTGCTTAGAAACTTTATAGCAGACTGCTTCTCATATTTTTAGCTGTGGTATTAGCTAATTCAGTAATTTGGCTAGTTTGAGTTATTAGCCTAACAAGCAGCACTAATAATTGAAGTTGCTATTATATTTTAGTAGAAACTATGGTTTTGTGTAAAGGAAACTTGCTGACCTGACAATTGGAAGTGTTGTTCCTTATGAACACATGCTTTGATGGCCATATTACACTGAGATGCATGTATAAATAAGTAAATAGGCAAAGTACAAGGATTCCAGAGTAAGAGCTCTCATTTAGCCGAATGTTTTTTGGATGATTATGACTCTCCTCTGCGCTGAAACAGAGTTTCTTCCTTTTCAAAGTGAACATGAGGCAGACGTGGGATTTTTCGTTTCCCAGCTCTCATCTTCTAATCACTGCACTGCACTGGGGGGCTGATCCTCTTTACCAGCGCCTTCATTTGTGCGCTTTATCAGCAAATCATTAAAGTTTTGATAAGCTGTTAAAGAAGATTATGCAGTTCTTTTAAAATCGTCTAATCTTTTTGCCAGGAGACTGAATATGGGAAACAAAAAGGCTAATAACAGGATTTCTGGAGTGTTGTGTTAAGTCTCTATAATTTCTTCTCTGCCTTCGTATTTATTAGCGAGAGAGAACGATTCAACTGCGAGGTCACCGATTCAGCTCTTCTGGACTGTATTTTAGCAAATGGTTACAGTTCTAGATGTCGATTGGTCTGACTGGTTATTTAATTGTAAATGCATGCTCGGTTTCTCCTAGTGTTACATTTATACCATCTTTGGTGTCATCTAATGTATATTTAGCAAATCTCAAAATAAATGGTTAACTTTCATATTGTGCATTTGTAATGATGCCTAAATTCACTTGTAGCATTTATTTATTTATTTATTTAGAAATTAAATATAAAATATTAACATATTTTAATACCATTTATCATATTCTGCAATAACATGAAAATATTTATTTATTTATTTATTTGTAAGTATTAGCCAAAAAATGAGGGGTAAAAAAAAAAAAAAAAAACGATGAGACTCTGACGAGGAAGAAAATAATGCACATTTTTCCTGTTGGCCGACATCCTTGTTTAGGATACAGCAAAAATGTATTTACATTTTATTGCAAATAGTTGCATCAGCGTTCACTCAAGGCCTTGAATGTTCACAGTCCAGTCCATGTACACAACATCACCCTCACTGCACTAAAACACTTTCTATGAACAGACACACATGGTAAAGACGGTAATTGTGTGGTTGCTTCAGAAATAAATGCATCCCACAATCCTTACAGTTTAATTTATTATATTCAGGCCTGTTGGGCGTGTTTGATTCCCCGCGGGCGGCTCCGAGCGACCGATGGAGGACTCTCACTGAAAATAGCACATCGAGAATAATCAGGGAAACTAGGGACAACAAAACTGTTAACAAACACTTGTCTTATTATACTCCATCTTTTTCTGCCTCGTCTTTTTCCTTGTTATTTCTCAGTTATAGCTCAAATTAAATGTTTATTGCCATTTCCTAATGTAGATGCTCGTGGGGTTTCAGGATTGACCTGTGCAAGAACTTCATAATTGTGATATTTTTGGTCTACTTGGTACTTTTGAACGAACGTTACAAAGTCTACAGATATTTCTGCTTGACGAATCAACTATTTTAGATAAACCTCCCTGTAAACAGCATGCAAAAACAACATGAACTGTGATTGGTTGATTTGCATGTCATTTAGATGGTCTGTTTCTTTGTAAGTGGGTGGAACATTGGCCAGATCTATAGTGAGAATTAAAAGTCTGGCTCTTTGTGACTAAATTGACTGAGAAAGCTTTGAATTGTTGCAAATATGACATTTATTTTTTCTTAAAGCCAATGTTATTGTTTACGTAACTTATATGTGTTGTTAAGAAGTTAATGTGCCTGTCAGACGCTGAAATGACACTCAGAATCAAATTTATTCTTTTGAAATTTGGCACCAGACAGTTGAGCTCTTGTACATTTGGACCACAGATATTCTGCTCTAGTGTGTCTGATTATTTAAAGGTCACCTAAATTTTTCCTCTAAGCCTCTTAAAAGCAGGAACAGTCAGATAGAGCGTGTCAGAGGAGTCGAGGGGGAAATTTGGCCATTGTGCGTGTGGAAATTGACCAGTGTAACGAGAGCGTTTTACATAAGCTCATAGACCGCAGGACTGGACTAATTCACTGTGTCTTTGTGCGGCTCATATTCTGTAATTCCTCTCCATCTGATTCTCCTCCACACGTCTCTATTGTGCATTTGCTGTGACAGAGTCAGAGCAGAGACATGTTACCTTGACCTCCATCGCTGCCTTGACCTCCTGCCTTTTCTTTCATAATCTTCTGTCTCTCATCTTCTCTCTGGGATGGAAAGCACTAGGGATGGAAATCATAAAGAGCTAAAAGATTCTGGTTAAGATCCTGATTCCACTACCAGTTCTTCAATGATTCCACTGATTCTTTAACGATTCCAATTATTCTTTTATTACCTCTGAAGAAAGACCCCCTCCGAACAACTAGTCATAATTTATATATTAAGGCAAGACACTACAGGCAAAACCATCGTTTTTTTCATTCACTGGTAAATGTTGAGATTTTGTGCTATTTTGCTTCCATAACATGCCTTATTTCACACTAGTGGAAAGAAAACATCCAAAATACACATTAATTTTTATTACATTTTATCGATTTTCATCTGCAGATTTCAGTTAAAATACTTCAAAAGCCCGTTTTCTCCGAATGAGTTTTTTTTCTCATGGAGGAATCTCCACTTTCGTAACACTTAAATACACCAAACTTACTCTTATTCTTTTCATTATTCTGAAGGTTTTTACAGAAGGGTTTATTCATATATCATTCGCCTGTTTTATATATTTTTTCCATCCTAAAAAAAATGGTGATTTTTTTTTTTCTCCTGCTTTGACAATTTCTAATATGTCAAATGAAACAAAAATTTTGAAACTGGCTTTATCCAATGTTTAGTTTTCTGTTATGGAAATGCATGCAAATGTGTGCATATTTAATTAGATAATGTCTCATTTGCATATTATACATAACATTTCAGAAAACTTGTAATACAAAACAATTGTATTAATGGACTATGATTGATGTATGATGATATCTGTTAATTTTTTTTTACTTATTCACCTGTGGTGTCTTGCCTTTAACAAAAGTTCTAAACAAAAGTAATTAACACTCTGAGGTCTGAAAACGCGCCAGCACGTTTTGCAGGTTTTTTTTCACATTGCAGCAAAACAGACTTAAAATACTCCGTCATTTTTTGTCATAGAGACATAAGTAATATATCAATTGAAACTATAGAATATCTTCTTTTATTTGTATACACTCAGAGTAAAAACAAAATGTTGTGCTTTTTGTAAAATAAAGAAAACTAACATGATGCGTGATTTCTCCTCTCCCTCTGAACGAAGTCCAATCTGATAGTTAATTAGATAGATAAATTAACTGTAACTTAGTGAATACTAATCACAGAAAAATTAAACTTATGTCTAAAAACGTTAAGATGTCAGGTTTTAAATCATGTAAGTCAAATCGAAAACAAACCTTCTGTGTTTATGTAATCTGTATGAAAAGAGAGCCATGTCAGAAGTCCGTGATTCAGCTCATTATCCGCTAATGCGGCCACGCCCACGGAGCCAGCGCTATTCAGACGCAAATTCAGAGGCAATACATGCATTCATCGTCTCAATCGTGTATTTATTGTCTTGAAAAGTGTTTATCTGGATGTAAAAGTCATGGTTAGCGAGCTCTAGAAGACATGCAGTTAGTTCCTGTTTTCTTTTCTTCTATAGATGAATTTTAGATGAGTTTTTGTTTCTTTAGCGCCCTCCGGCTGCAGTATGAATTGAAAACACCAGCGCTCATAGTAATGACAATGAATATTAAATAAATATAACTCCTCTGTATAGAAAATTTACATAAGCATATGAGAATCCAATATTTCTCCAAATGTGCATGCTTTTAAACTAAAAGCCTATATTCAGACTCTTTGCATCACAGAAATACATTATATTTTAAAGTATAATATAAAACCATTACTTTATATTGTAATAATATTTTTCTGTATGTTTCATATATCATGATGAGCTTGAGACATCACTGAAGGTTTTTTTCACAGCCTACCTGACTGAAATGCCTCATTAATATGCAAGTCATTTCAGCTCATTACTATGCAATTCTTTTGTCTTCTCAGGTGAGAATGGCCCATTATTCAGTGGTGATTTACGCCTCCACGCATACTGTGTTTCTTGGCAAAAAGTGTCTTACAAAAACTAAATCAATATATTGCTTTATATGAAGGAGTAGGCAGCATAATTTTTACATAATTTTGAAGCAAAAACTCTAGTTTACAACCTCCAATACCCTAAAGTATTGTAAACACAGATTTACTATACTTTTTTTGGCCTTATTTCAGTGACTTAAGTTTTTTGTTTTTTCAATAACCACGCATAAATGTTATTCCTTCAAAAACACAAACATGTACATACATGTTCCTCACATATTATTGTAGCCTAGTTTGTGCTGAATACAGTGTAATGACACTTTTTCCATTAATATGTTTATGAACAACTGAAAAAAGCACAAATGTCAGGGCATGTCAAAACTTCTCCAGGCCCCAAATCAGCCTCAGACTCCAGAGGGTTAATCTGATAACTCATGAGTTTGTGTGACGGAAGCAAGCTCACTCCCCTGGCCTCAAGAGGCGCACTATAGTGACTGACGGCTGTGGTCTTTAGCGTCCTTGTTAGCGCGCGCCTCCCATGCCAGAAACGTTTTGAATCATGCCATGCCGGAAGTTTGAATCCTGCTCAGATTGGGGTGAGTAGAAATTGAGGGGTTACATTTGGTGCCATGACTCAGAAGGGAGCAAGGTTTAGAGGGGTGAGTGTAACAGAGGCAAGCTAGTAAGAGCTGTTTGTGTAAACCTCACTCCACCGGCCTCAAGAGGCATGCTCTAGCCACTGACACTGGAGACTGCGGCCTTTAGTGTCCTTGTTTGTACGCCTGCCTCACATGCCGGAGACGCTGGTTTGAATCCCGCTCGGAGCGAGGTGACTAGAATCGGATGGGTTGCATTTGGTTTAGCGAGGTTTAGGGGGGTGAGTGTAACAGAGGCAAGCTTGTAAGAGCTGTACGTGTAAACCTCACTCCCCTGGCCTCCAAACGTAATGGTCCTACTCCATTTGCTCCGAGCGGGATTCGAACCACCGTCTCCGGCATGGGAGGCGGGCCCGCTAACACAGTCATTGCATGTAATATCTTTTTATTAATTAATGGCACCAATTTCTGCCATATAACATTCAGTTCAAACTCACAACTAAATATGATTTATTTTGCAGTGGTGCAAAAAACACTAGGAAGCATTATCATAACCTAATGTGATTCGGTTGCCATATTTTTTTGGAACCGGTTCTGAATAAGAACCCATTCTCGATTCCCAGCTCTAATAGGCAGCGAACCGTTTCATCACTGTACAAACCGAACCTTCAAACGTATATTTATCTCCATTTGCGTGCATGTCTTTGTGTAAGTGCAGTGCTGGGTGAGGGGTTTCACGCTGACAATAAAGCACTAGAAGACGGACACATGCCAGCTGAGTTTGGAACGGCACAAAAGACAAATGCTGTCATGTTTTAAACTGTTAAGGCCATTAAATTGTTTTCATTTCATCTTCCTCTTTGAAAGGCACGGAGGCAAAGCACACGGAGGTGCCAGGGTTATTATCTCTTATCTTTGAACAGCGGAAAATACTGCGACGCATAATAACCAAACAACTGCACACAATGTAAAATTTCATTATCAGGGTGTTAAAACTGGGTTGTACCCTGAAGGGGTCCCCACCACAGCTCTGAGCGCCAGCGTAATTATGTTTAATTAAAATACAACAGAGATCAACAGAATCATTTTCATTAGGAAATTATTAATGATTCTACCGTAACAATAATTGATTGCAGTGAGCCAGGCTGCAAGAACAGACGGTCAGAGAGAGAGAGAGAGAGAGAGAGAGAGACTGGGAGAGAGTTGCATAATTTTAAGTTGAGCACACACACACATAAACATAGACATTTATTGGACATAAAGTGTGCTTAAACAATACAATGTCATTGTACTGAGACCAGAGGCAACAAAGGGAATCGTGTTGAACATTGACATATTATATTTGACAAACTTTAACATTTTATGACTAGTAACAGGAGGATTGAAAGTTAAAATATCATCATTGCAGCTGCTGTTTTCAAGTGAGAGTGAGTACTATGGCACAATGATGACTCAGTACCTTGGTACTTTGATATATAAAATAGTATTGAGTCATCATTACCATATTCATGTTCCATTTGAATATAACCATATATACCAAACCAACACTTACAAAAAAAGTATGGTAAAAACATGGTAATACTATTGTGCATATGAAAAAAAAAAAAAAAAGAAAGAAATAAGCATGGTATTTAAAAATTAAAAAAACATGGTAGTATCATGGTCCCTCTTCAAAAAAGCATGATATTTCCATAGTACATATTCAAAAACATGGTAATGTCATAGCATTCATAGCAAATAAGAAACATGGTACAATATTTAAAAAACATAATCAATGGAATTAAAAAAATGGTATTACCAAGGTGCATAATAAAAACATGGCATTACCATGGTCCCTATTCAAAATAAACATGGTATTATCATGGTACATATTCAAAACCATTGCAATGCTGTGGTAAATGGAAAAACATGGTATTATGGTACAATTTTTTAAAAAACATAATACAGTGGGGGAAAACATGGTATTACCATGGCATGGTGCATATAAAAAACATGGTATTATCATGTTGCATATTCTTAGAAAAACATGGTATTACCATAGTTCATATTCAAAATAAACATGGTATTCAAAAACAATACTATGGTAATTAAAAATCATTGCACTACCATGGTACATATTCAAAAAAGCATGATATTACTGAAGCACATATTTGGAAAAACATGATATTATGGTAAATAATTAAAATAATAATAATAAAAAAGCAGGATTATAATACTATAATAATAAAAAAAAATGGTATTACCATGTTGCCTGTTCAAAACAGCATGACATTACCGTGGTGCATATTCATAAACATGGTAAAACTATGGTAAATGGAAAAACATGGTAGCATGGTGTATGTTCAAATATGAAATACTGGTTCTTTGAGTAGAAGGCTTTAGTGACACTGCTGTGTTTCACTCTGCATAATTTGTCAGTATGTACAGCTTTAGTAGTGCTGTGTGTGTGAGAGAGTGTGTGTGGATCACAACCTCCTGCTGCTACTATTAATTATGATTCAATTGTGTAGCTCTGGAGCTGCTAAGAGTGATGTTCAACTCCCCCGTGGCATTTCTAATCAGCTCATGAAGTACCTGCACCTGGAGTGAGTGAATGTGTGTGTGTGTGTTTCAAGAGTGCTCACACACGTCCTCTCTTGTAAGAGTGTGTGTGGGCTTGATGATTTAACCTGCATAATTGTATAATCGATGTTGAGAAATGACCGTGCATCGATTTCCAGAGGGCAGACAGATCTCAGTGTCAATGTGAGAGCTGAGCTTTAACACTGTCTGGAGCGGAGCCTTCAAGAGACAGTAAACAATCCACTTCCTGTATCCCACAATACATCACTAGATTATTGCAAAGCATCTGTTACGCTGAGCTCTTCATGTAGGCTACTTAAATAATATAGAATAAAAACATGCTGTAAGAATGTTCTGGCCATATATCACCCCAAAAATAAAAAGAAAGAAAAAGTTATATGATATTCTCATGACTGTAAACATATATATACATATATGTATACATATATAAAATATGGACATGTCTGTTTATGAGATTCCCCATACATTCAACCACACACCCTCCCTCCAGAATGATTGACAGGCCGAGAGCAATCTCTGATTTGCTAGATTTCTGATTGGCTACAAAATTGCGCTCCTTTTTTTTTTTTTTTGCTGTTTACAGAGCCTGCTGCTGTCACAGAGACAGGTGTGATTTCTCAGGACACATATTTCCTTGATACTCCATGCATGTGAGATGATGGGGCTACAAAGCTCAGTAAAATAGATGTCTACAGTAGAAAGAGTGACTATATTTTCATGTTTATTTCTTCTTTGTGTACAGTGGGGTGACAATTCTTGTTTTGTGTGCTGAGATTCTTCACACTTGATCTATATGTACCATGATGCTCATTTCTCGTTTCTAAATCGGTAAAATCCACCCACGCGGTAGCTATTTTTCCATCTGCAGACATTTTTCACCATGTTTAAGCACATTATTGTGATTATCTATCTTGCGCCTTTGGACATCAGCATAAGTGGATTTAGAAGCTTTCCTGTGTGTTGATTTTAAGTTTGGACTCGAGTATCTTTACACACGGGCAGAATGGAGCACTTATCACCAAACGATTAAGAACCGAAAGCTAATGTGATTATGAACATCATCATACGTTCTTACAGCATAATCAACAAGGAGCACTTGAAAAAGAGTCGTTGACATATCTGTGAGTGTTTAACTATAGAATAATTGAATGGAAAATTACTCTCCTGAAAGAGCCTACATATTATTTTGCCTTATAAGCTCTTGAACCCTCTGAATTCTCAAAAACTAATAGAACAAATTGACCATTTAAAAGTCAGGCATTAAAATGGCTTTATTCGTGGAGAAAGAAACATTTGATTTAAAGGGATAGTTCACCCAAAAATGAAAATTATCCAATGATTAACTCACCCTCAAGCCATCCTAGGTGTATATGACTATATATGATGGTGTATATATCCTCTTTCAGACAAACACAATCTGAGATATATTTAAAAATATCCTGTCTCTTCCAAGCTTTATAATGGTTGTGAAGGGGGGGCCACATTTTGAAGCCAAAAAAAAAATGCATCCATCCATCATAAAAGTAATCAATATGGCTCCAGGGGGTTAATAAAGGCCTTCTGAAGTGAAGTGAAAAATGTCCATATTTAAAACTTTTATTAACTATAATAACTAGCTTCCGGCAGACGCCCGTGCGCATCAATTTGCAGTGGAAGAGTAACTTCTGACCCGACGCATGACACAATGACGAACACGGAGGCGCAGAGGATAGAGCAAAACAAAACACTGGTCATGAATTAGAAGTCTAAAATGAGAAACTTTAAAGAGAAATGTCAAAGGATTTCAATATAAGAGAAGATGAGTTTGAGTTTGTTGCCCAGCACTGTTTGTTTGGACCTCGAGAGGCGTCTAAGCTTACGTCTACTCCTACGTCATACATTGCATCACTGGTTACTCATCTGGTGCGAGTCGACTTGCGCAGTATGCCTACGGTCGTCTGCCGGAAGCTAGTTATTTGAATTTATTAAGTTTTAAATATGGATATTTTTTTACAAAAAAAAATAAAAAATCGCCTTGCTTCAAAAGGCCTTTATTATCCCCCTGGAGCCGTATGGATTATTTCTTATAATGGATGGATGAATTTTTTTGGGCTTCAAAATCTGGCCCCCCCTTCACTACCATTATTAAGCTTGGAAGAGCAAGGATTTTTATATTTTTAAATATATCTCCAATTGTGTTAATCTGAAAGAAGATAGACATATACACCTAGAAGAGGGTGAGGAAATCATGGGATAATTTCCATTTTTGGGTGAACTATCCTTTTTAAGGGTGATCATATGGTAACAATTACAGCAATAAAATCAACATGAGGCAGATTTCAAAACCTATTTTACCTCAGTAAGATGACATATTTCTGAATGAAATGGATATTGAACCAGTAAAATATGTAGGGCAGGAGTCGCAGGGCTTGATTGGATCCTTTGGGATTTGATTGGATTGGCAAAACCAATCAAAAGGGAGAGTCTGCTAGCAAAAAAAAAGAATGTGACAAAGCTCGTAATAAAACAAGAATCAACATTGGCTTGGCTTTTCGAAGATGGCGAGAACTGAGGGATTTGAAATGTAAAAGCGACATGAGATGGCTTTTTATTGGTATTTTATTTTATTGTTCATGCTAAAGCATTATATATTTTGAAGGGTCATTTCATTATGGTTTTTGTAGTGCTGTGCTGGGATTTATTTTCAAGGAAGTACTGTGTCTATTAATGGGTATAGCTACAGTAGCATCTTCAGCTAGTCAGCTTGAGATCCTCTCCGTATTAAACTGGTTATATCTCTTAAGCCCAATATAGTGAATGTTTTATGAGCGGTAGGATAACCATATTAACAGAGTTCTTCTGCAAAATGCATGCAGTTTTGTTTTTTACCCTCTAGAGGGCCAAAAGTTGTGTACCTTTAATGAATCTTAATGGTTTGACAATGAAGTGTGACCATCCAGTTTTATCATATAGGAAAATTTGTACTCTTGGATTCGACACAAGAAAGATACTCATAGGGATTTGGAACGACGTGAGGGGTGAGTGAATGATAATTTCCATTCCCTTTAACGACAGAGCCAACGATAATGGTACATAAGGGAAAAGAGTACAGTAAATGTCTGAATATAACGTGTATGTGGCATTAGTGACCTGTCGGAGGAGGTATACATGGGGGCTGACAGTAATTTTATGCTGCATAAAGAGTGCAGCCCTGTGGCCGCAGGTACAGCTGAGGAGACAACATGCCTGGACCGCCATCCATCCTCACACAGTGGGCGGCTGGTGACCTGCGTGATGGTTTTATATCCATTTACTCTCTCTATCCCTCTCTCTCTTCTCCCAAACCTGCGCACCAGATCACTTTAACCAAGAAGTGTTTCGCCATTGCTGTCCTCAAATCAAATCTCCCTTTCTTCAGATCTAAATTGTCTTCATGCCTTTATCACACAAGGTGTTTGACTATGAAATCCATCAGTTTCTCAGACTAGCTTCAGGACTTTTTAAAGAATATATTTCGTAAGTTTTTTCATCTAGTTAAAAAGCATTAACAATCATTTTCATTTATATTCACCAGTATAACAATATGCATAATTATTTATTTATCCACATATATATATATATATATATATATATATATATATATATATATATATATATATATATATATTTTGCTGCAACAGTAAAGCAATTATTATCTGAATCAGACACATTATTTTGCTCATAATTTTAATTTTGTTTCAATAAATCACTCAACCAAAATAATAGACCGTAAACAAGCCTCCTGACCACCCCACAACTAACGCTCTGGTTAACAACCCCTTGCTCTATTCCTGTTCACTGCACTGCAGAGGGAGGGAGAGTTTGGTGATGAGGTGATGGTAGCGCCATCTGTCCAGTCTCTGTGGGTATTGTCATAAAGAGAGCCTAATGTTGTCATCATCCTTACATGGCAGAGGTCATTACCGTTTATAGAGGCACATGAAACTTTATGGCACATGAACTTATGCTGCCATGATGTGAAAAGCAATGAAACGGGATCTGAACAAAAGCCACGCAATGATCTTGCATGACCTGCCACGCAAATTAACTAAGTAATATGCATTCTTGAAATGTAGTGGTGAATTTGTGAGTGTTTTGAAACTTTTAATTCCATGTGTTTTATGTGCGAGGACATAGAAAAAAGTGTTTTCAATATGTATTTCTGTTGTTGACTGTGATATTGTGGCATTGCTCACCAACAGTTGTGTATATAATAAAAATAATTATATACATAATTAATGTTAATATATATAAAAATTTACTTTGCATGGGATGTTTTAGAATCACAAATGAATTTTATACATAATGGTACTGTTATGTTTATCGTTATAAACAAGATGATTAGAAATCACTGGCTTTAGTGTTTAAGTACGTGGTTAAAATTCATAGCAGTCAATTTATGTGGTATTTATAAGTAAGATAATTTTATTTCGACAGAAGGGGAAATTAAGAGAATAAAATGCGGTCTTTGGGAAAGCTAAGGTGAGTTCAAGGCAACTGCAGGAAGGGGGAGCTATTCGAAGTGTTGTTCCAAATAAGAATGAGGGTTGAAAATCATGTTATAACTCGAGGTCATTTAAGATCTTACCTGGGATTTCTAAAACCCTCAATTACAATAAGAAAAGTGTCCCTATCCCTATTTTTCAAATATTACCTGTGTAATATATCTGTTTGTGATAAAAGGTCTGCAAAGTTTTAAAGGTCAAAGTGCATAAGGAGACACGTTACTGTCTCCTAAGAGAAAGAATCGATTCTGAACTGCTGAAACGAGTCATCAATTCCAGTCTCACTTCCTGTTACATACCTACATAATAATGTAACAAATTTGCATAATGCCAGCCTATGGTCTTTATTGGCTGCCTACAAAAGACATCTACTTTGACCCGCCCTCAAACACTGTAGTTGTAGCTGAGGCCTAGAAGAGTTTGGTTTGGGTTCTCGACATGTTGAGAAGATGCTGTTTTCAGCGCGAAAAATCACTCTGTATCAAGCGCTGAGGAAACCTGAGGAAATTCAGATAGGGTAATAGGCATTTTGTTACCAACACACGCTGTAAGCGGAAGACCAATCAGAGCGGAGTAGACCAATCACAACAGACTGGGCCATCTGACCAATCAGAGAAGAGTAGGCTCACGGAAAGGAGGGGTTTAGAGAGAATAAATCTTTGAACAAACCATTTTCAGACTCTTTGAGAAATGAGGTAATGTGCATTCTATATTATGAGAAAATTCAACAGTTTTTTGACACTGGATGCATGTAAACTTATTTTAGAAGACCTCCAAAACAAAATTAAGAACCTTTAAAATAGCATACTAAGCACTTTAAATTGCTACATCCATAGGAAATATTTCTGTATTTATACGTTTTTGTTTGTTTTTAACAAATACTTCACAGGCGATATTTGTGGGTTAACGTTCCACAGCAATCATAACAGCTGTACGCATGAATTTTGCTGCCATCATTATTTTTGCTATTCAGTTTGGTGCCACTAGTGGTGCAGAAATCACTTTTACATCCGTTTGCGGTGCCACTACACTCGGATTGACGAGTCGGTTGCACGTTTTGATCCACTCTCTGTGTGTGCTTATAAGTGAGGGTGATTTCTGGGTTCCGGTCGCCGTGAGGTTGCCTGCTTTTCACTCGAGCCAGGCTTTGGGTTGATTTAAAGACCGTTAGGAATGGCAGCAAGAGAGAGAAGACAAAAAAAAGACGGTCGACAAATCAACTCATGCCGATGCCTCTCAAGGTTTCAGCTGCAACCTATTCAGCAGGAGAAAAGAGAAAAATATATATACACTCTATCCTGTCAGGAGCTTTTGGCTTATCTTGAGTGACTGTCAAGGCTGGGAATATCAGGGAATGGACAGAAACATATAAAATTAATAAGCTCCTGGATGTTGTCGGAAGTTATGATGCTTCCATAAATCCTGGTTTGATCAGAGAGGACAAGGCTTAAAGCCGGAGCCGCCTAACGCACACGGCGAGTGTTTTTTGGCCTGGCTTCTCATTCTGTCGCGGAGATAGACGCCCTTAGCTGGCGAAATAAGATTTATCTTGCTTCCTCCCCCTTTCATGACTGACAAATCTGAGAAAGCTGGAGGCGACTCGGCAGCCATTACTACCTTTAATAAAGGGCATGGGCTCAGCAAGGTGAAACTTGGGCCAAAGGCAAAAAAAAATGCGCAGAAGAGAAAAGAAATTGGCGCTTACTTATCAGTTGTACGTTCCGTGTTGGGTGAAAGGTCGAAGAGCTTTTTGTTTGTTTGTTTGTTTCTTATAGCAAAAGGATGGATGCTATCTGTCCCAGCATCCAAACGGCGATGCTTTCTGGAGTGGTGTGGGTAATATTTCATGTCAAGAATTAGGCAAGTGAACCTCTGTGGTTTTTTTCAGTGGGTGGCGGAGAGAAACATTGATCATCGTCTCAGCAACGAACATCGATGCGTTGGCTTTTTCAAGAGGATGTTCTGTGCCGCTAGTACATTCATTGCAGGGTAATTAAATGCTGCAGTTGCGTGTGTGTGTCTTTCATACAGCTTGAGTGTGTAAGAGGTTGCAGTTGTTACTAGGAGAAAAAAAGACTAAACAATAACAATGCTTGCTGGACCAGATTAGAAAAACTGTATTTCAATTTGGGGATTTGAATTGAGAATATGTCATGCTTTCTGGGCATGTCAATACAAAATGACACACTAATACAGTTATAAAAAATAAGAAATGCAATTCAAATCATAACTGAACGACTCAGGTATGATGTATATATAAGCAATCTGTATTTCACTAGTTGTCTTTAGCCCAAATGGAATTGGACTTTATATTGATACCAACTTATGGATGCATTAAATCATTAACAGGCTCTTTTGTTATGTTGTGTCATTAGTGATGCGCTGATATTAAAAGCTGATCATTCTTTTCATGTTTTGGCTGATAACTAATATTCTATACTGTTTTATTAAAATATACTACCATTCAAAAGTAAGGTATAAAGTATGTTTTTGAAAGAAGATATGTTTATGCTCACCAAATCTGCATTTATTTGATCAAAAATACAGTAAAAATAGATATATTGTGAAAAAATATTACAAGTTAAAATAACTGTTTTCTATTTAAATATATTTTAAAACGTAATTTCTTCCTGTGATGGCAAAGCTGAATTTTCAGCATCATTACTCCAGTCTTCAGTGGCACATGATCCTTCAGAAATCATTCTAATATGCTGATCTGCTGCTCAAGAAACATTTCCTATTATTATCAATGTTGAAAACAGTTGATGGGGTTTTGTGAAATTTTTTTGTGAAAATATATATATTTTATCAGGATTCTTTGATGAATGAACGGTTAAAAACATTTATTTTTAAATAGAAATCTCATTATAAATATTTTACTGACACCATTGATGAATTTAAACGGTTAGTTCACCCAAAAATGAAAATTCTGTCATTAATTACTCACCCTCATGTCGATCAACACCTGTAAGACTTGTCTCCTCAGTCCCCAGATGCTTGCAGACTGTTATAAAAAGAAGAGGGTACCATTCAAAAGTTTGAGGTCAGTAAGATTTAAAATTAATTTTTTTTTTATTTTAATTTGAATTTAATTCAGCAAGGATGCATTAAAGGGTTAGTTCACCCAAAAATGAAAATTCTGTCATTAATTACTCATGTTGTTCCACACCCGTAAGACCTTTGTTCATCTTCAGAACACAAATTAAGATATTTTTCATAAAATCCGATGGCTCAGTGAGGCCTGCATTGCCAGCAAGATAATTAACGCTTTCAGATGCCCAGAAAGCTACTAAAGACATATTTAAAACAGTTCATGTGACTACAGTGGTTCAACCTTAATGTTATGAAGGGACGAGAATACTTTTTGTGCATCAAAAAACAAAATAATGACTTTATTCTACAATATTTAGTGATGGGTGATTTCAAAACACTGCTTCATGAAGCTTCGAAGATTTACGAATCTTTTGTTTTGATTCAGTGGTTCAGAGCGTGTATCAAACTGCCAAAGTCACATAATTTCAGTAAACGAGGCTTCGTTACGTCATAAGTGTTTCGAAATTTCAATGGTTCACCACCGGGGGCGTGACTTTGGCAGTTTGATACACGCTCCGAACCACTGATTCGAAACAAAAGATTTGTAAAGCTTCAAAGCTTCATGAAGCAGTGTTTTGAAATCACCCATCACTAAATATTGTAGAATAAAGTCATTATTTTGTTTTTTGATGCACAAAAAGTATTCTCGTCCCTTCATAACATTAAGGTTGAACCACTGTAGTCACATGAACTGTTTTAAATATGTCTTTAGTAGCTTTCTGGGCATCTGAAAGCGTTAATTATCTTGCTGGCAATGCAGGCCTCACTGAGCCATCGGATTTTATGAAAAATATCTTAATTTGTGTTCTGAAGATGAACAAAGGTCTTACGGGTGTGGAACAACATGAGTAATTAATGACAGAATTTTCATTTTTGGGTGAACTAACCCTTTAATGCATCCTTGCTGAATTAAATTCAAATTAAAATAAAAAAAAAATTAATTTTAAATCTTACTGACCTCAAACTTTTGAATGGTACCCTCTTCTTTTTATAACAGTCTGCAAGCATCTGGGGACTGAGGAGACAAGTTGCTCAAGTTTAGGAATAGGAATGTTGTCCCATTCTTGTCTAATACAGGCTTCTAGTTGCTCAACTGTCTTAGGTCTTCTTTGTCGCATCTTCCTCTTTATGATGCGCCAAATGTTTTCTATGGGTGAAAGATCTGGACTGCAGGCTGGCCATTTCAGTACCCGGATCCTCCTCCTACGCAGCCATGATGTTGTAATTGATGCAGTATGTGGTCTGGCATTGTCATGTTGGAAAATGCAAGGTCTTCCCTGAAAGAGACGACGTCTGGATGGGAGCATATGTTGTTCTAGAACTTGGATATACCTTTCAGCATTGATGGTGCCTTTCCAGATGTGTAAGCTGCCCATGCCACACGCACTCATGCAACCCCATACCATCAGAGATGCAGGCTTCTGAACTAAGCGCTGATAACAGCTTGGGTTGTCCTTGTCCTCTTTAGTCTGGATGACATGGCGTCCCAGTTTTCCAAAAAGAACTTCAAATTTTGATTCGTCTGACCACAGAACAGTTTTCCACTTTGCCACAGTCCATTTTAAATGAGCCTTGGCCCAGAGAAAACACCTGTGCTTCTGGATCATGTTTAGATATGGCTTCTTTTTTGACCTATAGAGTTTTAGCCGGCAATGGCGAATGGCACGGTGGATTGTGTTCACCGACAATGTTTTCTGGAAGTATTCCTGAACCCATGTTGTGATTGCCATTACAGTAGCATTCCTGTATGTGATGCAGTACCGTCTAAGGGCCCGAAGATGACGGGCATCCAGTATGGTTTTCCGGCCTTGACCCTTACGCACAGAGATTGTTCCAGATTCTCTGAATCTTTGGATGATATTATGCATTGTAGATGATGATAACTTCAAAAACTCTTTGCAGTTTTTCTCTGAGAAACTCCTTTCTGATATTGCTCCACTATGTTTCGCCGCAGCAATGTGAGAATTGGTGATCCTCTGCCCATCTTGACTTCTGAGAGACACTGCCACTCTGAGAGACTCTTTTTATACCCAATCATGTTGCCAATTGACCTAATAAGTTGCAAATTGGTCCTCCAGCTGTTCCTTATATGTACATTTAACTTTTCCGGCCTCTTATTGCTACCTGTCCCAACTTTTTTGGAATGTGTAGTTCTCAAGAAATCCAAAATAAGCCAATATTTGGCATGACATTTCAAAATGTCTCACTTTCATCATTTGATATGTTATCTATATTCTATTGTGAATAAAATATAAGTTTATGAGATTTGTAAATTATTGCATTCCTTTTTTATTCACAATCTGTACGTCCCAACTTTTTTGGAATCGGTTTTGTATTAGGGGGCAGTCCTATTATTTTAAAGCTATTGTTATTATTAGTAAGAGGATTGGCAAGATACATCTGGTCATGTGATATCAACATGGTGACGCTTATGAGGATGTGACCCGTTCCATGTTCTGTAGAATAAAACAGCTTTTTCTAGACGGCTGATACTTTTCTTTTTAAACATATTTTTCAAAAATACTACTTGTTTTTTTTTTTTTGTGTGTGTGTGTAAAACTTTTTTAATTAGCACTAAAAATGATTATGTACCTTTAACTGTGAGCTAGAGGAGATTTTCACAGCTTTAACCATCTTGACTAAAGGTCCTGTAAATGCATTCTGTGAATAAGTGTTTTCTAGGAAATAATTGAATTGAGTGTTTGACGTCTATGCTCTGGGTGCTTTACTGCTGGACTGGTTCTGAGCTGAAGTCTCTCAGATTATCCTGTGAATTGCTCTACCTGTGAAGTCTCCGGTTCGCCGATGGCTCTTCTGCATGAATTATTCAGATAGGCAGAGTCCTCACAAAATGCTCGTGAAGGAAGTGAATTCTGCTCACTGGTAAACAGATTTTAGCGATTTTCTGCTCCGAATCCCTTCTGAGTTGAGTTGTGCCTCGGTGCCAGCGACGGATAATTACATCACATCTCTTTTTCCTCTCCAGACCCCTTCAAACTTTCCCCTGAACCCACTGCAACCCCCCCACTGCTCTGTCTGCATCCAGAATCACCAGTCAGGGGTGCAGGGGAGATCTTAAAAGTGGTGAGACATATTATAACTCTTATAAATGCGGCTGATGAATTCTGAATAGGTGATGCAATGTTTGGCCAGTAGTCGGTAGTAACTAATTTGCTGAAAGACTGGTAAGTGGGTGTGAGTCATAGTATTACTGCTTACCCCTAGACTCCAGCCATATCAGAGGTGTGGAAAAAAGTCCCTTCATATGACCAGCTAAATACTTTATTTGTTTATTTGTTTAAATAAAATTTATTTATAGTAAATATTTAATAAATCCAATAATATGAATTAAATACATATTTACATATAAAAATGTATTTATTTATTATAAATATCTATCAAAAATGTACTTATAATAAATATTTATTAAAATTATTTATTTATTTACTTATTTTTAATAAAATACATGAATAAATACAACTTATTTATAGTAAATATTTATGAAATTTGTATGAAATACATATTTATACATCAGTTTATTTATTTAATTATTCAAATACAATATATTTATAGTAAATATTACATTTCCAGTAATACAAATAAAATACATATTTACACATCAGAATTAATTTATCATAAATATTTGTTAAAATGATTTATTAAAAATAAATGAATACAATTTATAATAAATATTTCTTAAAATTTGTTATTTATTTATTTATTTATTAATAAAACAAATAAATACAAATGTTGTGAGTAAATGTTTAGCATATTTCCAATAATATAAATGAAATACATATATACATATATATCAGTTTATTGATTGATTGATTGATTGATTGATTGATTGATTGATTTGTTTGTTTGTTTATCATAAATAAATAAATATATTTTGATGTGTAAATGTTTATTTAATTTATATTATTGGATACTATGGGACAGTGTTCGAACTATACCGTGGACTTTGGGGAAGCCCAAAGTTTTTTGTTTTTATAACGAGGGGGTGGGGTGGTTCGTGCGCTTGCTCGTGCCTCAAAAGAGGACTTACAATGACTTACAAAAATACATAACAGCTACAAGTGTACAGAGTGGGGTATAACGCGTTACTGTAGTCTAATTACTTTTTCCTGATAACGCAGTAATGTAACGCATTACATTTTAAATGTATGTAATTTGATTACAGTTACTGATGTCAATAAAATTTTGTTACTTGCATTATAAGAAAAAAAATATTAGGTAAAGTGCATTTCTAAAAGAAATCATGTTTGGCGCGGATGCATCATTATGAATCACCGGAGAACACGTGGAGGAGGATACCCGCGCCCAAGACGAGCGGTCCAACCTCGCCTAAACAAACTAGACTGGATTTTTGTTCAGGATCGGTAGGGAAGGTAACTTCTGAACAATACTGTTTTCAAATGTTATTATAAATGTTTTCAGCAATTTTTTTCCTGTCTTTAATGCAGTTACATACAAACATAAACACAGTTAAGCTACCACACACATACATATGCTACACACAGCAAGGAATGTTTAAGCTGTGTCTGAAACCGCTCACTCGTTCACTGACTCACTAATCCCTATATAGTGTATGTCATTTGAGTGCACTATATCTGCAAAGAGTGAACAACATGAAGTGAGTCAATTCGGACACTGACGTATAACTGTGCGTCGGAGAGCTGGAGCCGTCACAGAAACGGCTCAACACGTGATAAAACTACTTTTATCCTACATGTTACTTTATAAAATAATATTAATAACAATCTTAATGACTTTATTTTGTAATTATGCATTCTATATGTGCCAGCTTTGTAGTTTCATCGATTGTATAATTGGTTTGTCATGCTTAATAAGTGTTCATAATCAAAAAATAAACACATTAACAAGTGTACAATATTTAATATATTTATTAGTTATAATAAAGTTATTTTTAGTTTGTTAGAATCTCACGCTCACAGATGACGTGGTCATTGAGCGTCCTCAGGCGACCGTTATGATTACATTAGAATGAATAAGCTATCTACAGATGATTAACGAATATTTTTAAGTCAAGTTATTGTTTTCATACTTCTGTAATATTTTTCAGTCAATATTAAATTACGGAAAGAACTATAAGTTTCAGTTTGTGGTGCATTTTTGTAGGTTTTATAGGTAAGTAACTTGAATATAAAGTAATTAGTAATCTGATTACTTTTTACATGCAGTAATCAGTAATGTAATCAAATTACAATTTTAATGTAGTAATTTGTAGTGGATTACTTTTTTTGAGTAACTTACCCAACACTGCAAGTGTAGGCTATGCAATCCTTGCTTTATGCAAGCACTATATAAGATAAATCACTATACAGGATTTACCCTATTATACTTTATCGACACAAATTGATAGGTGAAACAACAAACAGCTACCCACAAATAGTCTATAAACAAAGCATCAGGCCGTCTTTGAGTTCACATGAACAACGGTTAAAGTTACTCATCAGGCTACAGAAGAATACCATAATTCCTCCGTTCAGTTAGGCCTAAGACATCGAGTGTCACGCAGACCTATAACAACCCAACCACAACACATAATTGCGAATAACATTCCTTACCTTAACACAGAATCGACCTATGAATCTACCTTTTTTCTATGAATCTTTGAGTTAACGTACTAAACGTGAGTGGAATTTGCACCACAGCGCCCCCACAACTTGATGCTCATGACAAGAATAGCATGTATAGTTATCTTTATTTAAGTGAATTAGGTTTGAATTGCCATCATGCATGAATGAATGATATTTTTGCAATTTTACACATAATAATCCACAGCGATCACATTACACAAAACTGAAATTGCACGTCAAAATAACACATTGTCAGTATTTTTTGAGACCCCACAAAATTTCACAAATCACATTTTCAGGGGAGCCCATGTCTTATTAAGGGGAGCCGAGCTCCCCCTAGCTCCCCCGTAGTTCGCACCCTGCTATGGGATGCAAAATAGTAATAATATTTCTGACATTAGTAACTAAAAATGATGACGTAGATAGATGACGTCCATATCAACCAGCACACATTTAAACATAAACACTAAACTCATCTGTGGTTCAGTGCAGCTGATGCATGTGTGTGTGTTGTGGGCTACAGTCTGACCTTCACTCGGGCAGTATTTGGGAGGGCACATCTGAAGCTGCTGACCCGTACTGGGCCGCACTAGAGAGAAAAAGAAGCAGACTTGAAGGAGTGGCGTTTGGCCAGAGCCCAACTGGGGGAGAACACCCGACCCTGTTCACAGCGTGGGCACGTGTGTGTGTGTCTTTCAGATATTATGAACGGTGTCATAAAACGCCTACTGGTGCAGTACAGAGGGTTCAGAGTGTCTCCAGCATTCCAGGGCAGATGGGAGGAAAGGACACACACACAAAAGACATGATAGGAATGAGATGCACTGGTCCAAACTAAAGGCCTGAATGTATCCCACTTATTTACTTGACGTACCTGAGAAAAGCTTTATTACACAGATGTTAAAGTGAAAGTGACGTAACGTGTAGCCAAGTATGATGTCCCATACCCGGAATTTGTGCTATGCATTTAATTCTGCGGGGACTGAGATTCGAACCCGCGACCTTCAGGTTACAAGTTTGACTCTCTAACCATTAGGCCACAACTAAAAGACACTGAGTTTTTTTCTCAGGAGACAAATCTGAGAAGCAGTGGAAGCAAACATCTCCGTTTAGTTTCCTCCATTGAGGTATGAATATGATTTTGGTGTCTGGGCAAATCAGAACACACTTTTGAGACCACCATGTGAGAATACTGCTGTATTTACAGGCGACACAATTGAGGTAATTTGTGATTTTTTTTTTTTAATTTTTTTTTTAGGATTTTGGGATCTTGGCCAATAGCATAGTTTGAGACACTGTTGAGATCTTTAGAAGAAAACACTAAGTTCTCCATTCAGTCTCATTGCAGTCTACGAAAAACAATTGATAGATCCCATTTGGGATTTTTCTTTCATAAAATATACTTTATGATAATTATTCATGGCAAGATGCAAAGACAGATGGATATTAGAGAGGCAGCTGTTATATAATCAAATATCAATTAATCATTTTAAGACTTTTTTTTTTTTTTTTTTTCAATTTCAGTTTATTTCTGTGTCATCAGTTTGAAAACCACATTTTTATATACTGGTTCCATCCATCCATTCGAAATTTCATTTCAAAGTAATATCAAAGACCACTGTTGAGCAGTTAATTTGCTCAAAAATGTTTTGACTAGAATACATAGGCTGATACTATTGTTCTCTCCCTCCAGATTAAAGCTAAAGCCAGCATTTCCCACATGCCATAGCATTTGATAATGTTTGCTTCTAATCGTCAGAGGACTCGCACTACTCCTATTAGCGAACATTAGCCGTTTAAAGCTGTTTACACACTGCAATCAAGGCCATTGGCTGCCTTTACCACTTCACAGATAAATAAAGCACAAAGTTTGTTTTCCTACTTTGTCTTTGAGCTCCTTCGCAGCAGAGGAGAGACCAAAACCCCATAGACGGAGGCAGGAAACACTCCTGTACCGCAGCTTTGTCATCACGCTTGAAGAATTTCTGTTTAATGTACTGTAATGTGGAATTCAGCAGGGACCAGTTTAATTGAGTTTTACACAAACCAGTTGGGAGCGGCGCTGGAAGCTAGGTGATGTTGAGGTTCTTAATCTGTCTCTCCGTAGAGGGTTGTTGACGAAGTGGTTCTTTCTCTTTGTGCAGGGAAAAAAGAGGAAGCCTAGGAAATGATACATCCGTGGATAAAACCAATTGGCAACCCTCAAAGGGAACGAGGTTGATAAGACAAATCCAGCACTTGTAGAGAAATAAAAGAATCCAACTGTTCATTAAAGGCGGAAACAAAACAGGCGATTGAGAAGGCAGGCCGGCCGGTCGAAAGAGGA
The DNA here is from genome assembly GCF_018812025.1 of Megalobrama amblycephala. Taxonomy (NCBI): domain Eukaryota; kingdom Metazoa; phylum Chordata; class Actinopteri; order Cypriniformes; family Xenocyprididae; genus Megalobrama; species Megalobrama amblycephala. The sequence continues at coordinate 32,074,060 of NC_063056.1, forward strand.
GAGGGAGAGAGAGAGAGAGAGGCAGGCAAACAGAGATGGCTCCTATCAGAGGAAAGGATTGGAAAATAATCAAGGATTTGTGAGCTGAATTAATAACCAGACAAATACTGATTTTTTTTTTTTTTTTTTCCACTTTCGCAAAATTAGGAAGGATGGACCACAATTATCTAACGCAGGACGCCTTTTAGCTGCACTTCCTCCTAATTATGAAAGATAGCTCAAATCTAGAGCTTCAGATGTTTCATAAAAGCACTCGGAGATTCAAGCTTGCTGCCAAGACTTCTATGTGCCCATAGGAAAGAGAGATCACAAAGGAAAGATCTCTTTAATATCTCAATTGTTTCTCCTAGAGAGTGAAGAGATTAAATGGAGGGCGAGTGGAGACTTCTACACAAGTCTAAATCTTCTCAGATTTTTCTCCTGAGAAAGACTTCAGCAATATATTCAGCAATGTAAATAATTAGCATAAATTATCTTGTAGGAAAAAAAAAAATCCCAAATGAGATTGTTTTTCCTAGACTGTGATGAGACTGAATAGAGAGCAGATGGAGACTTCTTCAAAATCCAGATGTTTCTCCTGAGAAAAAGTAATCTCACATGTCTCCTCTAGAGTTTTTAATAAGGTCAACAGTGTCATTCAAATAATAATTTGGCATTTGAATATATTGTAGGAAAGAAAAATCCCACATCGGATCTTTTTAATATATCAGTTGTTGCTTCTACAGTGCAATGAGATTCTGCTTCTCAGATGTTTCTTCTGAGACCTCTCAATAATGTCTCAAACTGATTTGCCAAGATATTAATGTCCGCAGTCAAAAGTTAATTTCCCATCAAATTCTCAGGAGACCAGATTCAAAATCTACGCTATCCACATGAATCATATTGCTTTATACTCTTATGTACGGTATGTAGAGCTCAACCCACTGCAAATGAAGAAAACACATGCAAAAGTCCACAACACTTACAAATAGACAAACACGCTGCAAGAGTCCACAACACATACAAATAGAGAAACGCACTGCAAATAGGCCTGCTCATAATGCACATACATCCCAGCAGTCCCAGACAGGTATGTCAATGTGTTCCCTATAACATTTTCGTTGTGGTCTGTGCCAGTCCCGGCGCCAGGACAAACAATTTGGGGGGTATTATTTTGCGTTAAAAAAATTATTAATAAATTATGAATAATAAATCATATATATTTTAATAATTTACTTGATTTTATGTCTCAAATCCCAGTCAATTATTCACTGCAGAAAGTGAAAGTAAAAACTCAGCGATGAGAGCTCTACTTCAACATGTTCTGATAACACTATTTAACCTTAATTTATTTCTTAATATTTCTCTTGTGGCCCACACGTATTGAAAAAAAATGAGAAGAGATGACAAGTTTGTTTGTTTTTTTAAATGAGGCAAGGCAAGGCAAAGCAAGGCAATTTTATTTGTATAGCACATTTCATACACAGTGGTATTTCAAAGTGCTTTACATAAAAAAGAATAATAAAAATAGAACATAAGGAATAGAAATAACAGTATGCATTAAAAGTCAGAATAACAAGAGGATACATAAAATATATAAAATACATTAAAAATGAAATAAAAACAGGAAAAGGAATTAAAAGAATAAAAAGATAATACGTACAAAATAAAGTGCAAACAGTTCGGACATAGCACAGTGCTCAATCAGCAAATGCATAGATAAATGCATAGATAAATGAGGACTTAGCTAATCTTATTACAGCGCGTCGGTTATGCGTGATGCACTATAAATGATTACAGGGCAAATTAAATTAATAATTTAATTCTGTGTTGTGGACTTTTGCAGCACGTTTGTCTATTTGCATGTTTTGTGGACTTTTGCAGCGCATGTGTTGTCAAACTGATGAAGATGTTTTCTTTATTTGCTGGTGTTTTTTCTATTTGCATGTGTTTTCTTCATTTGCAGCGCATTGAGCTCTCTCGGCCACCATACTTATGTGTCAACTATTGTCTCGTGTTTGTTTTTTCTCCTAAAAACAGTGTTAATTTTGACAGCATTTTGACTAAAATTCCATTTAGTTTTAGTCATATTCTAGTTATCTGAATTAAGTTTTAATCTAGTAGATTTAGTTGACTAAAATGTAATGGGTTTAGTTAAATTGCAATGCATCAATTATTATCCTTATTAAAGCTATTAAAATTATTCATTCAATAGCATTGAGTGATTATCTCTTTTATCTCTTTTAACATTAATGATGGACAGCAGCAGGTTATTAGACTGCTGTCACTTTAAGGCCGAATGCACAGATCCAATACACTGATACTCATCCGATATTCTGACATAACATCATTTTGAAATAATTTTGTGTGTATTTGTCTGTTCAAGCATAAAAAGAAGCGCGAAAGAGAGCTCAATTCAGTACTCGTGTGCTGATGTCTGAGAGGCGGCTTTCTGTGCGCACAGAAAGCCGGACTGAATTTAGCTCTCTTTCGCGTCATCATGCATATTTATCCATATGTCTGCTCTTCTCTTTCTCCCAGACGTTTACATTTTTGAACTTTTTATGAAACATGCAGCAAGTGTATGCCAACTTATGTCTTGCCGGGTAGATCAACATGTTACAATTCAAATGTGCGCATCTACAACCCAGGACATCATTCTGACTGAATCTCTTCCCAAATTGTCCCTTCCTAACATTTTTGTCTCGTTTTTATTCGTTGATGAAAATGTCAGTAGATTTTCATCATAGTTTTTGTCTTTTTTTTTTTTTTTTATTGTCGTCTCGATTTCGTCATTGAAATAATGTTGTTGACGAAAATTATAAATAAATACGAAATTTTTAGAAGAAACACCTGTGACGTTGCATAAATGAGATCTTCATTGTCTTTATTGTATCCTTTTCTATAAAAGAGCAACCTCTAAACAACTGAATTTTGTAGTGGGCATTAACATGACACATGTGAATCTAAAAAGCAATTCCAAAACATTTGGAGCATGTGCAAAATAAGTAAACGAGTGTGTATGTGTGACCACGGTACTTCATCAACTGACCATAGCTGTGTAATGAGAGAGCGTCCAGCTAACGGTGATATAAACACACACACACACACACACACAGAGGGCTCAGGAAAGGCAGGGGCTGTAATCAGCGCTCGTGTGATCTGTACGCTTCGACATTCCATGGCTGTTTTGTGTGAAATAAAGCCATTCATCAACACATCAATAAAAATATAGAGCAGATTATTATTGCGTTGGCCACCCTATACAGCTTCAGTCGTAAATAATGGCCTGCCCGCCACTGCTTATATTAATTAGAGGTAGAATGCAGATAATGCGAAGGCTCTTTTATTGCGGCGAGCTGAATCAATTTTACAGTGTTATTCAGACTCGCACAAGGTCAGGCAAAGTTGTTGCGACAAGATGTGTCCCTTGTAAAACAGGGTTTCTCTGATCAGCCTCTGCACTCTGCAATGAGGACAGATACAGAGATTGAACACCATCACATCATGATGCGCTCAATACTTTTGCATTGATAATTGACAGGTTTCATGCATGCTTTTATGTTTCTATGTACTGGTGGGCCGAGGGAAAAACAATGCTAAATGCAAGTAAAAAAAATGGAACTAACCATATACTCATCACAGTTAGGAGAACAAAATGAACAAAACTTTTAAAAAGGAGAAGAAAATACTTCCTATATATTTTGTTGTTGAGGTCAAAGTGTGTGTGTTCAGACCTGGACATGGATAATCATAGTTTGTGCTAATTAATTTTTTTGTGTGCAGTGAATTATTAGATTAATAAGTGTAAACTACATTTCAAAAGTTTGGGGTCAATATATATATATATATATATATATATATATATATATATATATATATATATATTTTATTTTTTATTATTTTTTTTATTTATTTTTTTAATGCTTTTTTTTCAGCAAGGACATTAAATTTATCAAAAGTGACAGCAAAGACATTTATAATGTTACAAAAGATTTCTATTTCAGATAAATGCTGTTCTTTTCAACTTTCTATATTCATAGAAATTCTATATTCAAGAATTCTGGAATAATGCCTAGAAATGTTTTTCAAAGCTGAAAAAAATCACCTTTGCCATCAAATAAATAAATTACATTTTAATTTAATTTATAATAAAATTTTATAGATGCAGCATTACTGAGCATAAGATACTTCAAAAAAATAAAAATAAATACAAACCCCAGTTTTTTTAATATTATAATATTACAGTATAATAAAAAATATTATGATCATATAATGTAATATTTTATCTGTTTCCTTGTACCTATTATTGACACTACTTCTTCATCTTCTTATAGTCTTTTTTAGCAATAGGCCAAAGGTTTAGAGAGCAAACCCATGTGCTGAATCTTAATTTAAGCTGGATTTAACATGCTCAACCACTGCTCACACGGTTCGCTCTCTCTCCAGTAAAGTCATCAGATTAGATGACAATAGCACTATTCTACCAGTCTGGAATACCTTCATAACTCTCCAGTTACTTCGGAGAATAGGTTTAACATGCTTTTGACTGGTTCAGATGACAAAATCCAAAAGTCTACAGATCTTATGTCAATTCATTACTGATCAGATCAGTGATCAAGAGCCACTGCTTTAGGGAATTCACTCCAGTGTTTTAGTGCAGTCATCATTTCCATAACTTTACAGTGTGTCTCTGCAAATCTCGGGTCTATATGATTTCAGCTTGTTTCAGAAATAACTAAAAGAACTATGCATTTGAATTTGACAAATGACTTTATAATCTCATCAACAAACAGTGTTTCCCTGGTTAATTATCTCCAGGAGAACCATTTCAGTCTGTTTGAATAAAATAGAGTGCAACTGTGCCCACCACCTTTTTCAATCAGCCACGTGGTGAATCACAACACTATAAAACTTTGATTTAAAGCAAAAAAAGTTTTTGAAAACTAGCAAAAAGAGACAAGAATGTGTACTCAACCAAAATCCCTTTAAGACAAGTCATTTCACTCGGCGGCCATCTTTGAAACACCTCTTGGGCATGCAAGTGCAGCTCCTATCTCTTTGAATGGGGAAACATCAAATTCTCCAAATCTGTTTGCCAGGCTTTCGATTAAATTTCATATTTGAAATCACCAATGAAATCTGACAACAACTGTCTTATTAATGTTGTTTCTAAACGTTTGAATCATGACAAAAAAAAATATTTTTCAGGCTGGATCAAACTAATCCACATGCGCAGTCCTAACACCGTGTCTACACCGGAAGTGAGCAGTATGACACAGAGCTTCAAAAGACAATAGAACCCATTATAATCACTGATAATGTCTACACAAGATGAGGCAAATTCCCGACTGTAAACGGATTCCCCGTTCTATTTCTGACGTAGCCCAAGTGCTTTGCAATGGTCGGCTTGTCGCATTAAGTGCGACGCGATAAAAGTCACGTCTGATGTAGACAGGGTGTAAGTGCGCATCTCTACAGGAAGTGCGCGTCTGACTGTTTCTATAGGAACCGGAGCTTCTTAAAGCAGCTGCAGTGATGCTATGACTTTACCAATCAGCGATTGGCTCTTATTTAGAAGGTGGGACTTTTTCCGCCATATTGCGCGTTGCACTTTCTCCCATTCAAAACAATATGAGTGATGTGTCTTGTGTTATTCTATAGTCTTTGACTCAAATGCTTTAATGAGGAAAAGAACTACAATCCCATGAAGCATTGCGAACAGCATAATCGAATAAAAACAATGGAGAAATATCAAACTACTCATTTACAATTGTTGATTTTTATATATATATATATATATATATATATATATATATAGACTGACTTGATTATGTCATTCGCCGTGCTTAATGGGAGTGGGCTATTTTGGCATGTGTTGCTTTTTTCGACTCTGATTGGTGTCATTTTCTGTACAGTTTCATGCGTAATGTAGTTTTTCACCAGGAATTCCTCTTTTAAACACAATTATTTTTAAAAATAAGCCAAAATAATGAAAGCTGGCGACAGAAGCGAATACCGCATATTAACAACCTCATAGCTCACAGTAGGTCTGTCTTTAAAGGCTTATAAGTTATTGTTCAAAATCAATTGCCCTACATAAAATGAAAGGAGCTTTATTTCCAGAACCTGACTGTTGCAGTCTATAGTGACGTTCAGCACTAATTTTCTGCGGTCTGAAGGCCACCTGTAGATGCAGCTTCCTCTCTCTCTAGTAACTGGGCTGAAATTGTGGCATTCTCTGTCCGTGAATATCAGACTGACCTGCTGTTTCCTGTGAATATCTCCATCTCCCTCTCTCTCTGCTTGCTGATCCGAGCGCTGACTCCTGTTAAATCTTGATTATGGATTCTGTGACATTGTAAATGACGGGAGGATCGGGTGGGATGTCTCGGATTAATCGGCGGGCACGGATGCAGATTCCGTCAGTAGACTCCATCTCGAGCAGAGAGGCTTCATTTCCACTTGGCCGCCCCCGTTGTGCATGCAAAGCAGATTTAGTGATAGGTAATCCATGTGAGGTTTTTAGCACAGCTTTTCAGAGGATTGAAGAAAAATGATGTTTTAAAGGAAGAGTTCATCCAACAATCGACATTCTGTCATTATTTACTCTTGTTGTTCTAAACCTATATGCTGTTAGTTTTTAAGGTGGATCACAAAAGGAGAATTGTTTTAAGAATGATGAACAACAGTTATATGGGTTATACAGACTACTTTTATAGTTCTTTAATGGTGCTTTTTGTTGTTAAGAGTAAAAACATTTGCTTAAAGATGCTTACAATTTTCTCTTTATGTGTTCCACTGAAAAATAACAGGATCAATAAAATAATTAAATAACAGGTTAGGAGCTACATGCAAGTGAGTAAATAACTATGACATCTTGCATGACTGATAGACTTTTATCATTGAAGAGGTCTCAACTGTTAGAATACAACCAGCATATTTGTTTCAGTAGACACCAAACTATACCAACTATTTATGTGAAACAATGCTGTCGACGCACATGTAAACAGTATACACATAATGCGTTTGTGCCACGTTTTTGTTTGTAACTTCGTGCTACATTAGTATACCATAGTAGATCACATATCTTTATTTTGAGCAGGTGGTCTCGAACAAGCCCACGACATAAGACAATGCGTAGATCACGGAGTGACATGCTACTTGGCTTAATCTATAGGACTTACGTGAACCGATTGAGTCGCAATCATGATGCAGTGTTTTGTTGAAAGTTCAACCAGTGGAAACTGGATCTTGGGTGTGGTGGGCATAGAATATATACATAGATGCCTCATTAGCGGCTGTTTTTATGGGCTGCTATACATAAGCTGTCTGCCATATTGGAAAGGTCAAAGCCGGTCCGTGAACATACTCTAATTATGACCTTGCTTAATCGATCATCGATAAATTTTATCGATTAAATTATTATCAACAATTAATAATTCATTAAATAATAAGCATCGCTTGTTCATAGTGACCACAGTCTGACAAGCTCCAGAAATGACAAAAGTACTCCATACTACTTGTGTGCAGTATTTAGAGTTTTTTGCATGTCATGAGGCATGAGGAAATATAGGATGTTATTTACTGTAAAACCTACATTTCTGTATGTTTCTCAGATAGACCAATCGAATAGCTTCAGAAAACTTGGGCTGTAGCACATGGGTTATATGGACTACTTTTCTAGTTCTTTCATGGTCCTTTTTTGTCATTAAGCACAAAAAAGATGCTTAATTTTTTTTTGTGTGTGTTCCAAAAATATTAAATAACAGGTTTGGGACAACACTCCGTAATGTAAAAAAATGTAAAAAATGTAATGTTTTATTTACTTAAAAACCAGTGTCAAGTGGTTCCACACAACCATATTGAGTAATTTGTACTAATATCAATTTAGTTGTATGAACAAAAGAAATTCAAGTAAAGTTGGCAAAATAGTTATATGTGCAGCTTTAAAAATGTTATGTTAAATTTATAAAAGTTTATTACGTAAGGTGAACACATTTATTGACTTAATTTACCTCATTAAAGGGATAGTACACCCAAAAATGAAAATTCTGTCATTAATTACTCACCCTCATGTCGTTCCACACCCTTAAGACCTTCGTTCATCTTCAGAACACAAATTAAGATATTTTTGTTCAAATCCGAGAGGTATACGACTCATCCATAGACAGCAATATAATCAACACTTTCAAGGTCCAGAAAGGTAGTAAAGACATCATTTAAACCGTCGACATGACTACAGTGGTTCAACCTTAATTTTATGAAGTGACGAGAATACTTATTGTGCGCAAAAACAAAACAAAAATAATGACTTTATTCAACAATATCAAGGGAGCAGAAACAACTGCTTAAATTAAGTTCATGTATTTACATGAGTTTAATGTGAACAAGGATGGTTTGAGTGCAACTAACAGTGAAAGTCTATTTTTTTGAGTGAACATGAGGGTGAGTAAATTATGACAGCATTTCATTTTGAGATGAACTATCCCTTTAACATGGTGACTACAGTGCCTCAGAATGTTTCAAACAGGAGGAAAAACCATCTTATTCTTTCCTCCACCCTCTCTTTCCACCCTCAGAAGCGCCTCCAGCAGTCTCCATCTCGATCCCAGAGGACCTGAACTTTGCTAGAATATTCCTGAATATCACATTCTTCCCAGCTCTCTCCCTCCCCCTCTGCCTTGAAAAAGTTTGCAGCACCTGTCACCTGTCAAGCGTCCGGTTATTTTCTGTCGGTTTTATACTGCTCTTTCATATTATGGCTCATTAAAGCGCAGCGCGGTCCACGACCGTATTTACATAGCGCTGGCGGGAGAGTTTTAATTTGCACTGGTACTGAGCATGACCGTAACTGAGGAGTGCAGTGCCACAAAATGACTTTTCTCACTTGACATCCCCCTTAGAAAACACCGAGCCGGGCTTAATTGCTTGAACAGGGCCACAAAAGATGGAGACGGAGCCCCTCGCCGGGGGACCTGGGGACCGCTGCCCGGCTCCTCATTGGTCCTGGGCGTTCTAGTGAGATATTATTTTACAGCATGTGACCATCCCATTAACCCTTTCAAAATGCCTCACATTCTCTTTGGCTGCATCTTTTTTTTTTTTTCTTGGATTCATGGTTTTCTGACCCAGTGGTTTTCTTTATTTCATAAATTTTTTATTTTATTTATTTTTTGTTAGATCTGACACGCAAGATGTTGTAATATTAATGCATGATTCTGTCTTGGACATAAAAATTACGTGATGAAAGAACATTCTGATTTAAGTGTCAACTTTGTCTAAGATGTTTCTCATAAAATTCCATAGGAAAAATAAAAAAAAAACAAGAGACATTAAGATACAGTAAGAAAATGCAGCAACTATAGCATACATAGGAAATTGATGAGAAACATTTGAGACATTGTTGAGATCATGTCTGAAACACACGAGACTGCTGGAGTCTTTTTCTCATGAGAATAATCTGGTAAGCAGGAAATATAACATTGCCGTGTATGTCTTCAGGCTCTTTTTTATACTTTTCATTGGTTAAATATTTGCAAAACCCACAGACGGATGTAAAGGTGACCATTAGAAATGATTTATGAAAAAACATACAGTAGATTGTTTCTATGGTTTCTCATTGATTTGATTATGATTTGCACCTGATGTTTATTTTGTTGATTTAGTTTGCCTTTGTTTTTAAACCCTTTGTTTGTTCAGTTCATTGTCTGTTTTCATCTATGTATATGGTTGTTCTGTTTGTGTTTTTGATGAAGTATATTCCTCAGTATTTTGTTTAGTCTGAGTTTGTCAATAAAGTGACTGTTGCGATTAAATCCAGCCTTTTTATTTGACCCTGCTCTAACCAACTCTGACAGATGCAAGGTTTCCGCCCGATAGCGATAAGTAAAAGTCTCAATTTAATTAAATTGTGGAGAAAAAATAACATGTTAAGAAGTTGATTTTTATAGCGCAGTTGTCTTGATTTCTCAGTTGTTTCGTTTTGAAGTATCAACTTGGTCTCAGATTGTTTTTCTCAAAAAAAGGAATAAAATAAGCACAAATTATTGGCTCAGTACGGTAAGAATCGGATGAATTTGATGAGAAATGTTTGAGTTCACTTTTAATTGCAGGCTTTGGCATCTTGGCAAATCTGAGCAAAGTTTGAGACATTAAGATCTCTTCTGAAACCCTAGAGAAGTGATATGAATCTTTTTTTAAATAAAAATCTCAGTTAATACATTTTCATCAGACTGCTGTATGGGGAATCAATTGTTTGTTTTGAGATTTTTTCTATGGGATTACATCTTGACAAAACAAATATTGAGATTTACAGTTATACAGTTATATTTCATTTAAGTATGAAGATTGTCTCAGCTGTTTCCCCTAAAATTCAGCACTGAGATGACATTTGTGATTTTCTTTCCTGTGGGTCTTTCTCTTTGTCCTTTTCTTTTCTTTGTTCACTGATGTAGTCAGTTTCTAGATCAGCAGTAGTTTGAGGTGCTGAGCCAAAATATCACACACACACACCATATATATATTTATATATACACACAGACAGAGCTCTGAAATCAATCACCAGCAATGGGGTTTGGCTCTGATCTTGCTCATCAGCCACTAACGCACCAAACCGCTCAGCACCATCAGCACCATCACTGCCGTGCTCAGAATGCGCTGTGGTTTTTTGGAAAGCATATTGTATCATTTCACCATCTGTCCTGGTGGAGGAGATGGCCGAGCCTGTTTACCGTCTGCTGCTTTCAGTGCATGCAGATCTGGAGTGTTCTTTCTGGACCAAGTCAGCGTGGATTGGATCGCGGTGGAACCTACAGGGGTCGCCGCAGAGCACAAATATCAGCGCTGGTGGAATAAATGTCTTCACAGGCGATAGTTCCCATGGATTTTATTTTATGTTATTGGACTTATTGTGCGTTGCTGCATGTCATTTCAAGTAAAATGTGCAAATATGTCACATTCAAGAAAACTGCATTTAATTTTGACTTTACTATTATTAGTGTCATCATTTTTCTTGTCTTTCAATTTTAGGGAGTTCTCAACTCTTCAAAAGTGATGGTATCACTTGGAAAATCCAAGGTATTGATTGATTAACACATAACTATACCATGGAATTTAGGTAGTTGTGGCGGCGCCCGGCTCCTCCATGTGGCCGCTGGCTGCGGGTTCGACCGCTCTTTGGCTGGTGGAATAATACGGAGCAGATTGGTGGAGATCTGCAAGCCGTGTTGTTTGATCTTTCCTCTTCACGCCACGTTTGCTGGCACTCACCGTCTCAGCCTCACCGCATGGCGCAAGCGGCACTGGCGTGGCCTCAACCTGGCTGCCAGCTTTCTTCCCCCTCTTTCTCTTTCTCTCTCTCCATGCCAAACTTATTCCCTCATGGCTGTTCCTTACACATTCTGCACCCCATTTTACAAGAGCTAAACTAGTGCAATCACAGGACGAATAGTTCAATATACATATGAATGGCCCATACACTCATTTTCCTGATGGACACAAAAGAATTCTAGTAGCGGTACATTCAATTCATCTGCTCGAGGCCACACCAGACCTCTCACATTCAATGCAGAAAGACAGATGTACATGAATCATGATGGCCAGACTAGAGATTCTCCAGAGTGTGGCAATCTGAGAAACCTCAAATGGTGTCTTAAGTGTCTTTTTATTTTTCAGTTTTACAGTGTTTTATTCCAGAGCGTCCATCATTCTGTCATTATTTAGTGCACAATTAAATGTTTTAAAGAAATAGTTCACAAAAAAATGACCTTCTTTTTTCTGTGGAACACGCAATGAGAAATTTTAAAAAATGTATTAGTTGTTTTTCATGCAATTGTAATGAATGGAAACTGGAGCTTTCAGGCTTCAAGAAGGATTCACCTGCACCAGAAGCTTCATGAAATGGACCACATGACTTGTGCGCAATATTTCGAGAAGTCACATAAAAGCTTTCTGTGACAAACAGAACATATTTAAGTCGTTATTCACTAATAATCAGTGAGCTGTTCACTGAGTCAGAACTAGAAGTACTAGATCAGTCTGATTCTTGAATGAATCTTTCAGGTTTATGTGAACTGAATCATATTATTTATTGAAAGGATCCATCTCAATCTGAAAGATTCATTCACAAATCACACATTGAATTTGCTAGGATGGAAGACGTGTTTTAGTGAACAACAAAAACAACATGCAATATAGTGCACAAATTGTATGGACTTATATGGTTTTATAATGCTTCTTGTTGTCATTTTGGAGATTTACCACTAAAGTCCTCCTTCACTCGTCTTTATATTAAAAAGAATGGATATGTTCTATAAAAAATATTCTTAAAACTTCACATTTTGTGTTTCACAGAAGCAAGAAAGTCATATGGGTTTGGAACAACATAAGGGTGAGTAAATGATGACAGAATTGTCATTATCATGTGAACTATCTCTTTAAAAAAACTAAGCTCAAACATCTTGCAGGTCAGTGTTCGATATCTGAAAAAAAAAAAAAAAGTCCTTTAACTGTTACGCTTTGTTGTTTTTTCTTTCCTTTTTGTCACGATGGGCGGGAAAACCTGGGGCTAATTTGGTAATAATAGTGTTTCATGATGTGTAAGCCCAATTTGCACACTTTCTTTGCCATTTCCCCGCTCTGCCGCGCTATCTCGCCACATCTGCCTCTTATCTCCTCAGCGTGAAGCACTTCATTTGAGGCTAATGGCATATGCCTGATCCTAATCTCTCCCATTCATTCCTCCACTGTGAGATGGAGATCTTCATTGGCAGGATGAGACAATATGTTGAAAAAAGGGCCTTGTTAATGAGCCGTGCCGACTTCTTTTTCTGTGCTTTTGAGGGTCAAAGGCAGACGGAGCACGAGATTGAGTCTAGGAAGCCGCAGAGATGGCGGCTTTGCGTGAGGCCGCGTAACAGTTTTTATTAAAGGGACAGAGAACGTGGCTCATTTAGAATAGATATTTGAAGATCACAACTTCAGATCAGATTTGTGGAAACCTCCAGAAACATTGTTCTGCTTTTGTGAGCGATCCAAAGTATGTCCATAGTATTTATCAGAGCTTTATGGTCATTAATGTGTTCAAAAATGTGTTTACATGTGGGTGTATTCTTACATTTTTCTAAGCTTCCACAACTACCAGCACTCTTGATAACGGCAAATGGATTGTAAGTTTTCAATGGCCTTTCAACACTCGCAACCAGACGAGATGTTGAAGCAAACACCCGAAGGGCCGTAAATAAAGTTGCACTCGGCTTGCACAGCTCTTGATGTTCCATCACCTTCTTCACTGTGCTGAGCTCACAGTAAAAGGGAAGTCGAGAGCGGGTTCAGTTGTACTGTCTGAAACACTGGGTTAGTCTCTCAGCCTCCTGGGCAACATATGGAGGCCTCCGAGTTGTTGCTGTACATCTCAACTGCTGCGGTACAAAGTGGCGCTCTAACTGCAGCCCTTGAGATCTCATTAGAGGCCTGATTCAGCGGCGTGGCTTTGGGAAGTTGCCGTGGGCTGCACAGTCTCTACCAAGACAGGATCTGTTCTGCCTGCTAGATCATAAACAACATTTGCATATAATGTCAGCGTTTGGCAATATCCTTTAGCAAAGGCACTATCTACCCTTTGACAGTTCCTCAACAACAACAACAACAACAAAAAACATAAAGCTGAAAGGTAAACGATAGTGTTTAGTATTCAGGTGAACGTCAACAACAATATAAAGATATCTGGATTGTTCATCTTCCTTTCTTTCTTGTTATTGAGAAAGAAAAATATAATTTCTTTATATGTAACGTCTTTTGAAGCAATATGATAGATTTTTGTGAGGAAAAATCTTTATTTGCTGAAAATCTTCCCTTCTGCTCCAGTCTCATTCAAGTATGAGGTTAATGATGAGACACTTCATGACATCAAACTTGGTGCAACACGTCTTGACGCGCCATATTTGATTTAATGATGGCCTTCAGCATTGATGTGAACAATAAATGTGAAGCTATTTGGTTTATCTCAGTAACTGTTTCTCCTTTCTTTTCTGTTTCTCCGTTTCAATATGATTTGACCATTTACTAAAATCTCAATCTCAATGATAAGACAATACATATAAGAATTACGTTTGACATCATTACGTCTGTTTCTCTATTTCTTTCTCATAAAAAAATATCTTGTAAGAAAAAGAAATTTGATAGACTGAAATTTAAAATCAAAATGTAACAGATTGCTGCAGGAATGAGTCGTAAAACCTGGAAATTATCATTTTAGCACTTCCTGTTCCATCGTCCTGAAGTCAATGGGTTTTTGTTTTTTTTATATTTTTTTGTTAAAGGATTAGTTCACTTCAGAATTAAAATTTCCTGATAATTTACTCACCCCCATGTCATCCAAGATGTTCATGTCTTTCATTCTTCTGTCGAAAAGAAATGAAGTTTTTGAGGAAAACATTCCAGGATTTTTCTCCATGTAATGGACTTCAGTGGGGAACAACGGGTTAAAGGTCCAAATTGCAGTTTCAATGCAGCTTCAAAGGGATCTACACGATCCCAGCCGAGGAATAAGTGTCTTTTCTAGTGAAAGATTGTTTGTTTTCCAAAAAAAGGGGCATTTGGCTTAGTCTTTGTATGTTCGCTTTGTAGACACTGGATCTGTATTTTCACTTGACCTTATAACATGATTACGTCATACGTGGCGGATCGCAGAGCAGTGCAAGACGAGCATTTTTTTTAGAAAATGACCAATTGTTTTGCTAAATAAGACTTAATCCTCGTATGGGATTGGTTAGAGCCCTTTGAAGCTCAGTTGAAACTGCAATTTGGACCTTCAACCCGTTGTACCCCACTGAAGTCCACTATATGGAGAAGAATCCTGGAATGTTTTCCTCAAAAACCTTAATTTCTTTTCGACTGAAGAACGAAAGACATGAACATCTTGGATGACATGGGGGTGAGTAAATTATCAGGAAATTTGAATTGCCTTTAAATGTCTGAAATAAGGTCTGTGGTTAACACATTACAAGCTCAAGATATTTTCACTGTTTATTCTACAACATAAGTAATACCCCACTCATGATTTTTTTTAAGCTTTTATGTGTCTTGAAAAATCAAGGTTGTCAGGGACGATAACATTCATCACACTGAACAGGTAAACTCATCTACTCACTAGTCTGCTTTTGCAGCAGTCTAATTTGTTTATAATCAAGCTCTCGTAAACTATTATAACTTTCCAAATTGTATAGTTTAAATAATTATCAAAAGAGTTGTCGGAGCTTAGTGGTGGTGATGTTGAATTCGTGTGACCATGTTGTAGTTGTAGCCTAACTTTAGCTTTTCACTTCTGGTGATTGAATTTAGGCTTCAAAACTCAAGTTGTGTTCATGTGTGAAGATTATCTTGATGAACAAAACATCACAAACACAAAACAATCACACTTTGGTGGTCACAGAGCTTATTTTCTGAAATGGTCCAAAAGCCAATGGAAAAATCCTACAAAAATTTGTCAACCCATGCAGGACTCTGTTCAAAAGTGGCGCATCAAATTTGACGTTAAAGGTAGGTTAGGCAACCATTTTTGTTATACCGATTGAAACTCTCTTCACATCCTGAGAGCAATCGATAATAGAAGTGGTCTAAATATTAAAACATGTACATATATCTTCTGTGGAAGTCTCATGACCAAAAAATGTTTGTCCAATTAGTCCGAAACGATGTCCTACCTGCCTGTTAGCGTGTGTATTTCCGTACCTCCAGAGTTGTAGACAGACAGTTACAGAGCACCACAAACAAACAGCAGCTGCCTTTCACAGTTCCTCCTGAACCAAAACAATGAGCTTATGCTGCGTTCACACCATCATAACCATAATTACAAGATGGGTAAGTTGTTGTTTATGTTCATTATTATTGAGACATGAGGTAATTTACATGCTTTGAGACATGAGGTAATTTAACACCGTCTCTCGTCTCGTGATGCTTTGCAGACTCTGCTGTGTGCGTTTAGAGAAGGCGTGGCATTTCGCTCTAAAGGGAGGGTGGGATCTAATGCTTTCAAAGCTAGCTTGCTATTACTAGCCTCTCTGAAACTTCCCACTGTACCTTTGATGATTACAAACACAAGAAGCAGGGACGTTTGACATCAAGACTCAAACCTTGGTGCAACTCGTTTTGACTCCCTATATTTGAATTCCACGTTCAATTCTCAGTGCGAAGGTATTTGGTTTGTTTATCTCCAGCAATTGTTTCTCTTTCTTCCTCATAAAAATGAAAGAAAAAAATCTCTTTACTCAGTTAATTATCATGCTCACCCTTGGGTGACTCAAAGGCGCACGATTTCTCTCCAGATACTGCCTTTACTTTAGAGGCGTCACTGTTGCAGAGCGCACCGCATATTAGCGCTGGAGTAATTAGGTGGCATTAGGTATTATTCACACCTATCCAACTGTATTAGAGCGTCGTTACAGTGGCGAGCTCTGCGTTAATGAGAGCGTCTAAGCCGCTGCGCCGTCGAGGACGTGCCGGCGTCCCCCCACCCTCGCCGCTGTATTTGTCATGCGGCGTAGTCTCACACAATCAGCCTTCGGTTCCTCTATAATTGCGGCATGGAGCTCCACACAATGATAGGAGCTGAGAGAATACAGTCGCCTTGACAGATGTTGTAGGTCTTTGGGGATAAATAAAGAAAAAACAGGCGTAACCTTTTTTACTTGAACTGTAAATCACTGTGTGCTGCTCGCTCTCTCTCCACCCTCCCTCTCGCACTCCGTTATAGATGGAAAATAAATAATGTGTGAAGGTGTGATGATTTGGGTGATTTAGGGCGAGCTTTGAGAAGCGTATTACGGGGGTCTGACAGGCGAGGGGAGATAGGCTGGTGGTGTTAAGAGGCTGGGATAAGAGGCTGTGACATTATGTCTGCGGGGTTAAGGTGTCGGGCGTCAAAGCATCAGCTGCTATTACTGGATCAATACCTCTCAGTTTTGCACTTATCTCTGGGCTGATGGTGAGCAGCTTTACTGGATGCACACCAGGGACTGAGCACCGACTTCCCTTCTGTATCTCTCTCTCTTTCTCGTTAGATAATGCCGGTGAGACCTTGAGAAATTAGTATCAGTGTAGAGAGTTCAGAGTGAAGCATTTCTTGCCTCTGTGTGCACTTTAAGTTGTCGTTTTTTCCGCTCATGCAGTGGTTTTGTTGCAGACTTCTGTTTTCATACTAGGAGAGTAGTATAATGACAGTATTGTTATTTTTTTAAAAGAAGCATGTTGTATAACTTCAAACTTAATAATATACCTACATTTGCATTTTTTTTATTCAAAATATTTATTTATTGAAATATTATTATATATTTTATATATCCTTCCTTTTGGCTTAAGAAAATTGCCCCTCCAATGATCTTTCAGGTCAAATTTAACCATAATAAAATGTAAATAAAATGTACAAAATAATAATGATTTATTAACAAAAATAAATAAAAAATTTTATATTTATTTATATATTTATATATATAAAATTTATATATATATATATATATATATATATATATATATATATATATATATATATATATATATATATATATATATATATATATATATATATATATATATATATATATATATATATATATATATATATATATATGTATGTATATATGTATGTATATATATATATATATATATATATATATATATATACAGTGCTTACCACACGTAGACTTTACTTGGGCGGACCGCCCACGTATAATAACGGCCGCCCAAGTATATTTGGAGGCACATTTTTGCTTTTATTATTTTTATCCTCTTATACTTTTATATCTGCCCAAGATAATAAAACCATCCGCAATCGATTAACTAGTCATTTCGTACCTGCTCGTTATGTGTGCGTCAGAACTGTTTACTCCCGCTGACATTCCCACGGGTGCTGCATGTTGCAAAGTCACACGGGGGCGCTGTTGCGTGTTCTACAAGCTCGCACAACAGCGCTTCAGACTGCTTCAAAGTGATTCTCAATCAATGAAAAGCGCAGATTTATGCCAAGCGATTGCTAATGAACTCAAGTTGATGAATTATTACAAAGTCTGCTTCATGGCCTTTATATAAAATGTTTTAGGCGATTGTAAGAATCTGAAGGATCAGCCTGCAATAGTACAGACATTTCAAAATAAGAGTCTTTGTGTATTTCGGGCTTGTTTATAATTAAAAGTCACACGCTAAGTTTTCTCTTTTTCTTTTGGGCATTATTGATATTTTGGTTACACAATAAATTGTATTTAATTTGATTTCCATTTAATTCATAGTAAATTATTGTAGTCTCCCCCACAGGAAGAAAAGACTAAGAACATTATTTGACACATATATTATTAATTTTATACAATTTACTAGTAAAATCTGTCCCATTCACTGAGAGAGACACTATATGACATAGCAAGGAGAACATAGAAAAAGGTGAACCATTTAAATGCTGTAATTTTGCATAATTTACAGTGCATAATAATGCATAATATTAGTAAGTAATTAAATGCTATGTAATTAAAATTAAGTATATTTCAAACCTGTGGGAAGCACTGATATATATATATATATATATATATATATATATATATATATATATGTGTGTGTGTGTGTGTACATTTGTATCATTTATTTTAAAAAGCTCGGTGAAAATCCAAGAAGTTATGCAATACTTCCAAAAATGTTATCTGATTATGTAACATATTACCCTCATCTCTGGTTATGGTGTGTGACATCTTATCATCTTGTAGGTAAACCAAATGTCCTTTTGAAGTGTTCTGGTTCATCAGCACAGGAGAGAGTGATTTGTTGTATTAGGTTATTGTATGAGGTTACAGAGAGAGCGTTCCGGTCACGGCTGTCCTTTGATTTTTATGGAGGAAAATGTTGTCAGGAGTGGAAAAGAGCCAAAAGTGAGTGAGTTCCCCAATGGGGCGTTTGCCTACTTTCAAGTCTTTCATTAAACTTCACAAGCCAGAGTTAATCCTTGCTACAGCATACAACAAAAACGCGGCATTCAACAATTGAAAAGGAGAAAAAAAAAAGAAAATACGATGGGGGGAGGGTGGAAAAAGAGAAAAGAACAGGCCCGATCGCTCCATATTCATATTCCTATGCAGCCGTTATCACTTAAAAGGCTTTCTAATTACAACAACAAGACAAAAACTCCTTGGATTCATTCCAGACCCGCTAAATGATAAAATAAGCTCGCACTCTCTCTGCCGCTTAATCTCCGTAAAGCACCTTGGAGCGTCATCTCCCAAATACATGCCACTGAATGTGGAAATGCCATTTGGAGATGCAGGTGTGACATTTGATAAGAAACTTCTGGATTAAATATGTTCAGCTAATGAGGAACCCAGCTACCATCAGGGCAAACTATTGGTCGGATTGTGTGCGGGCTGATAACATTCCACAACTCGATTATTAATAAACAGCCCCAGTCTCTCTCTCTCTCTCTCTCTCTCTCTCTCTCTCTCTCCCTCTCTCTCCTTCAGCTAGAGATGTTTTTTTCTCATTAAGGATGAGAGCGAGCAAGGGTGTGGGTTTAAAAGTGCATGTTAATGCTGCACTGAAACAAAAAGTTGAAAGCAGAAATGAGTTCAGATCGGGGCTCGGAGGGTTTTTTCAGTGGTGGTGGTGGTTGCCGTGGCATGGCTTCGGGGCAAGCGTGTCGTCCGCTAAGCGCTTGGTGCATTGAGCCAGAAGTCCCCTGCCCAAGCTTGACATTTAGAGTGATTTGGAGCAGATTAAGGCCGCATTAGTGCTGTGGCCTGTCAAAGGGCCGTTAATGAGGTGTGGGGGGCGTCCGGACTCAAACGATGGTCCCAGATTCGGGGTTGACGCACTTATGCTCTGTAGTTGGTGGAACCGATCAATAAATCCAGGCCGCATGCATCATGGCGGGCCCAGAGAGTTTCTCAGAGGATAACTGGACTGCTGTGACGTTCCTGCCAAAGTCTCCGGCTCGTCTCATTGGAGAGTGTCCTTCTAAACCTGCTTAGCTCAGCCAGCCAGAGAAAGACTCGGCGAATGACGGCAGTGTGTTACCCGCACCAGTGGCTGTCCACAAATATCCATATTTAAATTAAAATTAGAAAAACTAAATGTATTCCAGCGCCGGATTTGGCAGGAGTTGGGCCGTCTTATAAGGCCAAGTGAACTATGTGCATATTTATATTTGTGCATATTTAAAAATGTAAAGTTTCTTGGGGTTTTTTCCACTTATTTATCCAAATAATTGCAGACTAGGTCATTCTGCAAAAACCTTATGATTTGTACAAAATCTAGTCGACCAGTCTGAAATTTATTGTAGCATCTGTGACTGTTCTGTGTGATTTGAAGCTCTTGTTGCAGACTACAGTAGTTTCACACCTAAAATGACAATAAACTTATAGACAGTCATATTTTTTTAATAATGGTGATTGATGCCATTTTTTTAACTTTTAATGAACATCACAGTTTTAGGTTAAAATCTGTGTGTATTTGTATATTTTAGCAATCTTTTAGAAATATATTTTTGTAAGTGTACCATTTCTTTAAAGTTGATATTAAATAGTGAACATATTATAGAAATGAATAATCACCACTAGTTCATTGTAGATGCTTCTGCAGTGAAAAAAAAATTCTAGGTAACATTATGTTTATGAAAACTTTGTATAAAGATTATGCATTAAATAAAAAAAAATAAAAAAAATAGTCCTCAAAAACATCAACAGAAAAAAATGGCAAAATGTTGGTGGTTTTAGATTTTGGGCCAAATATTCTAACAGCTTGCGCCTGCGCAAACCATCTTTTGGAGTTAAAAAGCTACTGTCGGCATTTACTAATTTTACACGCAGTGCAAAATATTAGTGCTGAAAAGGTGTGGACTGAGTTGTTTTTTGCGGCTGACCTTATTGCATATGCATTTGTAGGAGTTTCCCTTTCAGACGCAAAATTTATGGGAGGAGAATATTTAAATGAATCACGCAACACGATTTACTAATGTTTGCGCTAGTCAATTTACTGGTATTTGAGCCATTTAATGCCCAAAAAACATGTCTTAACCCAATTGTTGCTGCTAGGAGAAGACACCGCAGAGAACAGAGAGCACATGGTAGAAGGGAGAAAATATTTTCCACCCGTATGAATTTCGCACCCACTTTATATTAAGTGGCCTTAACTACTATGTACTTACATTTAAATTAATCATTTGATACAATGCACTTATTGTGTTCATACATGTTTTTACATTGTACTTATAGTTTAAAAACACCTGCATGTAATTACATCTGTAATTAATTCCTGTAGTTACATTTATAATTACACTGTTGACCCATCCCTTAACCCTTACCCCTACCCTTAAACCTACCCATACCACCAAACCTGTCCCTAACCTTACCCGTATCCCACCTCAATAGCTGCAAATGTGTTTTGCAATTCAATATGAACCCAATAAGTACATTGTACATATTTTTTGATGTAAGTACATAGTAGTTAAGGCCACTTAATATGAAGTGGGACCTGAATTTCTTTGGAATGCCAGAGGAAGACGTTATTCGTATATATTACATGTAACAAGTTGCGCCTGTGTCGACCCACACCTGATGAGCATCAGCTCTGCTTATTTGCGATCCAACTCTAATTTGCGAAGCTCTTGTTGGATTGCGTTGGTCATTATGTAAATGATTTGACTGCATCTGTATACTTTAATTTGCGCGTCAGCAGTAGATCAAGCGCAAAACACTCCCATCGGCGCATTTGTGGCTAATTTGCCCCGTTTAGTAAATCTGGCCCATAGTATAGCGTGACACGTTACAGGACATGACATCTTTTTAAGAGTAATATTAATATGAATACTACCCATAAGTTTAGTAGTAATGTCCCAGACTCATGTGTTTGATGGTCAAAAATGAATATTCTGTATGAAATGCATACATTAGCTGCAAAATAAAAACACTGGCCATTTTGCTTTGTTTTAGCATGTGCAAATGAAGGTTGCAGGTGTCATGCTGTCGCTGAAGAAATGCTTTATGATGATAATGAGAAGTTGGGTTAATTTTCAGTCTCTGCCATCAAGCGTGAGAAGTTCACAGACCCGCTGTTCAATGCCGCCCAAACGGGGCCACCACACAGATAACGAACGGGTGATGATGTCACGTGCCAGTGGCGGCGGTCAATTACAGAGACAATTGAAACCGTGAGCTAAATGAATCATTCAGACAGCATATCAAACGCAACCGCCACAGACTGGCATGTTGCACGTGTGTGTGTATGTGTGTGTGTGTTCATTTAAAAGATAAACAAAAGAGCAATCTACAATCCACTGTCATTAAAGAGCCTGGGAGATTTATGTATTTGACCCTAGTCATATTTAAATGGCAGCATAAATATAGTTCTCTTGAATTGTGGTTGGATGATGGCAGTGTATCTGCATGACTTGACAACATGCTGGTGTTGTAGTAGTTTCTTTAACACTTTAGCTTGTCAAGGTATATGCTACTCATGGTTTTTTTTTAAGTATAAAACTATACAAACTGTTAAGAAAAAGTAGCAAACTATATTGAATGAATGAATGAGGCATTTATATAGCACTTTCCTATGTACTACTGTACACCCAAAGCGCTTTGCAATCATATCAGGGGTCTCTCCTCATCCACCACCAGTGTGCAGCATCCACTTGGATGATGCGACGGCAGCCACAGTACAACGGCGCCAGTACGCTCAGCACACACCAGCTGTAGGTGGAGAGGAGAGAGAGTGAAAGAGCCAATTCAATGGATGGGGATTATTAGGAGGCCATGATTGGTATGGGCCTATGGAGGGAATTTGGCCAGGACACCGGGGTTACACCCCATGGGAAGTGCATATTGAAGCTATTGTATTGTTACATGAATGTACAGTGTATATATGTACTTATACCCTGCAAATAATATCTTATTTATTATATAAATAAGATATTATATAATAAATTGTTTAAAAAAAATAATTATGATTTTTTTTTATTGGTGGTTATTTAGGTTAGTTCTTTAAATAAATCATCTGAACAAATGGATTCTTTATGAATCAGACTTCCCAATGCAAGGAAAAATTAGCAAATTAGTAATAATACACTCTAAAAATGCTGGGTTGAAAATGGACCAACCCAGCAATTGGGTCAAATGTTTGCCCAACCTGGTGGGTAGTTTATTTAACTTAACTTTTGTTTAAAAAATTACTGTATTGCTTGCTTAAAATGAATTAAATTAACATTTATTAATGTTTTAATAAATGAACATTTATTAATAAGTTGAATGAATAATAATTAAATAATAAACATTTATTAAATTGCCTATTAATGAATTTTGATTATTACTGTTGCCTCTAGTAATTATGTGTCTGATTTTTAATTTCCAACCTATTTTGGGTTTTAAGCCAGCCATATAGTCATTTTTAAACAATAGTTGAGTCGGCTGAGTCAAAACATCCCAGTCGCTGGGTTTGTCCATTTTCAACCCAACTTGGGTTGTTTTTAACCCAGCATTTTTTTTAGAGTGTATAATGTGAAAAATGTAGCAATGTCATTTCAAGCTGTTTGTCCAAAATTGTATCTAGTAACTGGAAAAGTTACTTTGTTTTGAAAAAAGTCAAGCTACTAAAACATGTAGTTAAGTTTTTGTTATTTAAGTCCCGTTCACACCGAGAACGATAACGATAACAATAACTATATTAGCGCCCACACCAGCGGACAATATCATTCTATTTATTCTAATCGAACACTGCAGTTTTGTCATCTGCTGCTTTAAATGCTGGATTGGATTCAAGGATGGATTCTGATTGGCTGTCAATGTTTTTATCACTCATCTGCTGAAAAAAAAAAAAAAAAAACGTTCTAAAAGTGATTCCAGCGATATCGTTCCTCTGTGCTGTTGTTGTTATTGTGATGAGGACTCTGCTATTCTTTTATATTTACAATGATTTTTAGAACCATAATTTATCGTTATAGTTATCATCCTTAGTGTGAACGGGCCGTTACTCCCCAACACTGATAGAAAATACAGCTCATGATCAGTGACGTTTGTGCAGGCAGCGTGATGGTGTAAGTGAGGTAATGGACGTCATAAAATTGAGTTGTACAAGGTGTGCTGCACATTTCATAGTTTTTTTTTTTTCCCCACCCGTTTTCTCTCCTTCTTTATGTGGCGGGAATAAAAGCCATCGGAAGAGACTTTCATCTCCGTAGGCCCAATGCGACAGCTAATCTTTCCCTCCTCTGCAACAACATTTCCACTCCAGTTCCTATCCACTCCAGATGTATTTGCTCTCCACACCTGCTCGTGTCCCGTTAAGATTTAAACGGCAAACACAGAATGCCCAAGATAACCTGCACGCAGGGGCTTTTGGAGACACTTTACTCTCTCGACATTATTTTAAAAGAGCAGACCTGAGCGCTCCGCCGCCGCTCGAGAGAGACGCGATTATCTGTTGCGATCCCTCTGCAACGCGCCACGGCCATTCATCTCTCTCTCTCACACACATGCAAAGACCTGATCTGAATTTAAGGATTTTGGCAGGTCTGACTGTAGCGTCTGCGTTGTGACACTCTCATTCTGTCCTTCCTCTGATGAATTGCTCTCTGCCGTATGGAATCCTGCAAATCCTGCTCTTCGTCAAAGGCATTACTGTATATCACTGCACCCTTTTTAATGCAGCACATGCATGTCTGCTTTCTTTCCAACGAGGTCTGTAAACATACTTAGGGTCTATAATAGGGTCTTATGATTATTGTTTTTCTTGTATATTACTTTCCTCAGCTCTTTCATAATATATATAATTGAGATATAATTGAGTTCTCAGTTATGTTTCAGTTAAGTATCAGCCTTTGTATCACTTGTTTCTCCTAAAATTCCTTTGGAGAAACATAAATAGATACAAATTAAATAATTGTTGACATATAAGAGAAGTGTAGAACTCTAAGATGAATAGGTAGCAGCTCATTTAGACTAGGAAGAATTTTATGTGTTCACACTGGGATCTGACTTTTGATTGCAGACGTTAGTGTCTTCACAAAACTGAGCTCACTTTGGGACATTTGGTCTTTTTTCTCAGGATACAAATATGAGAAACAAGACATCAGAAGTCTTCATTTGATCTAGTTGTTGACTGTGAGAAACGGTAAAGATAATAAACATCCCATTTGGGATTTTTCTTTTCTATGGGAGCCTTACATAATACAGTACCATTGAAACTGGAGTCTGTAAGATTTTTTAATGTTTTTTAAAAGAAGATTCTCTTATGCTCACCAAGTTTACAATTATTTGATGAAAAAATACAGTAAAAACAGAAATATTGTGAAATATTATTTCAATTTAAAATAACTGTTTTCTATTTGAATATATTTTAAAATGTAATTTATTCTTGTGATGGTAAAGTTGAATTTTCAGCATCATTACTCCAGTCTTCAGTGTCACATGATCCTTCAGAAATCATTCTAATATGCTGATCTGCTGCTCAAGAAATATTCGTTATTATCAATGTTGAAAGCAGTTGTACTGCTAAATATTTTTTGATGAAACCATGATGATTTTTTTCAGGATTATTTGATAAATATCTAGAGTTCAAAAGAACTGCATTTCTTTGAAACATTACAAATGTCTTTACTGTCACTTTTGGTCAATTTAATGTGTCCTTGCCGAATAAAAAAAAATTGAGGTCTCCTCTAAAAAATCCTTTAGTGGCACTAAATGTTATGGCAAAAATAATCATTGTTATTAAAGGATTAGTTCACTTTAAAATGAAAATTACCCCAAGATTTACTCACTCTCAAGCCATCCTAGGTGTATATGACTTTCTTTTTTTAAGTGAACACAGAGTTATGTTAATAAATATCCTGACGCATCCGAGCTTTATAATGGCAGTAAATGGGGCCAACGAGTTTGAAGCTGGAGAAAGTGCATCCATCCATCCATCATAAACGTACTCAACACAGCTCCGAGGGGTTAATAAAGGCCTTCTGAAGTGAAGTGATGTGTTTGTGTAAGAAAAATATCCATATTTAACAAGTTATAAAGTAAAATATCTAGCATCTGCCAGTCCGCCTTCCGTATTCAATGTACGAAGAAAGTATAAACCTCTCACAGTTCAAAACGCTTACACTATGTCCTACGCTTTCAGTATTAAACTTACGAACATTTTTTTACCTAAGTTGAAAATGGAAGGTGATCTGGCGGAAGCTAGATATTTTACTTTAGAATTAGTTAAATATTAGTTAAATGATTCGTTTCAGAAGGCCTTTATTAACCCCCCGGAGCCGTGTGGAGTACGTTTATGAGGAACGAATGTACTTTTTTGAACTTCAAACTCGTTGGTCCTGTTCACTGCCATTATAAAGCCTGTATACGTCAGGATATTTATTAATATAACTCTGATTGTGTTCACCTAAAAAAGAAAGTCATATACACCTAGGATGGCTTGAGGGTAATTTTCATTTTAAAGTGAATTAATCCTTTTAAGCAGATTTCCTGTTCATCATTGGTCGAACAAACTCATAGTCTCGCCCTAAACTCACCTTATTGGTTGAGCCAGTTTTTCTAATTGGGATGCTCAAACAAACACAGCAATGTTTCGATAGTGTCACACTGTTTACACTTTTCTCAGGGAATCAGTCTACAAATTGCCTACTTATAGTTGTCTGCATAATAAGCCGGGACAGGAGAAGTATTTTAACCTCTTGTTAGCCTGGTACTTTATACAGTGCAAATATATATCATTTGACCTCTTGATATAATGACCCTATTGCGGTCACTCTTGGGCCAGTAAATCTAGGCCCTCGGGGCAGGACGGGCTGATGTACCTGTATATTAAACACAGTAACTGTTTGCATTCTGCCTGTCAGGATTCTATTATGGAGCATGCGGCGCTCCTTGTTTTGATACAGTGGTAATTTAAAGAGCGTCTTAATTGACTTGATTTCTCCTGCATGCACCGCAGTGAGCCTTGTTGCTTTATTGGGCCACACACAATGCGCCAAGTTCAATTTTACCATTCATAATGAATGCAGTCGTGCCATTCAAATGCAGCCATAAGCACACAGCAGATAAGAATTTAATTAAATGTAGATTAAAACCAAACAGGAAAACACACTCGCTGATAATTTTTTATCACATCCCCTGGTCATATTTTTTTTTCTCCTCCTTCGCACTTTCAACTTGTTCTTCCTTGGGCTACATGACTCTCTCTCTCTCTATTTCTGCCTGTCTCTCTCTCTTTGCGAAGCTGCAAAAGTGGAAGCACCTTGTGCATCTGGCTTTTGGTGCCCTGAGATTGAATGGAAATGCGAGACAGGGGACGGTCGCAGGTTTAATCAGCGACGGGAAGGAGAAATGAGGGGCAGGAAAGGGAGGGGTGAATCACAAACTTAACATGAACCGAATTACATGCACAAACAAAATGTCATAGTGACACGTCTACTGTTATGATTGGCTGGGGGAAATGCAACCTCAGCACATCTATAAAGTATGTTTTAACCATATATATTATGAAATATTATATGATTTACACTGAAGCAAGCATATTTTTGTCACTTTGGCATGATTTCTTCTCTCATGTTTTTTACATTTACAGTGGCTACATTTATTTATTTTTTCCTACTTTTTATTGAGAATTGGCTTTAAACCTTTAGATCTGACAACCAGAAACGTTTTGTTTTCATTTTGATCAACGATAATCAATCATTTAAAGCCTTGTTAAATCTTGTTATATAATGCAATGATTCAGACTTTTTTAAGTCACTGTATATGACAGTTCATAGGAAATGTAATTTATTTTTCTAATAACGTATTAATAATTGTGTTTTGTGCTACAAAAAGATTAAATCTGTATAAATATAATGAAATGTTGAGTCTTTTGTAGAAGTGATTCTCTGGACTAGCACGAGGAGTTTAGCAGATGTTTTGCGCTCATTAAAATGTTCCCGTATTCAGCATATCCTGAACTACAGAGTATGTTTGCATCTGAAAAAAAGCAGAGCCTTCCCCATCTGGCACATTAATCCCTGTAAATATTTTTGGGATATATTTGGGTTTGTTTTTGACACCTTTCCAAACTCTTTTGCCATTTTGTGTCATTTTCCAAAGTGTGCTGCGAAATGGAGCCTTTCAACGCATATCGAGAAGTTTTAATGATGCTGTAGACATCAGCGGGAAGGATTTTCATTTCAAAACAGTCGCTTTACTGCTTTATTTCTTCTCTTGGGATGACTGTTTTGCCGCAAACACACACGCGCGCACACACACGCCAGCTGAAGTGGGCATAGCCTGGCACGGTGTTCCCACCAGTGCCTGTTTCACGTTTGCTCTGGATGCCAGGGCTGGTGTGTGCTGCGGCGAGACCCAGCGAATCTGTTCCACTCTATTACCCTCGTGCCTGCCGCCCACCTTTACTATGGGGAAAAGAGCAATTTCCTGTCGCAGTCTGTTTGATCAAGTGCTAAACCCTTATGATCAATAGAGAGACAGATGTCAGCTCCAGATGGCCGTATGGCAGTACCTGGGGCAGTGGACGGGCCGTGCCAGGACGACAGCATGGCACTGTGCAAGGGCAGCAGTGTCCTCCCTCCGCACCAGCCGACAAACGCAATTAGATCCTTTAGCCGCTGAATGTTTATTTCGGATGCTCGAAGCGACTGAGGATGTAATTAGCTTGCGCTTTGAGCAATATGTGGAATTACAGAAGGGTTACTGGGCAAGCAGTTCGGGTTTCTCAGGTACACTGAAAAAAAATTTGGTGTACAAACAATTTTCAGTCAGAAATTTCTAGTAAATTTCATAAACAGTTACAAAGTTACTCCAATAATATAGCCCTGCATCTTGAAAAAAAAAATCTGCTGATTTGCAAAAAAAAAAGGACTAATGTTACCTAATTTGATGATGCAGAATTAAAAAAATAAATAAAACTGTCTGTTTTTCAAATTACATGTATGTATTGCACAAAATAACAAAAGCAGTCAATGTCAAAAATATTAAAAATGTATCATTTAACTTACAATCTGCAAAGGAGTAAAAAAATATGTTCAAATACTCCATTTAATGTCAAAGAACTTTATATGAACACTGAAAAAAAATAACTTGTAGGATTTACTTGATAAAGTCCTTGTAACACATTTATGGAAATTTTACTGCTCCTCTGTACAACCTGTTATCAAGTAAAATATTACTTAATTATATTTAATTTGTCATTTCACATATAGAATTAAGTATGATCTACTTAAGTAAGTTAAGAAAATTTAACTAAAATAAATTTTTACTCAAATATTATAACATTGAATTAAGCTATGCTTTTAAAGTGTATGCTTTACTTAGAAACATCGACATAAATAATACAATAGATATCATGTAGACACCATATGTACATAATAGAAGTAATGCGGCACTCACCCGAACACAGAGACTTCAATACTTGGTACACAATACACAATGAGGATGACATTCGATAGATAATTTTTGGGTGTGAATGTGTCATTTTGAGTAGAAAATAAACTCCAAAAGGCACGAAATCGCAAGTTACTAAACCTAACAACAAAAGCAATGATAAAACACTGTAAATACAACTCAAAAACAGCAAAAAAAAGGTCAAGCTTATGAATTATTCATGCCCCAGAGCATGATGGGAACACCAGTATCAGAAAAGTTGAGTAGGTTTTACTTCATTTTATATTATTGATGTTTATGCTTTCATTTCTACATGCTTGAATTGAGTACTAATATAGAATTTACTTTGTTTTTTTCAATTCTTGCCTGAACTAACTTTTTCATTTTTTCTGTAGCATTTGCTTCACTACAGAATCATTTTTATCAGTAAATGAAAGTTTATAAATAAGCGTTTTTCACAAAATCTGTGATTTTCTATTGCAGAAAACATCTGGGTCATGTTTGCATTTTCTTCTGTCACTGGCCATAATTCTAAATTTGAAATCAGAATTAGGCATAAAATAATGTCATGTATGTGAAAACTGGCTGAGAATTGAACAAATAGTTGTAACCTGGCTCAGCGAACAAGAGGAATCATGTCTTTGTGGCAATTTTTTTCTGGTTATTAAGGGATAATGCAAGAATTCTTCACTTTTCAAATGGTTGTCGAAAGCAAAAATGCTACAAAAAGCGCATAATATTTTGTGAGAAAGTGTGACATGCTAAAGCAAAATAGGCACCATTTTTGGAATTAGCACTCCAAAATTAGTAAGTAACAAGTACTGCATTATATTCACAGTGGTGTAATCTTTGTTTTATTTACATCTTTAAAACTTTTTTTTTTTACCGTGTAGAATTGTAGATGCTGTCTTTCTCCACCATTAGCATTATAAAACAGTTATAAAAATAATCTGCCTTCAAACAGGTTCCCAAACACTCCCTCGTCCACCATTGTTCAGACAAACATCTCTATTGTTTACTGTATTAATATCATAAAAAATGACACGCCTTATCCTTAAACGTCGATTTTTCCCAGAATGCATTTCTACTTTGAGACATCTTTGTCAGGCTCTCTTCCTGCGATTTGTCCATGTCACAGCAATCCTTCATCTTCCAAAATGGTTGACAGGTGCATCAATCTGGCTCAATCTCCCACGAAAAAACGTCATTGCCAGACGGCCCGAGTCGAGGTTTCCAAAGAGGAGAAGGAGCCATTTTTGCAGGCCGCGCATTTGCATGAGGGCAAGCGTCCACGAGCCCATGTGGCACGGGGACGGAGCCATGTTGGAAGAGAGCGGTCCCGCTGGAGCCCGGCCGTTCACCTGCTCCCCAGCGTGGAGCATGCTGGGAAGGGGACGCGGGCCACCGACCACAGCTGGGGGTCTGCCGCTCAACTCAACACTACCGCTCCCCGCTGCCACGAAGGCGTGACGTCCCATTAACGCTGATGGTCAAGACGGGTGGCATGTGTGTGTCCCTCCCAGCGGGGGCCGCAGTAAACACATGTCGACTAGCCGCAACCAATATGCAGTAACCTGACGAAGTGAGCGCTGCTCTCGGTGAGAATGTTTGCTCAACACTCTCTTTTACCCTTGAGTATTTCAAACCGAGTGAGCTAATTTATGGCGCTTCCCATGGAAAGTAGATCAAATTCTATTTTTATTTTTCGTAATTAAAAGCATGTACAAAAAAAAAAAAATGTGTAATTTCAAGCCAAATATATATTCATTTTCCACTGCGGGATGCTTGCTTTTCATCCATAAATGCTTTTTCAACATTCATGTGATGTGTAAACAAAGTTCGGGTTTGGCGTTAAACTGATGAGCGGATGTGTTTTTATAATGCTAATTCACATCACAGCTGTTGCTGTAAACACTAAATTAAAGCTTTTGTCAGTGTGATTCTCAAATCTGCAAATGAAAAGTACTTCTAAAGGGATTTGTCAAAATCAGCTTTTAATCGTTAAATAAACATCAAGTTTTGACTATTATAAATCATTCAGTATTATACACACATTTCTGGATCTGATCTGAGTTATAGGAACCTGAAGTGTTTTGAGCAGCAATTTTGTGCAAATGTAATGTGTAAACAAATTTTACTTTTCTTTTTTTTTTTTCTGTTAGTGTGATACTGAGAAATTACTATACTCTACCATAGTCTACTATATGACACTGAAGTAACACATTACTATATTGCATGTTTTACAATTTTATATGATGGCATGACTACAATTATTTTATTTTCTTGAACTCTTCCACAAATGTATCATGTGCAAAGAATGTAAGCATGTGTAAAATAATTCTCCTGATGCAAGTTTATGCTTCAGAAAATACTGCAAGACAGTGAAATGGTTGAAATGCTTACGAAATGAGTGAAATGTCTTTTAAGAGGAACAAGGAAGGGACAAGTAGCTGTGTGTCTGTGATTCGTCTCGTGTGGTTTTGGGATGAGCGGAAAGAGTTCGGATAGGTCAGATCTGTATTACAGTATGTGAACAGTGCCCCCTTATGGCCATGCACAGTGATTGTTGACATTGAGACAGAATCATATCAGTGTGATGGCTTATCAGTAATAGAGACTTGCTGTGTTGGTTTGTTGTGTTTTTGGTCTTATAATTACTGAGGTTCAAACTGGAAGTGTGCATGTAGATCAAAACAAGCACTGCCTATATGCTCCCTCTACTTAGTTTAGTCTGAAACCAGCCAGGTTTGAAATGCAACACATTTTACTTCCACTATCCGATGTTTTTCCAAATGAAACACAATACTTAACTAGAAAGAAAGTAGGGAGGGGATTCATTTTATTTGAGATTACTGCATGAGGTATATCACTGACTGTCATCATGGATATTTCATATATTCTTTCTTCTGTTGAACACAAAAGAAGGTATTTTGAAGAATGTTGGTAACCAGACAGCTGATAGTAGCTATTGACTTCCATAGTATTTCTTCCTACTATGGAATGGTCAATGGCTATCATCAACTGTTTGATTACCAACATTCTTTAAAATATCTCCCTTTGAGAGAAAGATAAGAAGAATGACAGAATTTTGTGAACTATCCCTTTAAAACCAACAACATGTATTGAGAAAGTAAAAAAAAAAAGTCAATTTTTGTTCATTTTGTCACTTATTGTGGGTCACTTTAGCATATCTGTTGTTTCCTTTTCATTCTTTAATTTTAATTTAGCACATCTATTTCTGAAAATGAGCAACTATTTGCTGTTTGTTGGTATTAGATTTTTTTTCAGCCCTTTATTCTGATATAGAAAGTCTTTTGTGTGGTGTTCAGAGCATTGAAGTCTCAAAATACTTCACATTTTACTGTTAGTAGGTACAGGTTTGTTGATTTCATCTCCTTTTATTAGCTGATAAGCCTTTTCAGTTGCCACCCTCCATTTAAGAACTGCTCTCTTACTAGTTTTTTATTAGCCTGTAGTTCTCAATGAAGGAAACACTGTGGAACAGAAAGTCATAATTAGGTGTTGATATGCAGAGATTTAACAGAAAAGAGCTAGTGGAATATTTTTGATTTGCTCAGGCTTTGCATGTTGCGAATGAATTATTAAATACTGAATGTCTGAAGGTAAAAGCCGCCTGATCTTTCTGGAAAGATGACATACAATTTACACATCAAATACACCATTATTGACACAAAATATAAAGGATGCATTTGCTTTCCTTTGCCCCAGATTTGTTTTTTGGCAGTGTAATTTTTGGCGTAGCGTTGAGGTTTGCGCTCCACGCTTCCGTTACAGCCTCTAATGCAGCCTTTTGTCTGGACAGATGGGAGAAACAAACACAGATATGTTTAACTATGCATTTTACAGCAAACTATTAAAGTCTTCTACTGTTTACACATGCAAACATTTGAGTAGCTGTCCTCCGGCCAGTTCATTAGCCAAACCTTCTGCTGGCTTTTGCCACAAAAAGACAGAAAGAGAAAGCAAACGAGAGCTAGAAAGGCTTGTTTTGTGCTTTTACAACATGGTCGATCTTTTAAAGCGATCATTCAAAGTGCTCGTGCCCTGTATTTGGTGCCTTTGAGATGCCGTGGCTTTTAGTCTGCGGCTCATCCTGGTGTGTTTGATTAGAGCGGCATGGACTTACACATGTAATTGCATAATTCTGAACCCCCCTGTAATTCCTTTATGTGAACATCTTTAAGTAAGTGTTTAAAAGCATCATTAGTGCGAACGAGGGGGGAGTTTGGGCCGCGAGGACGAGCCCGCGCTAGAGGATTCTATACTGCGAGATTGTGTGAAAAGAACCTTTTTTTTTTTTAAGTTATCTGGACTATGTACAGGATACTGGGTTTTGATTGTTTTAATGAAGCAGCTGGCGTATTGTGTGTCCTTAATTCCTCCATTGTTTTTGGAATATGTCATAGTTCTTTATTCTTTTATCAGGTGCGCTGCAGGAGGACGGAGACAATAGGCTTCATTGCGACTGCGTTGGCCGCGGCACAAAGGCCTTCTGCTGCAGACAGCTCACAGGCGAAAGCAGCACTGCGCTGGCTACGTTTTTCAGCGAGGGTCCTGTGTCTCTCACTTTAGGGTCGCCTATCGACCTGTGTGTTTCAGTGTGTGAAGTTACAATAACACAGACAGGAAGTCTCCATCTGAACTGTGGTTGTTCTTTAAGTTTGACTTTTGACCCTGCCAGCAACTTGAGTTGAGGGGGAGAATGGCCTGAAAAAGCTTGGAAAAAGAATGGCCTTGGAAAAGCTGGCCTGAACTCCCATGCTGTACCTATGAAGGGTTCGAAGCGCAAGTGTTTTGTCATCAGTGCATGATGAAGTTAGGCTTTATTTGACATGGATTACTGGAATACTACTCTTACTGTTGCTGCTATTTTAAGTAGACATTGTAGAATGCAAATTTTCTACTGCATTTGCCAAAAATATGAAGAGTCACTGTACCCATCAATGCCTAGTGCTCAATTTGAACTGCCGTTTCCAGTGTGATGGACAAACTGGAAGTAATAATACAAAAGTGGATTAAAAATGCAAAGCTTTTATTTCCAAGGCAATAACGGGCAGCAGTGTTTTTTTTGTTTGTTTTTTAAGTTACAGAAACAATGATGAATGCTAATAATTAAATGTATAATCATGCACCATATAATTATGTATATTAGTAGCAAAATAAATAGGCATAGCAGCTTTTAGGGAGGGGAAAATATTTCCCTATATCTTTTGTTGTTTAAGTCAAAGGTCATTTATCCAGTGTAAAGTATTTTGACTCAAAGTTAGTTTAGGAATTAAATTTTGATTTGAAATAATATATAAAATATGTACATCTCATATATATATATATATTCTTATTTGTTTATACATTTAAAAAAATGTCATGATGATAATTTACATATATAAATATATATATATATATATATATATATATATATATATATATATATATATATATATATAACAAAAAATGTTATGATAATTTAGCATTTGCTGTGTCTATGTAGTTCATGGTAATATTAATCTCAATGTTTTTGAAGAATATTATTAGTTTTGTATGATACAGTATTTTTATTGTCAACTAAAATTTAAATTAAGCTGAAATTATATATACAGTAGATTAAATTTTTTTATTTAAAAAAAAAAACTGCCTTGACAACTAACTGAAATAAAATAGGTTTTAGTTCAAGTACTAAAATTACAAAAGCAAAAAATTTAATAAAAAATAAATTAAAGCTTAATAAAAAAGATAAAAATGACTGATTTACTAAAACTATTACTTAAACTAAAAAATCTTA
Organism: Megalobrama amblycephala; assembly: GCF_018812025.1. NCBI lineage: Eukaryota > Metazoa > Chordata > Actinopteri > Cypriniformes > Xenocyprididae > Megalobrama > Megalobrama amblycephala. The sequence goes on from NC_063056.1 coordinate 32,109,223, forward strand.
AACTTAAAATTACTTAAACTAAATATATAAAAAATAAAAGCTCATTCAAAATATTGATAAATACTATAATTTTGTATAAGTAATACTAAAATAAGACTTTTATGATGCGGTTTTTGGTACTGTGTTGGACTGCTACTTGATATCCAATGTAGAATCTAGGACCTGAAGCAAAACCAGCTGAAAACCACTTCGGTAGACCATAATTTTGCAGCCTCAAAAACATCTGCATCAGAGAATGACTGCAACACTATCTTTCTGATTCATATTACACCTTATTTCTGGGCAGCCAAAGTTTGTCAGTGATTCGCTTTGAGATGAGAAAACACCACAACTCACTGGCCATCCCACAATGCCGCAGCGGTTGTGGCACCCTACATACATCCCATTCTGGCTTCTTTTCTAGTGTAAGTAATGAGTTCTTCATGCAACTTCCAGCAGTATTGAGGAGGCAGAGGTGACCTGCGCCCTCCTGCTGTTGCAGGTGACAGTTTTGATCTGCGCTGATGGCGACGGCAGTTTTTGTTATTTTAATTAGGAGATAAGGAACGAGAGAGCCTCTCCAGGCAGTGTGTGGTGTGTGACAGGATCCCGCTGATGAAGAGGACCCGTCTGAAGAGTGTGTCTCCCCGCTGTAGATTCACACATTGATAAGCTGCTCTTTCTGGCAGCAGTCGCGCATTTTTTTTAACACACTGAAGCTTTCGCAGTCAGTGCCTGTATTAGAAAGCTGTTTTATTCGCTAACTTTATTTCTTTTTATATATCTGATCTGATTGTGAGATCTTTCATTTTTGAGCACCCCTGAAAAACAGAAAATTACAGTGATTATTCAATGGTTTGACTCTCAACAGTCTGACCTAAGATTCCAACTTATGAAAATTTGTACTGATTAGCAATGTTGGGGAAAGTTACTTTTAAAAGTAATGCATTACAATATTTCGTTACTCCCTTGCGTTACTTAGTTATTTTTTATGGAAGGTAATGTTACGTTACTTTTGCTTTACTTTTTCTCACCTGGCCCGTGCTTGCTTGTTGTTTTTAATAACAAAAAAGTTATATTTTTGGCAAATGTAAGGCTCTTTCACACCAAAAGTGAAATGAATAAGCCTCAGGCTAAAGCAAATGCAAATTCATGCCTGTACAGTAGAGGGCGCAGCTAAAAAAAAAAAACTTTCAGCTGTGCTGCCATTCTGGATTACAGAAGAATAGGATGCAGGAGAAAGTTCAACACTCTTACTTAAGCAATATTTTTTATTTAAAAAAAAAAAAACATTAAAATAATAAAATAAATGTGATGTTTATCTGAAGTCATTTTTGCGTATGTGTATGTTTGAATTGGATCATCGAAGGTCAGCTACAAAGATATTGCTTAATAAAGATATTTTGTTGTAAATTTAAAAGTTATGTATTACTTTACTAGTTACTTGAAAAAGTAATCTTATTACGTAACTCAAGTTACTTGTAATGATGCTGCTGATTAGCTTTTGCATGACTACTTGTTTTTATAAGTCAGCTAGTTGACCAGCAAAGTAGTTAGTGGGTCAATGTTAATGTTTGCCTTTTGTGCAGTTTCCTAAATTCAGGAATTACATTCCCTTGCTGTTTGTCTCTCATTACCTTCCCTCCCAACAGCTGGTCTGAAAGCACAGCTCATCTTCCCCTCTGAAGCTCTGTCAGCCGGTGTGTTTGAGCATCTCTGAGAGCTAACAGAGAGCTTTAATTAATTGTCCAGCTTCCCTACTGAAACAATGTCCTAATTCTGCCATTTAGCATCTGCGTATCATAGTTTGTTGTTATCTCGGAAGCCAGATTTTTTGTAAATAGTCATATTTAAAACTTTAATCTCTTGAATGGTAAATGAAGTGTGGCTGAAATCCTTCCATGTACAAGATAAATGCTATCTTAGCTTAAACCCTTCCGCAGACTTCCCATCTATCCCTCCCACCTTTTCTTTTCCTGTCTTTTCTGAGTATATTCAAAATGCTCCTCTTCAAGCAGAATGTTTGATCTGAACTCCAAATGTTAGATGTGCAGTAGACCTTAAAGAGTTACCATCTCTTTAAAGCAACATGGTTATTTAAAACTAAAATCACCACCCAAATTGCAAAGTAGTGTTTTTTAAACCCAATCATTTGCATACATTTCACACTGAAGTGGCTAAATGCAGCAGTAATGATGTGTCGTTTATTCTCTGTCACACAGGTGGTCAGTTGTGGTGCACCACAACCAAGAACATGATGGAAGGCGAAGAGCTGGTGGCATTCGCAGTGGACTTTGACTCTCGATTGCAGGCGGTCAATCACATGTCTCTCAGTGAGGGCATGTACCCAGCACGCCTCCTGGACACCATCCAGCTCCTGCCCCAGCAAGCTGCCATGGCCTCCATATTACCTACAGCTATAGTCAACAGTAAGTATAGTTAGCACTTTCTGTTTACACACAAACTCAGTAACTGTCCACAGGCATCATAAACATGTATGCAGCAAATCAAGACTAGTAACTGTCAGCATACCTGTACAATAAAGCTGTAACAGTTTGGTCTTGCCGTAAAACTTGGCCCCAATATTGCTGCATATGGGGTTTCACCTGTTCCTGCGGCTGCACCATTAAGCACTCCAACCAATCATTTGAGCCAGTTCAGAACGTGTTCCACATGCACGTACTACACTGAAAACAGAGTATGCGGTAGTTATTCACAGATTAACTTCTACTGAAAGAACATGATGTTCTGCCCTTCAGTTTAGGGGTACAGTAAACATGTCTGGACTCTGACCAACCTTGTAATTGCAAAATTCAAGCCATTTGCAAATACTTTGTTTGTTGACTTTATCAGGGAGGTCTAGAGTTCAGCTTGACACAGAGGATGCTGCTAGCAGATGGTGCAGTGTTTTCATTTGCCCTTGAGGAAAGGGCACAAGCCTACTGGAATCATCTCTGTTGCCATGCAACATCACAGTAGAATTGTTATTTAAAACCATTTTATTAGTGTATTTGAGTAACTTCTCCATCTTCTTCCATTGAACTGACATACAGCCGTCCCAAACACTCCTAATGTCCCTTCTGATATATCCCCTATAGGGATGAGATTAAGGAATTGTACAATTCATCTTAGCCATTTCAGTTCCACTTCTGAAGATGAAAAAAAATGAAATGCAATTCCATACCCAAATAATGAGAATTTCATTCATAAAAATGATTGGCTATTAGCAACTGCTTATAAAATGACATTAGAGTTCAGTTCAGCAAAACTGTTGAAGCACTGATTGTAGTTTTGCCTTCACATGCTTGTCTCTGTGTTTCAGAGGACATCTTCCCCTGTAAAGCATGTGGGATATGGTACAGGAGTGAGAGGAACCTTCAGGCCCACCTGATGTATTACTGCAGCGGGCGGCAGAGGGAACCCGATAATGTCCCCGAAGAGACTGATGCCAATTCCCACCAAACTCCCAGTATCTGCCCTTTCCCACAATGCAACAAGAGCTTCAGCAACCCTCGTGCTCTGGAGATGCACTTGAGCTCACATAGTGAGTATAGAGTATGATGTTACCAAAATTACAGTACAAAATTACAGTTACAATTTTGACAGTTAAAAAAAAAAGGTTATTTCTCACAATCATTGTACATTAAGCATTTGATCGAAATAAGTAACTGTTTAATTGTTCATTTAGCTCACTCACTTATCACCCATTACCATTTTGTACACATTTAGCAGTCACAAACAAAAGCAAAGCAGCAGAACCCAGCCAACCTGAACATTGAGGATGATGATTAGTTATATAAATAACATTATATTATATTATGTTACATTATATTAATATTATAATATTTGTTTCACAACATGTAATAGAAATAGACACAAACAGATCTACAGCAGACACAATGTAAAATTTGTAGAAATGCTAGACTGACAAAAAAAAAAAAAAAACCTTCTTTCTCTTTTTTCTTTTTCATAGGTGTCAAAATGGAGGAGTCTCTTCCCCCTGGCACCAGCTTGAAATGCACAATCTGCAACTTCACAGCAGATTCACTCCTTACATTCCAGCACCACATCCTTTCACACCTGTCACAGGCAGCCTTCAGATGCCATCACTGCCACATCAGCTTCCAGAACCATAGGGAACTCCTGCAGCATCAAGACTTACATGGACACTCTGGGAAGATTCACAGAGAGAGCGACAGCGAAAACTCCCCAAGAGGAGGAGAGGAAAGTCTGCAGGTGGCACGAGCAGAAGTGTCAGGCAGGAAGGATGTAGTCATGCAAAGTCCCAAAAGCACACCCAACAAGGCCAACAGTCCTGATGGAGAACTTGAAAGACCTGAGAAAAAACCTACCCTCGGACTGCAGAAGGGGGAAAGTCACCCAGGCAGCAAGGCTAGTTTTTCTTACACCAGAATCAAGTCGGAACCTTCCAGTCCACGACTAGCCTCCTCTCCTGTCCAGCATAACATGGGCCCAACCTTCCCCATGGGTCCATTTTTGTCACAGTTTGCATTCTCCCAGGACATTTCTGTGGTACCACAAGCATCTGAGATTCTAGCAAAAATGTCAGAGCTTGTGCATCGCAGGCTACGCCATGGAGGGAACAGCTACCCTCCTGTCATCTACAGTCCTCTAATGCCCAAAGGAGCGACTTGCTTTGAATGCAACATCACCTTCAATAATCTAGATAACTACTTAGTTCATAAGAAGCACTACTGCAACAGTCGCTGGCAGCATATGGCAAAGTCCCCAGATTTCTCTAGTGTTCCGGACAAGGTTTCCGATGCCATAAGTCCAAACAGCGGCCACACTTCAGTCGGTATGCTCCCCGGATGCCTTCCATCAGAGACCGACAGTCATCTCGTGACAACAGCTTGCTTGAATTCATCTGTTTTGGATATTATGAATGCTAGTGGGAAAGTGCCTGAAAAAGACCTCACTGGGCAAGTAAAGAAGGTTACTACACCAACAGGAGTTGAGGAAAGGCTTGGTGGAAAACAGCCTGAGGTGAAGAGTCCCAGCACATCTTTGGTGGAAAGTGACAACGACCCAAACAAGACTACCTGTGAAGCATGCAACATCACCTTCAGCCGGCATGAAACGTACATGGTTCACAAGCAGTACTATTGCGCCACTCGCCACGACCCACCCATGAAACGCATGTCTGCGAAGGTGCCTGCCATGCAGCGGACCATGAGAACGCGCAAGCGGAGGAAGATGTATGAGATGTGTCTACCTGACCAAGAGCAACGGCAGCCCATGGGGCCACAGCCGGGATTCTTGGGTTTGCCTACTCTTGGAAATCCCTGTACATCCCAGGAGACAGTTGAAAGTCTAGCCGACCGCTTCCATCCAAGGTGTGACATTTTTCCAGGCCTTGTCCCGAAACACTTAGATGCTTCTCTTACTGTCTCCAAGCCCATCCTTGCCCCCAAAGGTAACACTATTGCAGACCCACAGGAACTAGATGCTCCGATAGATCTCAGCAAAAAGTGCTCACCTCTTCCTGACAAGTCGAGCAACTCCCCTAAAAGACTTCTGGACTATCACGAATGTACCGTCTGCAAGATAAGTTTTAACAAAGTGGAGAATTACCTAGCACATAAACAGAACTTTTGTCCTGTCACAGCTGCTCAGCATGGTGAGATCTGCAATCTGGAGCAGCCGATGTTCCAGGGCATTAAGAGCGAAGGCAATAATTCGGATGACATATATGACAAGAGTTCTGTGAAATGCGAGAAAAATGGTGGTAACAAGTTGATGGTGCAAAACGGCGGTATATTCCCACCACACCTCGGGTCGGCACCGGATCTGAAAGCTTTCAGTGATGCACAGCTCATGACCACGAAAGATGAGAACAAGAACATGTTTTTGCCTCACTGTCTCTATCCTGGAGCAATAAAGAAGGTGAAAGGTACAGAGCAAATATCGCCATATTTCGGGATAAAGAGCGGCGACTACATGGCAGGGAGTCTCGCGATGCAGGGCGAGGCAGCCGAACAGGAGCAAAACGGCAATGGCACGGGAGAGACGGGCACAGAACCACCTGCGGCCAATGGTTGTCCCCATCCGAGCAAGGAGCCGCTGCCCCTGCTGCCCAAAAACAGGGGCATGGTGATTGTCAACGGTGGTCATAAAGAGGATCGCCAGACACCAGCAACTCCGCAGCAAGAGAATCAGCCTCACAACGCCTCAACACCAGAGGAACAAACATCTCCCACGTGGGGAGCCGAGAACCCTCCTGACCCAAACGAGAATGTATCACCCACTTCTAAATCACCCATGGAGGAATCGGCACCTGCCGGAAAAGGCATAAATGGGTCAGCGCCGCCAGCAGGCAGTGGGAAGTACTGCCGCCTCTGTGACATCCAGTTCAATAACTTGTCAAACTTTATCACTCACAAGAAGTTTTACTGCTCGTCACATGCCGCTGAGCATGTGAAATGAAATCATGCTCTTCTTCCCTTGTTCTCCCCTCTTATTTTGGGTACACGGTCGTGTCTGAATTAGTGCATCATGCAGTTTTATATACTGCTTGTGGACAATCAAGAGAAGCTTCTTTTTTCGTTATTTGAAGACTTAATGCAAAATGATGAAAAAAAAAATCCAAGTGTAATATTGGTGCCACTTTCACATTTTATTTATTTTACAATCAGTATTAATAGGAGTAGTGCTCTTAATTTAAATTCAAAGAAAGTTTATATCAGAGTTGTTTGTAATGTTAATGTATAGTCATTCTTGTGTAGCAGACATATTGTTTACAATGTATGTTAGGTTCAAGGAGACAATAGGCACAGGATACAAAACTGAAATGCGTTTTAGACCCAACAATAGCTACTGGAGCAACTTGTGTATTCTTATTTGCTGGTACAGTTTTTTGTATATGTCAAAATGTCACTTGCAGTTTGATTCTCTTGACTTCAGCCTTAAAACTGTTTGGAGGGATAACCAGGCAAAACGCTGCAGCTCATGTTTTGGCATATACTATACACATGGCTTTGCATATACATGTTGCTGTTTGTCTGTCTTTTTCTTCGACTCAGAAGTGGATGTTTAAATGAGGATGGCAGCATTCTTGTATAGTACTTGTATTTCTGTTTGCTGATACACCTTGTTCTCCCTTTTTAAAAATTTGCTCTCAGCGCAATACTTTGTAAAAAATAAAAACAAGAAAAAAGGAGGACGGGAACATTACGGAAAGCAGTATTATAAAGGGAGAAAAGCAGCTATTTCTTACTCCTGGAAAAAAAAAAAATGAAATTGTACAAAAAGCAGGTTTATCGATGGTGATTATTGATGGGTGGGACGAGACAAGGGAATACTGTAAAAATGATCATTCCAATGTCCTTATGTAAGAAAATTATTTCTTAAAAATGTTGTTGCTATGCATGTATATGGATGGAATAAAATTCCAGATCTGTTGGAAATTTTTATTTTGATGTGGTGTCAATTAAACTTCAATCCTCAGGATAAACAGACCATTTTATTGTCTTCTTTCAGGATGTCTAACAGAAACCTCATAAAAAGGGGGGGATTTGTCATTCACCATGGTGAGTCTCTAATAAATCAACATACTATGGTATTGAGAATCGGGGGAAGAATATTTTATAAATACATGTAAAAAAAAAAAAAAAATTGTTGCTAAAAATAGTCCTTAGGTTTTTAAAGTGAAATATGACAGACATATTGTTGACAGATATTAAATTCAACTCAACTTTAATTCAACTGCATTCATAATAAAAAGGCATTTTGACAAAAAAAAAAAAAAAAAAAAAGTACAGAGGCAGTTTGTCTTCAGCAGTTAAAAAAACCCCAAATGTACAGTCCCTCAGCAAACAAACACAGATTTCTTTTTCCTTTGTAAGCAGAAATATGATCCTGTTTTTTGGCCTCTTGCATCATAGAAGAGAGTACGTGACAGCTGCAGCGATGTAACTGTTATTGAACTGTTGTTATTAGAGAAGCTGCATTTTCTGTAGCATCTCACTGCCTCTGTTGGTTGGACTGTCTTTGTGACACAAGCTTATGCAAATATTTGATAACCGAGGATGGATTTTTGTAGATCATGTGACGATCCGCCCCACGAATTTGAATGTGATTGGCACTGGGATAAGAACGCTCCAAAAACTTGCTCTGAAGTTCAGCAACCACCTGACGTGGAGAGATGACAGTTAATGAGACGTTCAGCAAAGGATTTGCCTCTGATTAAAACTAGCTAAAGTTCAGAAGTGAAGGTAGAAAGTGGGACTGACACTCACTTGGTTGAGATCTGAAGGAAGCTGATCATCAAACGATTCCCCAGTGATCACATGCACAGATGTCTTGCTAGAGAGAGGCTTATATCTGGAGATCTCCCTAAAAAGTCAAGGACATTCAAATGATGCCTACAAATTATGCCACTGCACACTTCAGACTAGAAACTATTAAGATGATGTTGTTGTTTTTTTTCCTATATTATACCTATACTGTATGTCTACATTTACTTAAGTTATTGTTACATTATGAATTTATTATTGGTCTTGTTAATAATTCATAATGAACAATGAATGATGATAAACGAATATTATTAGACAGCAGCAATAATACATTGTTGCAGTCCAATAATATTCATTTATTACTGATTTAAAAAACTAAAAATTATTTAAAAATCAGGTTTGCATAATTTATTAACAATAATAATAATAATAATATATTGAACATTGCTATTATGCACAATTCACTTTTACATGGTGTTTGAACACAAATGTGTCAGAAATGTGTGTACACAACCACCCTATAATGGTAAAAAATCCACCACACTTTGTTTTATATTCCCCATAACTCAAACAGTAGGGCTGGGAGAATAAATCGATACTGAGATTTTCTGAATACATCACGATTCTCTCTTAAATCGCTTCTGAGCTTAGTTTTTAACAACAGATGGCGCTCTAGGCTAATTTTTAACCACACACTCAAACACTCATGAAGAAGAGTGCTTGTGCGTTCGGCTGAGTCTGAGAATGTACTTGCACCTCAGAATGCTTTTATGATGCAAGATTAATGTAAACAGCCTACTGTAATTCGCTTCAATCTTTTCGAACTTTATGAATGATTATTTTATAGAATGTTCAAGTGGTGCGAGTAAGGAATTGGAATAGAGCAGAGTACGGCTCTTTCTAAAGCACGCGATGCCATCTGCTGTTAAAAACTAAGCTCAGAATCGATTCGAGAAAGAATCACGATGGATTCTGAAAATCTCAGAATCGATCCAGAATCATTTCTCGATTCAACAATTTATCTAAATGTTCTGCTTTTGGCTGTATTAACGGACAGAACGTGTTTTTCCATGCCACTCCGCAACTTTTCCATTGCTTTTCTATGTAAACGCGCTAGATGGACATGTTTGACCGTTGTGCTTGTGTTTCACATCTTTTACAGCGTCTCACGCAGGAAATGGTGCTCTATAAACGCAGCGCTCAAGTTAAAAGAAATGTAACTTTTTAAAATGGTGTCTCGACACCTTACGTTTTGCACTGCCCACAATTTAGACGGAAAGACTGTCTAAGGTCCATCTAGCGTGTTTCCATTGTGCTGCTTTTCCATTATTAAGTTGGCTTGAAAAAGTGTTATGCTATTTTCTTCTGAGACTAAAATTTCCAACTCTAACTCCTCCTAGAGCTTTAACTCTACATACTCCAAACTCGGGTCAGATCTTCAGACTGTTCTGACTTAGTGTGCTATGTCTTTTCTAACTGATCGGACTTACGGTTTTCCTAAAAAAGACTGTTAAAGCTCGGAAAAATCCCATTGACTTTCATTGACGGAATGTTCAAATGAACTGTCAATATTCAAATTTAAACTACGGAAGCCCATTAGACTCAAAAACTCAATTAGACTCAAGTGCCATTCTATTTACTATTTCTAATCCATTGAAACTCATTCAAACTCATAAACTCATCTATCTATCTATCCATCCATCCATCAAACTAAATCAAACTAAATCTAGCAACACCCTATCAACCACCCGAGGACCCTAGCAACCACACAGCAACATTTTAGCAACCACCCCGAGTACCCTAGCAACCACATAGCAACACCATAGCGACCACCCTGAGTACCTTAGCAATCAAACTTACGGTTTTCCTAAAAAAGACTGTTAAAGCTCGGAAAAATCCCATTGACTTTCATTGACGGAATGTTCAAATGAACTGTCAATATTCAAATTTAAACTACGGAAGCCCATTAGACTCAAAAACTCAATTAGACTCAAGTGCCATTCTATGTACTATTTCTAATCCATTGAAACTCATTCAAACTCATAAACTCATCTATCTATCTATCCATCCATCCATCAAACTAAATCAAACTAAATCTAGCAACACCCTATCAACCACCCGAGGACCCTAGCAACCACATAGCAACATCTTAGCAACCACCCCGAGTACCCTAGCAACCGCATAGCAACACCATAGCGATCCCCCCCGGAGTACCCTAGCAACCACATAGCAACACCATAGCGACCACCCTGAGTACCTTAGCAATCGCATAGCAACACCCTAGCGACCACCCCAGTACCTTAGCAACCGCATAGCAACACCCTAGCGACCACCCCGAGTACCTTAGGAACCGCATAGCAACACCCTAGCAATCGTGTAGCAACACCCTAGCAACCACCCAGAATACCTTAGCAACCATCCCGAGTACCCTAGCAACCGCATAGCAACACCCTAGCAACCACCCCGAGTACCCTAGCAACCACATAGCAACATCTTAGGAACCACTCAGAGTACCCTAGCAACCGCATAGCAAAACCTTAGCAACCACACAGAGCACCCTAGTACTCTATCAAAATTACTAAACTAAAACTGAAACTTTCAAACTGAAAAATTTTAAAACTGCTTCAAACTTTCTGGACCGGCTTTTTCAAGCCAACTTAAAGTTTGTCTCGACAAACTTTTTTATCTAGTTTTCTAATGTAATGCAAAAATCGTGTTCTGTGGAAAAGGCTACATGTTGCTTTGTTGTTGGCGGAGTATCTGAGGCACAAGCTGTAAAGGCTCCACCCACTTCTGGAAAGGGGGGCGGGAAGCAGCAGCTCATTTGCATTTAAAGATACACACAAGAACAGCGTGTTTTTTCTTCCACCCAAAAAGGGGCATTTTTGCATGCTAAATAAATGATATGTGGGGTATTATTGTGGGGTTGCAGACACATTCTAGAGACACCTAAGACATATTACATCTTGTAAAAAGAGTCATAATAGGTCCCCTTTAAAGTCTTGCCTGACTTGAGATGCACTCTCGTTGAGAAAGAAATGTTCATCTACTGCAGCGCTCTGGTGAGCAGGGTTACACAGGAGATATTTCTGACAGGAGAAAAAGAAAAGAAAAAAAATCACAACAATCATTAATTTTTATAACCTATTCTCTATGCAAAACACACAAGTCAACCAAAATAAACATTCAAATCTCATTTAATATCTGAAACAAATCCATTTACATAGACATATATTATGCCAGGACAGTGTTCAAGATGGTTCAAGATGTTCAAATATTTCATTGTTACTCTTTGGTCATTATAATAGGCGTGCAGATGTAAAACTCTCTTGGTGACCTCGGACAGACGCACTTGAAAGCGTCAAGTCACCACTTGAGTCAATAGCAAGAGGGGAGCAGACCCAATCATGAAGAACAATCCTCCATACTGAGAGACAGAGCAGTCAAATTAAATGTCGACGAGCATTTCAAGGGCCACAATCCCTCGATGTTAAACATGAAAGCACCATGTAACCACTAATTGCTATTTGATTGTGTGTTCTTGTGTAAAGAAGTCTTATGTGTGAATACAGTGTAAGCATCGACAACACCTTTTACTTTATTTCTAAAATAATGTGATTTGTAGTTGTCGCATCCGTTGAGGAGTCACTATGGGCAACAGCAAGGCTTGATACTTGGTAACTAGTCGGAAACACATAGACCTGAAGTTGACATGAGCTGCGGTGTGACGTCATACTGCACGGTGTGATTTTTATAATTATTATGCATGCAGTTGTATTAGTTAGGAGACAGAATATTTGTATTTTAAAAATGTATCCCACACTGTAGCATCATTTAAGTTGATATAGTAAAAGAGAAGTTTGAGAGAAAATTCTAAATTGTATCCAGCAAGGACACTTTAAATTGATCAGTATCAGTAAAGACACTAATCTTCTTGCGAAATATTTCTATTTTAAATAAATGCTGTTCTTTTAAACATTCAATTTATCAAAAAATCATGAAAAAAAAATGTAACAACTGATTAATAAAAAATGTTTCTTGAGCAGCAAATCAGCATAGTTGAATTTTCAGCATCATTACTCCAGTCTTCAGTGTCACATGATCCTTCAGAAATCATTCTAATATGACATCACAAGAATAAATTACATTTAAGAATTTATTACAACATAGAAGACAATTTGAGATATATATTTGTTTCACAATATTACTGTTTGTGAGCATAAGAGATATTCCATGTCTGGAATCATGCGTATATTCATTTCTTTTAATGAATACAAACCATTAACTGAACGTATTAAAGTAAGATATTAAATAATTACAGTGACGTCTGATTATTTAGGAATTCAATCACAGAGATCGAATGCTTTCAAATTTACAACATATATTGGCGGAAACTAATATAGAAATTAGTTGGTTGTGCTGTAAAATAAATCCTAACTCACATTCAAGTGACCTCTCGTATAAAACATTTATTTTGTACAACTTGTTTGTTTCAAAAACATGCTGTCATGGCAAATGTGCATTCAATTTAATATGTCATGAACTTTTACCACACAAAAGCACTTTATTCAGCGGACTGAGGCAACTTCTCCACTGACTTCCATGCAAACAGGTCTCCAAGACAGCAGCTGTTGACGTATCTGAAGTTGGCAAATGCAGCACACCACATAATTAAAGGGATAGTTCAGCCAAAAATTAAAAAAATCTGTCATCATTTATTCACCCTCAAGTTGTTCCAAACCTGTATGAATTTCCTTCATCTGCTGAACACAAAAGAAGATATTTTGAAGAATATGGGTAACCAAACAGTTAATGGACCCCAATGACTTCCATAGTATTTTTTTTTTTCTTTCTCCATACTATGGAAGTCAATGTGGTCTATAAACTGTTTGGTTACCCATATTTTTCAAAATATCTTCTTTTGTGTTCAGCAGAAGAAAAAAAAATTCATAGTTTTGGAACAACTTGAGGGTGAATAAATGATGACAGAATTTTCATTTTTAGGGTGAACTGTCCCTTGAACATACATCTGACCAGATGATTTATACATTCATACTATAACTTTAAGGTAAAAAATGTGCTGTGGACACATTGTGCTTCAACCAGCCTTCTGCATTATGCCAACAACACGAGCAAAGTTGTTTTTGTCTCTAGCAAACACTCAGATATTTAAAGCTCGTTTATTTTGTTTTGTTTCGTTGAAATCTACCATTACAAAGAAACATATTGCTTTCGTTTTATGCTTCTAATCTTTCCAGGACAAATGAGACAGAGGTCTTAAAAACACTGTGTCTGTTTTTATGCAGATAGAGAGGAAGGATGGGCATGTATGAAGTAAAGGGAAAAAAAATGCACCTAGTCATCACCACCCATCCTGTTGTGCATTAATTATTTCAACCTCCTTATAAAGGCAAAACATTCCTCTAAATCACCTCCTCCGTTCCTCAGGTCAACCTTCGATTCATGTCGTAAATGGGAATCTGTAGCTTTTTGAGGGGAAGAGGGGCCATTCAAAATTCTAATAAACGTTTTGCATATTCGTGGCCGCATGTTAACGTGCATGAAATTGGGTGGAACTGGAGCGAAGAAAGCGGCCTCGTACCTTGACTGCACGCGGCTGTTTTGCATCGTGACCTGAGAAACCCTGTCTGAAGGCGTTTCAAAAAGGATCCGCGTCAGTCTCTGTCTGCAGCCTCTCACATTCACACAGTCCGGGAAAGTTGTTCATCTTAGACAACTGATCATTAAACTGTTTCTCTTGTTCTCCAGAAATCCTGCACTGCATGTCAACTAGCACATAGACGCAACTGTAATTTACACAACAGCGCCACCAAGTGGCCATTTTGTAATAACGGTGTTTCCCAACCTTTTTTTGTTTTTTTTGTTTTTGTCTCACAGCACCATCAGTAAGAATCAACTGCCCATTCAAGTTAGTTGAAATCCCAAATAAATAAACAATAGTATGTTTTTTTTGGATGGTGGCATGTAATTATCAGAAATCTTTATATATACACACACGTGTCTGAAAGTGTGAGAACTTGCATTGTTTAAAAAGTAATTGAATTCAATAACGTGTCAAAGATGAAATTTGTACTTCAGTGTTTTCAAACAGGTATCCTGAACACTGCCGTCAGCCTTAAATACAAAAGAAATCATTAAATTAATCACAACCATTTAATTATTTAATCATTTCACAGCTAATATGTATTTTTTTAACCTGTAATTTATTTTTATAGTTTTACAAAGTAAAACCAAAAGTAGTTATTTCAGAACTTCTATGAATATAATGAAGTCAATCAATAAATTCTTAATCTTTTGACAGCTAATATGCATTTATTTCTTTTTAAAAAGGCACAATATGTAAAATTTTTGGATTAAAATATCCAAAACCCACTAGAGCAATGTTATATATTTTGCTGACTTGTGTACTTACATTATACCAAATGTTTCCAAGAATGTTTAAATCCAGAGAAAAAAGCAATTTTAACCAGGACACAGTGTCCGTGCGTCGCCTAAAATGACCCTCAGTTTTATTTTGTAGAAACCATGGAAACATCAAAGACACTTTGTATTATATGTTTTATTAGACACGTGAGCAACTGACTGGATACATTTATAGACAGAAAACTAATCATGTTATATAGCTCAACACGTTTAGTCTTCTTGTTTGAATCTCGTTTTCTTGATTATAATATTCTAATATCGATCTATCTTACTGCAGTGTGCAACTAGTGTCTTATAGCAGCCACTGAGCGAACGCACAGAGTAACGTTATTACATCATTTGCAACACACTCAAATGTATCTAATATGATAAACAGCGCTGTGTTACCCCACATACGTTTGACCGGAAGAAGCGGCTGTGGCATAATAAAAGTTCCGCTGCTCGCAAGACGTGTGTTGCCTTCGTCTCTCATTAGCAATCGCTCAATCCGAGTCCCATCGGATTCTTTTCTATCGGTTGTGAGGTGAAGACGACATCTCCCATGATTCCGCGCTCAATCTCAGCATCATCAAGCTACGCCTTTGTTTTGAATAGGAGACCTCTAGTGGTGAAAAATTATATGTTGTGCCTTTAAAGGTGCCATAGAATTGAAAATTTAATTTACCTTGGCATAGTTGAATAACAAGAGTTCAGTACATGGAAATGACATACAGTGAGTCTCAAACTCCATTGTTTCCTCCTTCTTATGTAAATTTGATTTGTTTAAAAGACCTCCGAAGAACAGGTGAATCTCAACATAACACCGACTGTTACGTAACAGTCGGGATCATTAATATGTATGACCCCAATATTTGCATAATGCCAGCCCATGGACCTGGATCTGTGCACAGCTGAATCATCAGACTAGGTAAGCAAGCAAAGACAATAGCGAAAAATGGCAGATGGAGCAATAATAACTGACATGATTCATGATAACATGATATTTTTAGTGATATTTGTAAATTGTCTTTCTAAATGTTTCGTTAGCATGTTGCTAATGTACTGTTAAATGTGGTTAAAGTTACCATCGTTTATTACTGTATTCACTGAGACAAGAGCCGTCGCTATTTTCATTTTTAAACACTTGCAGTCTGTATAATTCAGAAACACAACTTCATTCTTTATAAATCTCTCCAACAGTGTGTAATGTTAGCCCATTAGCCACAGAGTACTATCAATCTCATCCAGAATCAAATGTAAACATCCAAATAAATACTGTACTTACACGATCTGATGCATGATGTACACTTTGTGAAGATCCATTTTGAGGGTTATATTAGCTGTGTGAACTTTGTTTATGCAATGTATTAGAGTTGCGAGCTCAAGGCGGGGAGCGCGAGGATTTAAAGGGGCCGCAGCCTGAATCGGCACATATTTAATGATGCCCCAAAATAGGCAGTTACAAAAATTAATTAAAAAAAATCTATGGGGTATTTTGAGCTGAAACTTCACAGACACATTCAGGGGACACCTTAGACTTATATTACATCTTGTGAAAAAGCATTCTAGGGCACCTTTAAGTTGTACATTTTTTTACAACCTGTTAAGTTGTATTTTTTATAGGCTTAACAAGTAAAACCAAAAGTAGTTTTTCCAAGTAGATTTTTTTTTTTTTTTTTTGGGGGGGGGGGGGGTTGTGATTACATCAAATTGTGATATAATTAAAGTGCTTGTTGACTTTTGCTCTTTATTATTTAATCACTTGGGTTTTTATTGATGTATGGATTATCTAAGTATTGTTTATTTTGTGTACAGCGATTTGAGAAGCTGCTTTTAACAGGCGCTTTATAAAATAGTTTATTATTATTATTAATCATAATTCATTATTTAATCTATTGACAGCTAGCATGTATTTTTATTTTAAGTTAAAATTTCTTTTTATAGGCTTAACAAGTAAAAACAAGTAGTTATTTCAGAACTTAAAAAAAATGAAATTAATCAATTAATTATTTGTATCTATTGACAGCTATTATGTTGTAATTTCATTTTATAGGTTTAACAAGTAAAAGCAAAAGTAGTTTAAGAAAAAACAAGAAACTAATCACTTAATCTACTGACAACTACTTTGTTTGTTTTTTTTATTTTTAAAGGTGCCCTAGATTGTTTTTTTACAAGATGTAATATAAGTCTAAGGTGTCCCCTGAATGTGTCTGTGAAGTTTCAGCTCAAAATACCCCATAGATTTTTTTTTAATTAATTTTTGTAACTGCCTATTTTGGGGCATCATTAAATATGTGCCGATTCAGGCTGCGGCCCCTTTAAATCCTCGCGCTCCCCGCCTTGAGCTCGCAACTCTAATACATTGCATAAACAAAGTTCACACAGCTAATATAACCCTCAAAATGGATCTTCACAAAGTGTACATCATGCATCAGATCGTGTAAGTACAGTATTTATTTGGATGTTTACATTTGATTCTGGATGAGATTGATAGTACTCTGTGGCTAATGGGCTAACATTACACACTGTTGGAGAGATTTATAAAGAATGAAGTTGTGTTTATGAATTATACAGACTGCAAGTGTTTAAAAATGAAAATAGCAACGACTCTCGTCTCCGTGAATACAGTAAGAAACGATGGTAACTTTAACCACATTTAACAGTACATTAGCAACATGCTAATGAAACATATAGAAAGACAATTTACAAATATCACTAAAAATATCATGATATCATGGATCATGTCAGTTATTATTGCTTCATCTGCCATTTTTCGCTGTTGTTCTTGCTTGCTTACCTTGTCTGTGCACAGATCCAGCCGTTAATACTGCCTTTCCTTGTCTAATGCGTCGAATGGGCTGGCATTATGGAAATATTGGGGTCATACATATTAATGATCCCGACTGTTACGTAACAGTCGGTGTTATGTTGAGATCCGAGTGATTTCCGGAAGTCTTTCAAACAAATGAGATTTACATAAGAAGGAGGAAACAATGGGGTTTGAAACTCAACGTATGTCTTTTCCATGTACTGAACTCTTGTTATTCAACTATGCCGAGGTAAATTCAAATTCTGATTCTAGGGCACCTTTAAGTTTCGGTTCATTTCTTTTTATAGGTTTAACAAGTAAAGTACTCTTTGGAACTTGTTCAAGAGGGTATTTGTACCACCGGTTGGGAATCACTGTTGTAGAAAACTAGAAGCAGTGGCATCATAACCTTTAGTTGTGTATTTACTCACTGCTCGGCTTAAAAGACACGATTAGCCATCAAACAAAATATACCCTGTGGACTGACCTGCCTCTGTAGGATCTCCTCTGAGACACCATCTCCCTGAATGACCGGCTTCAACAGGCCCAGAATTATGAGCAGACGACTCAAACCTGCAGCTGCAGAAAACTGCATCATCTGCAGGGATGGGACGAGGTGAGAGTACCTGTCAACATACACAAAAACAAGATTACAATTCACTTACTGTGACCTTCAGAACTTTGACCCATTCCAAAAAGACTATATACTGAAACTAAACAACACATCTAGTTTAATTCTAAGGGTCACAGTGAGGATGTTAAACCCCAGAACATTAGACCCCGAGCCGCAGCAGGGCCGTACAAATCAGTGACAGACGTCTCCTGTGATGAACTGCATTAATTGAGCGGTCATTACCAGCGCATGAAGGACTAAATGACTCCTCGCTGTGCAGTCGAATGCATCACAATGACAGCTCATTTATGAAGAATGAATCAATGACACAGAAACACTGATCAACACTCTTGTGAAGAATATTTAGACACATCACAGAACACTTCATTCACGCCAACACACACACACACATGATAGAACACTTCAGTTGATGCTCTAGAAGTTGCTAGAGCATTGCTTGATGGTTGTTATGGAGCTGCTATAGTATTCTGGGTGGTTGCTGACTGGTCCAAGTCAAAATGAGTTTCTATTATGCTCTCTTGACATGGCTCAGGCCCCTCCTATGGAAGCTTGTTTCCGTCAAGTAAAAAATAAAAAAGGTAATTTAAATTTTTTATCTCACAATTCTGACTTTTTCCTCACAATTGCGAGTTTTCATCTAACAATTCTGACTTCTTTTCACAGAATTACGAGATAAAAACTTGCAATTGCAAGTTATAATGTCAGAATTGCGAGATATAAATTCACAAATGTGAGAAATAAATTCAGAATCATGAGTTATAAACACAATTGTGCGTTATAAACTCACAATTGCGTGTTATAAAGTCAGAATTGTGAGATATAAACAATTACGAGAAAAAAGTCAGAATTGCATACACTCGCAAAATAAAATTCTGATTTTATTTCTCACATTTGTGAGTTTATATCTTGCAAGAGAAAAAAAGTGTGAGAAAAAGTCGCAATTACCTTTTTTATTTTTTATTCAGTGGCGGAAACAAGCTTCCATACCCTCCTCTCATATCTGTCTAAGAAATATTTTTGTATGTTTTATCGCCAACCAGGAATAAATCTAGGTAATCTGATCGCTTAGAAAAAAAGAATGCTTTTCCTCAAGAAGACTCACATGAGTTCAGGAATCATTCATGTTCAAGAGCAAGACTGTACGGAAGAGGATTAGGGCCAAGCAATAATAAAAAATAAAACCATCTCGAGATTAAAGTTGTTACATTTCGAGAAAAAAGTCAAAATAAAATGTTGAGAATAAACTCGTTAAATTACGAGAAAAAACTTGTTAAATTTCAAGAAAAAAGTCAAAATAAAATGTTTAGAATAAACTCGTTAAATTACGAGAAAAAAATCGTTAAATTTCGAGAAAAAAGTCGAGATAAAATGTTGAGAATAAACTCGTTAAATTACAAGAAAAAACTCGTTAAATTTCAAGAAAAAAGTCGAGATAAAATGTTGAGAATAAACTCATTAAATTACGAGAAAAAACTCGTTAAATTTCAAGAAAAAAGTCGAGATAAAATGTTGAGAATAAACTCGTTAAATTACGAGAAAAAACTTGTTAAATTTCGAGAACAAATTAGTTAAATTATGAGAAAAATGTCATTAAATTTCGAGAAAAAAGTAGAGATAAAATGTTGAGAATAAAGTCATTAAATTATGAGAATAAAGTCATTAAATTATGAGGAAAAAGTCATTAAATTATGAGAACAAATTCGTAATTTAACGAATTTGTTCTCGTAATTTAACGACTTTTTTCTCATAATTTAATGACTTTATTCTCAACATTTTATCTCGACTTTTTTCTCGAAATTTAACGAAAATTTTCTCATAATTTAACGAATTTCTTCTCGTAATTTAACTACTTTTTTCTCGTAATTTAATGACTTTATTCTCAACATTTTATCTTGACTTTTTTCTCGAAATTTAACGAGTTTATTCTCAACATTTTATCTCGACTTTTTTCTCGAAATTTAACGAGTTTATTCTCAACATTTTATCTCGACTTTTTTCTCGAAATTTAACGAGTTTATTCTCAACATTTTATCTCGACTTTTTTCTCGAAATTTAACGAGTTTTTTCTCGTAATTTAACGAGTTTATTCTCAACATTTTATCTCGACTTTTTTCTCGAAATTTAACGAGTTTATTCTCAACATTTTATCTCGACTTTTTTCTCGAAATTTAACGAGTTTTTTCACGAAATTTAACAACTTTAATCTCGAGATGGTTTTATTTTTTTATTATTGCTTGGCCCTAATCCTCTTCCGTAAGACTGTGACTAAACATAACAGAATTCTACAAAAATAAAATTTACTAAAGTTTTAGGGAAATTTTTGTGCATGTCCATACGCGGTTTGATCATCTCATTTGAACAACGAGCAAGGAACAAAGTGCAAGTAGTGCATCCAATTCACAAAAATATGACATGAAAAGTTTCTCTTCAACGAGTCAGTCAAAATGATTCACAGCTTCAATTTTTTTTTGTATTTTATTAAACCTTTATTAAACCTCTTCAAACAACAAACAGGCATTGTCATTGTTAAACAAAAACAATAAATACAAATAATAAAACAATATATAAAAGCAAATTAAATATATTAATATTAATCAATATATATTGCAAGTCATAAGGCATTCCTTATTACACCTGCTTTAAGGATTGAAATAAAATTTTCAAATTTTTAAATGCCACAAAACTTTGAGCAACATTAACAAATAGGCATTTGTGTAGATCAAACGTACCTATAATCAAAAGTCATTTGGCCTCTAAATGTTTCTTTAGAAAACACTGCAGTATGAGTTATGCACCTCAGTTTAATACTTAGCGTTAAGGCTGGGCGGTATGACAATATATATCATTACCTCGGCATATAATGTCTATCGTTAGAGATTTTGCAATATTGTGTATATCACGGTACGTAAATGTCAAAATGCCCTTCGTGTGGAGTATTTATGTAAACACAGCCGGTTATGTCTCAAGTGAAAGTAAACAGTTGGGTGTAAACCGGATGTGTAACAGTATAATGGATCCATGTGTTTGTTCTTAAAGTGACAGCAGCCTAATATACCTGCTGCTCTGTGTCATTAAAGAGACAATAACTTATTGCTCTTGATTGAATAACTTTTTTTTAGCTTTAATAAGAATAAATTTATATTTAATTAATTCAGTAAAGACTATGCAATATTTTATTTTTACATTTGATTATTATTTTTTCAGACTAATTCTAACTGTACTGGTGATTTACAGTACGGTACAGTATAAACCTGTTGTACCTGGAAAACTTTAATGTATATTTTTGTTATATTGTATTTGTCCTATTGTTTGTAACTGCTTCTTTTTTCTTATTTTAAATAACAGAAATGAGATGAAATAACACAAAACTATTGTGATATATATCGAAAATTTGGTCATATCGCCAACCCCTACTTAGCATTACAGGTTTGTTCAAATAGTAGGCTAATAATGATGTTTTCCTTAGCAAGCACCACAAAAAATGGTCCCAAACCACTCCTCAACAGTGCAGAGTGTAGACAAGTTATACTGAAATTCTCCAGAAAAAAAAAAAAAAAGCACATCTAACTGCTCGACCTTCCCTCAAAAGTTTAGCATCGAAAGTTAAAGACTGAGAGTTTGAGCTCATCTTTTCAAATATTCCTTCCCATGTCATTTTAGCCCTTTTTCTTCAAACTGTTCTTCCCTGACACTTTTCATCTGTCAGCATTTCCCCCAAAACACGGCCCGTATCGAGCCTGACAATTTGATTCGGAGTCAAATCAGTCCGTTCGCTCTGACATTTTATTTCCACCTGTCCTATTCTCTCCATTTCGTCATTCTATCAATTCCTCCGGTGCTAATTCTGCCCGGTAGGTCTGGATTATGCGTAGGAAGGCATGCGTGTCAAAGGGAAATTTAGCGAGGGTAAAGACAGCCCAGATAGGAGGATGAATTAAACAGATAACGGCAGGCAGACGGAGTGAGGAAGTCGTGTCAAGCAAAACGCCTCACCAATGTTGGTCATTTTCCGTTCCGTTCTCTCTCTCCCTCTCCCCCCCTTAAGCATGACAGAAAACTATCTAAATGAATAAAAAAGTGATGAAATGACTTTGGTGCCGTGGACTTTCTGCTCTTTGACTTCCCATCTGGATTAGTGCAGGCTGAATGGAGTCTGTTTCTTTTGTAAGAACCAACACATGAGTCTGTCTGAATGTTTCTCTCTCTTTGACACACACATTCTGTACTTGATAAGAGCCATCTGAATTTGCATGGCAAATTATGTCCCGTACGACCACTTGAGCTGCCCAGATGGACGGCTCGACACAAAGGAGAGACGAGGTTATGACAAATAGATTATTCAACTGATTATTTACCTTTGCTTGATTCAAACTGATATGATGGGATGGACTGCTGGCCTAATATAAAGTATTTCCTTCTGTTCATATAGTGAATTTCACAGTTTGAATTTTTACATTGCAAAAGCAGTGCTATTTAACCGAACAAAACCTTTTAACCTATTTATGAATGTTAAATATCTATGAATGTTAAAAGTAAAAAGTGTTATTCAAACAGATTTGGAAAAAAAAAATTAACAAAATACAAAAAAAAAAAAAAAAAAAAAAAAAAAACACCATTCTTAATGTTTAGGGGCCAGTTGTTCAAAAAGTTTAATCTGGATCAGAATGATCTGGATTTGGAAATCCCATGTTTTGCTATCCAGGATCAGGTAATCCATCTTACTTTTGTGCTGGTTTTTCAAAGAAAAATTGGATTGGATCACAATGATCCAGATACACACTTTTCCAGATTACCAAATCTGGATTACCAGTGCTCTACGGAGCCCCTAAAGGGACATGATGATAGAGAGAATATGGGTTTTGAATTAAATATAATATTTTTGTTGGATATTTACAGCTGTTTGGGGATTGTTTTATGGCATAAATCTTTTTTTACTTTACAGTAGGTTACCGAAAGGCTAAATATGTAAATTAATGTCTACTTCTAATTTATTTAACAGTTAAACTAATCAAGAGCAAAATAAAAAAATGTGTATGTATATTACATGATATAAATGTTGTATTTTTTGACCAGTTTTAAAGTTTTACTACATTTTCCTCCTGGAATCCACCTTGAAATCCTACCCCCTGTTGGGATCAGGATAATCCTGTTTTTTTGGATCAAAGTTATACAAATCCTACAACACAAACTGAAGGTTTGATCCAGATTAAAACTAGGATTGGATTCCGTGATCTAATCTGATTTCAGAATCCCTTTTTCCTTTTGAACCACCCATTTTCAAGATTTGATCCAATCCAATGGCCGAAATCCGATCAGATTACTTTTGAACAACTGGCCCTAGGTGTTTAAATGATTATGAAAAGGCCCCATGAATTTAAGCGACAACCCTGCCTACACTATCAGTAAGCAATCTTATTTGATTCTTCCTTGTATCATGAATCACAAGTATGAGAATGGTGCGACAGATGCTCTAATAGCATCTTTCATGTAAACTTCAGAGGCAAAAATCAGGTTACAGCTGAGAAGTTTGATTCCTTCGGGAGTTCATTCAAACTGTCCATTTCAATAAATCGACTCAAAACTCTGATTCATTTGGGCTACTTGTTGGCTTCATCACTCAAAAATGTCCCCATGAGGCATTTTAATTGTATTATGAAGTTTATCAAAAACATGTGAAGTTAAACATTGCTGTTAAATACTGTGTATTGTTATTATCAACAAAAATAAATAAATCTAAATAATTTGTCATGAAAAAAATTGTACAGATTATATTTCATTTTTACTTTTAGTTCCTGCATTAAATGTTTTAAAGTCTAATTTTGATGTTCTCCTTGACAATATAAACAATGATTGATTATTTATATTGAAATAATGACAATGATTATGATTATTTATATTAAAATAATATCATTGAAATAATGCTTCCTATACAGAAGGGGTGGTGAACTCCGGTCCTGGAGAGCCTTAGTCCTGCAAAGTTTAGCTCCAACCCTGATTAAAAAAAACACACCTGCCTATAGTTTCTAGCAACCCTTCGGGCCTTGATTAGCTTGTTCAGGTGTGTTTGATTAGGGTTGGAGCTGAACTCTGCAGGACCGACGTTAGCCACCCCTGATATACAGTATTGACTGCTACTGACTGTGTGCAGTCAGTAGGGGGCAGTCATGTCTCACAGTGATTCACTGCGAGTGAACAAGAACGGCTGTAAACATAGCAAGGATAATGTGGCCTTGCTTCATTACTGAACACTGACAGAGGTTTCTCCAGCACAAGAAACTCTAATTACTGTTAATTGTCATTATTGGAGCCAGACCCATTTAATTCCAGAGGACCTCTCTCATACTAGAGAAGAAAATGTTACAGACAAAACCAGCAATTTTCCCAATGCACACATGTATATTCAGACAACTTGATTGACTGCCTGATTGAATTTTTCCATTGACTTGTCTTTCAGAGGTGTCTGTGACAAAGGTGTCTGACTGTGAAGTCTTCATCGATCATCTTGCACCTCAGACCTGCAGCAGCCTGCTCAGCTTTGTAGGGTTTCGTACTGCTTTAGCCCTTCTAAAAAGGTGCTTTCACACTAACAACTAGGGCTGCACGATTAATCGCATGCTATTCTCACGCGCATTTCGTCAGTAAAGCCGGTTCCCTGATTACCGCTAAATCGCCATCACCTGCTTTCAAATGAAGCGGCATTTAATAGACAGAGCCGTAGGTCACTGAAAAGCCACGCAATATCGCGTTCATATCGCAGATGAATCGCCTGCGATAATGAACGCGATATTGCGTGGCTTGTCCGTGAACTACGGCTCCGTCTATTAAAAGGCGCTGCGTTTAAAAACAGGTGATGGCGATTTAGCGGTAATCAGGGAACCGGCTTTACTGACGAAATGCGCGTGAGAATAGCATGCGATTAATCGTGCAGCCCTACTAACAACGGTTTAATCACTGGCTGTTGTTTGCAAGTAGGCCTTTCCCAGAGACTAAACCATCCAACACTACCAGGAGATGAATCACATGAGCTCCACTGTCTTCACACTAGCTGTGATAGTTTCCAGTCACTTTGTCTCTGCAAATGAGTGAACGCCCCTTACTTCACTCAGTCCACTGTTTTAAGGTTATTAAAACACAATAAGAGCTGTTTTTCCTGACAGGAAGCTCCAAGTACAGCCAATAAACAAGCTTTAAACAACCTGGAAGACTCTGATGCCATCTGGCAAAAGGTTCTATGGTCTGATGAGACCAAAATTGACCTTTTTGGACTGAACTCCAAGCGCTATGTTTAGCGAAAACAAGCACAGGACACCACCCAAAACACACCATACCTATTGTGATGGTGGTGGCAGCATTATGTTGCGGGGGTGTTTCTCTTCAGTGGGGACTGGGTGATTGGTCAGGACTGAAGGGAAAATGGATGCCTCCAAGTACATCCAAATTCTTGAGGAGAACCTGCGTCCCTCTGCTAGACAGCTGAAGATGGGCAGGTCATTCACCTTCCAACACGACAATGACCTTAAACATACCGCCAAAAGGACAACGCAATGGCTTAAGGATAGGAAGGTGAATGTCCTTGAGTGGCCAAGTCAGAGCCCTGACTTAAATCTGATCTTAAATGGACTTGAAGAGAACAGTTTATTGTCACTCACCAAAGAATTTGACTGAACTTGAGCAATTCTGCAAGGAAGAATGGGCAAATATTCCCCATTCTAGGTGTGCAAAGCTAGTACAGACATATCCAAAAAGATTAATGGCTGTAATTAAAGCAAAAGATGGGTCTACGAAGTATTAAATCAGGGCACTGATGACTTTTCCAACCCTGTTATTGTAGTTTTTCAGTTTTTTTATTAATTTTCAGAACTTTTGCCTTTTTAAAAAAAAAAATAAAGTTGGAAAAATTGTAAATAAAGCTCTTTTTTTTTGGAATGGGTTTTGATTTCAGGCTGTGCGACAAATAAAGTAACTATTTCAAAGGAGTATGATGATTTTCTATAGGCACTGTATATACTGTATGTGGTCCTGGTAAACCCTACATTATGGAGACAATAAGGATGGCTATACCAGAAATAATTGACCTTGTGGGACCATGAGGAAAACAGATCATAAATCATATAGAGAGATGTTTTTTGAAAAGGCAGAAAGTTTTATGTGATGGATAGGTTTAAGGGTAGGGTTAGAAGATAGAAAATACAGTTTGTGCAGTATAAAAAATTGTCTATAGAAAGTCCCCATAAAACATGGAAACCAAATGTGTGAGCATGTGTGTAGAAATATTAAAGGTGCCCTCGAATGAAAAATTGAATTTATCTTGGCATTGTTAAATAACAAGAGTTCAGTACATGGAAATGACATACAGTGAGTTTCAAACTCCACCGTTTCCTCCTTTTTATATAAATCTCATTTGTTTAAAAGACCTCCGAAGAACAGGCGAATCTCAACATAACACCGACTGTTACGTAACAGTCGGGGTGTACGCCCAATATTTGCATATGCCAGCCCACGTTTCCAACATTATAAAAGGCATTAGACAAGGGCAGCCAGTATTAACGTCTGGATCATCAGACTAGGTAAGCAAGCAAGAACAATAGTGAAAAATGGCAGATGGAGCAATAATAACTGACATGATCCATGATATCATGATATTTTTAGTGATATTTGTAAACTGTCTTTCTAAATGTTTCGTTAGCATGTTGCTAATGTACTGTTAAATGTGGTTAAAGTTACCAACGTTTCTTACTGTATTCACGGAGGCAAGAGCCGTCGCTATTTTCATTTTTAAACACTTGCAGTCTGTATAATGCACAAACACAACTTCATTCTTTATAAATCTCTCCAACAGAGTAGCATTAGCCGTTAGCCACGGAGCACTATCAAACTCATTCAGAATCAATGTAAACAATATAACAGTATACAATACTCACATAATCTGACGCATGCATGCCGCATGCATGACGAACACTTTGTAAAGATCCATTTTGAGGGTTATATTAGCTGTGTAAACTTTGTTAAGGCACTGTTCAAGGTAAGCGCGAGCTCTATGGGCGTGGACCACGGGATTTAAAGGGGCCGCAGCATAAAATCGGCGCGTTTATAATAATGCCCCAAAATAGGCAGTTAAAAAAATTAATAAAAAAAAATCTATGGGGTATTTTGATCTGAAACTTCACAGACACATTCAGGGGTAGGGATGGGTACCGAAACCCGGTATTAAATTGACCCCGGGGCTAAATTTTGAAAGACCGGTGTATCGATAAGCTCTGACGTTAACGGTTCTGCTATCGGTACTGGAGAAATTATGAAAAAAATACACGTACATTTATTATTGCTATATAGACATTATCTTGCGAATACTATCTCGCCAGAGTCGCCAGCTGTGTCTGTATGCAATAATATTAGGACATTTGTCTATGGTGCATTTTTGCTTTCGCAACCCAGAAGAGAGATCGCGCTCACGCAGTTACAGCACGCACAGCCGCTCACATGAAATCCCTGTTTAATGGTGACGATGGAGGAGAGAACTAAACAACTAAACGTCTGCTTACACTTTAGGTCTGTGATATTATGCTTATTTTATTTTTGATTTCGATTTTGGCTTCCAAGTATCATCAGAAAGAAGATTTCTGAGGTAAAACTATTAAAAACTATCCACGGTTCGTCTACCACCCCTTTATTCTATTCACAGCTGCGCACGTTCATTTCTCCCTAAACCCAAACTTAACGTCAGAATCAGCACAATCGGTGATTGTTGTCTTTACTGTTGCTAAATTGCAGTAAATGTTTGATAATTATTATCAACGTTTTAAAACGCTGAAAGCACAATAATCCGCGCAAGAGACGCTGTTCCTCAGGCTGAATTGTGTGAGGCTGAAAACGGGTCTCTAATAGACAAACAAATTACACTTTGGGCTTCAGGTGCACGTCGAAACGATCAAATACACACACAAATATGTTAAAATGACCGGATTGGAGCGTGTTTAGCTACTTAAACGCAGTTTATATCGTAAGTGTAAATGAACAGCTGGGAGAAAATCCGATGTGTGTTAATATCTATTGTCTTAAAGTGACAGCAGTCACAACATTTATTCTGATGATTGTGCCATCAATGCTAATCAAACAACAAAATGCAAAGAGAAAATCACTCAGCGCTTCTTCTGGATATAGTTATCCTTAATAAGCATTAATCTATTAATTTATACTGTGAAAACCATCCAGTGTTATTTTACATTTGGTTACTTTACTTAGATTTCTTTTATAGGCTAGGTCTATATTACCTGAACACATGAACAAATGAAAGCACTTTATTTCATTTGTATCTTTGTTTTATTGTATTTGTCAGTTTGTTTTACTCTTTGTTCATGTTCTTACTGTATCTTACATAAAACACCAAAAATGCCGGACACTATATAATATAAAGCAATGTTAATTCAGCTCTTATATATATATATATATATATATATATATATATATATATATATATATATATATATATATATATATATATATATATATATATATATATATATATATATATACATATAAACAAAAAGTACCGATAAGAATACCGTTAAAGTACCGTATCGATAAGCAGTATCGGTAAGAGTAGTAATATCGTTAAAACCTTAACGATACCCATCCCTATTCAGGGGACACCTTAGACTTATATTACATCTTTTAAAAACATAATCTAGGGCACCTTTAACATTTCCGGATTGTTCAACGGCTCCAGCATCAGCCACAGAAATGCTTTATTTTGCAGTTTGATAGATGGGATGCACAGACAGAGAAGGCTTTATCTTGGGGAAATCCCTCTCTAGAGAGACTTTGAAAGTTGACAATTCTGACATGTTTACGTGTAAATGCCAGCGTGGGGTTTTCTGACAGCTGCTTCTGTTCCTTCAAAAGCAAAAACACAGTCTGTACTGTGTAAATCTCACAGGAACTTAATTCAGCTGTTTTTTTATTTTGTTTTTTTGTTTTTTTTGTCACCACAGCTAAAAAAAAAAATTACAGAAAAAGGCCAAGCAAAGACCATCTGTTCACAAGCAAACATATTCCGATATGACTAAACCCAGCTAAAACCAGTGTTTTGCAATGGTAGCTGGTTTGTTGCTGGTTCAAGAGGGTCTATTAGTTGGTAGCCCAGTTAGTTGACCACCTAAACTGTTGGCAAATTCATTTTAAGCTGATTTTAGCTGGATTTTTTAGGATGGGTAGATTCAAATTATGTCACCTCTGAAGTGCCAGATGATTTTCATGATCTGACAATTTCTCTGACCGCACATCAGAGTTCAGACCCGATGAGAGCTGGGACACTCTTGTTCTCCAGCGATGGGGACTCTTTTTCTTTTTTTTCAGATATAACAGAACTCATTTCAGAGTGAGGCAGCAGTAATGAGACGCCCTTTTGATGTGGAAATCCTGCTGGCATGGGAAAGTCTCTGATACAGTCTCCGCTGTCATCCTCAGGTGCAGCGGCTCTCCCTATTGGACACCGGCAGTTTATCTCTTAGTCGCCACACGAGGCTTCTTGAAAGGAAGGAGACGGCAATTATGCAGACTTGTGACCCAATTAAAATGATTCAAAAGAATACAGAGCCACTCCAGTCAGCAAAACAAAGAGTCTTTTTAGTTTGAGTTTACACCTCATGTAATGGCCTCTCATCGCTCAAAGAATTAACGGATGCTTTTGACGCACCTTGGAGACACTTAGTGACATAAAATGAATCAGTAAGCCGGAAATGGAGCTAGAATGTTATGCTGGACAGAAAGCCCTAAAGGAATACGTACAGGATTCTAGAATTTGAATCATGTTCTGATGGATTTCCATTATAGGATCAGTTCCAAATTACAATACGTTCCAATAGGAATTTTATTTTATACACATACTTTTACACCAGTAACTGCAGATAATAAAAGTACATTGTAGAAAATTCCAAGGATTATCCCAGCCGGCAAAGCTGTTCTAAAATAAAAAGAGTATGCCGTATTTTATATTCCACAGCTATCACATAATCTCAAGCAGAAGTATTTAATACATCTTCAGCATCTTTAATACATCTTCAGCAGCAGCACTTATGATTTAAGTAAGATCAGTAATAAAACACATGATACGGATATTAACTTAAGCTCTGAGTTAATGTCCACAACATTTAATTCACTGTGTCCTAAGTAATTGGATTGCGTACACCGTCTTGCACTCAATAGGTTGAGCATCTATTAATCAAAGCATAATTGTGCACATTTCCCAGATAAATGGCGCTGCTTCACGTCCAGTCATGTACAAATGAGTCAATCCTGGCACATTCATTTCTTATCTAGCTGAACTCATTCGAGTCGCATAATGGCGATAAATAATAGAGGTAGGAGTTTATGAAATGGGATATTCTGAGAAGGAAGGAGAGCCTTTTAAAGCTGTGCAGAAGGGATCTCTGAGGAACTGCGATCATGTCCCTGCTAAATGACTCCAATAGCAGGTAGAATGAGGCCAGGAAATGTGACTATTTCTTACTGACTTCCACTGAAATTGAATAGCTTCAACATGCTTAACTACGGACATAAACTGCAACTAGCTGTGAATACCCATGTAATTGGAGCTGTACGTGGCTGTGTTAATATTTAATGAGTGCTTATGTGGGCTGTATATTAGTGTCAATGAGCAGCTCAGATTTTTCAGGACTAAACAGAGAAAGTGCTGTCAGACTTGCTCCTTTCAGCTCTGACAAAAGACACTTAAATGTAAACAGTACGGGAGTAATTATTTGCTCTTACAATGATTAAATTTAAATCTTTACTAAAAAAGTGGTCACATTTGGTACAATAAAGTTGGGACAATTTACTAAAAACACTAAAATAGCTGCACAAATAACATGGATTTTAGGTTAAAATATGAATGTACAAAGGAAAATGTATTTTTAAAAGAAAAAAATATTCCAATTATGTTGCAATTATATGAATGATCAGGTTTTGCACAAACTTATGGAGTTATATATACAGAATTTCTAAATTAATATTAAATTATAAATATATTTATATATTTCAGAGTGTATGTTTTATTGGAATGCAAATTCGATATTTAAATAATAATAATAATTCATAAGCCCTATTTGGACGATATTTTTTTCTCATGTGGACGTCTGTAAAAATAAATTTGCATGGCACCTCAGTGATAAAACTATACATAAATAAATATAAATAAATTAATATTTAATGTTATAATAATATCCTACTTAAAATTAGGAAGATATTTATGAAATAGAAATTATACGTATATATATATATATATATATATATATATATATATATATATATATATATATATATATATATATATATATATATATATATATATATATATATATATATATATATAGTCAAACCAAAATTTATTCAGCCACCTTGAACATTTCATTTATTAACACAGTTTATTCACTATAGTTTAAAAAATGGAAATAAAATATGACAGGATCTCAGAGTTAAACTGTGTCAGAAAAAAAATTATCTTAATTTTGTCAGATAACACTTAAGCAAAACATAGTCAGGTCAAAGTGTCTGAATAATTTTTGGTTCCAAATTTATCAATTTTACTGGTAGTCCACTGTATGAAGTATTTTTGGGTATAATATGTCACAGTTTACTTTATTTTGCTATCCTCACTTACATAAATGAACTATAGTGTCCTGCACCCACTAGTAAAAATATATCAAAAATGTCTGAATAATTTTTGGTTTGACTGTATATATATGCCACCAGCATAACCAAACTTAATTGGCAAAATAATGATTGTTTTCATTGTGTCTGGCTAATTGGGATGATAAAATGAACAGAGTAATGTGGTGATACAGCTACAGTCTGAATGCTTTATATCTGCCTCTAGCTATCAGCATTAGGATGGAGCTGGTATATGTGCCTCACACACCCTCTCTCTCAGCTGATGACTCACCAAAACTGCTGCCACTTCTCCTCTTCAAAGACTTCCTCTGGGATCGGATCGATCAGCACCAGGTCAGACACTTGCCTGAAGAGACAGAGAGACAGAGTGAAAAGACCACACAGAAGATGCTTCAAGAGCACACACATCGAGTGAGCTCATCCTGTAACCAGGGAGAAATGAACAGTGTCTATCGAGTGAGATGAATGGGCTCAGAGCTGCAGAAGGGACAATATTTTCAGTCCTTGGGCGCTACAGGGCTGACACAGCTGAATATATGGGTCTTAAAGCAGCACATCAGAGCAGATGAAACGTTAAATCTGTCAGATAGAGGATTGGAGTGCGAGCGTGTGTCGAAAGGTCGGTCCCATTCTGCCCTAATGGATCTTTTTCTCATGGTAGGTATAAATGCCTGGAAGAAAAACCCTGATAGGCCTATACAACACTATACTGAACATGCAATTCTGTGGTGGTATCAAACTTCCTGACATGTTCAGATATAACTGAATGATTGTTTCCATACAGAACGAGGTGACTTACGTGTCATGGATGTGGCTGTAGAACCTGCCATTGAGTGTGCCCAGCTCAGAGCCAATCAGAATGAAAGGTGTGGCTATATCTGCAGCCTTGACCAATCGATGAAGGTCATCCACCATCCTGAAGGATAAAAGAGGAGAGACAGGTCAGGAATGAGCGCAGGTTTGTGCCAGTGAAGTCTAGACATGACTCATCTGACAGTTCATTAATCACCAGGACACATTATGACACACATGTCCATACACCACCAGACGCGACGCCCACTGTCCCAGACTCCTGCTCAGATTTTAAAGCGGTCAGTGATGTTACGTGAAGGACAAACTGACCTCAAACCAGAGGCTGACATACTAAACTAATAAGCACTGTGTACCATGAGACTCTAATGGGTTTTATTTCTGACATCCTCATTAACTAAAAGGCCATGAAGATTCAGTGAGCGCCGAGTGACTTACTGCCGTATGTCTTTGAGATGTGCAGGGGGCAAGAAATTGGTCAAGAAAATTTAGAGACTGACCGACATTGCTTTTTCAGATTGCTATCAGTACAGATTCCTTTTATGTTTAGTTGTATGATAAACAATATAAAGATCTAATATTTAATATGTTTTATTCCTGTTTTTGGAATAATGATAATAGTAATAATAACAATTATTATTATTATTATTATTATTAATTCTAATGATAGCAATTATAATTATAACATTTATTTATTTATTTATTTATTTATTTATTTATTTATTTGTTTGTTTGTTTGTTTGTTAGTCAGTTATAATAATAATAATAATAATAATAAACAATTTTTGGAATAATGATAATAGTAATAACAATTATTATGATTATTATGATTATTATTAGTAGTATTAATTCTAATGATAGCAAGTATAATTATAACAACAATTATTTATTTATTATTATTATTATTATTACAATTTTGGGAATAAGGATAATAGTAAAAAATAATTTCTATGATGATGATTATTATTATTATGATAATTATAAGAACAATTGTTATTATTGTTGTTGTTGTTTTGTTGTTATTTATTCTAATTATGGCAATTATAATTATAAGAACAATTATTTATTTAGTTATTAGTTGTTGTTATTATCATTATTATGATAACAACAATTATTATATTTATTATAACTATTATAATTATAACAACAGCAATTACCACTTATTTATTAGTTGTTGTTGTTATTATTATAATATTATTAATATTATTATTATCGCTGTTTTTTATGCCGTGTTATTTATGTAAACATTGTTTTTCAATCAAATGATCACAAATTTATTTTCATGTTTGTTTTGGAATACGTCTAATAATTAAGTACACATTTCTGGTGTTAAGTTCAAATTCAGTTGAAAATTATTATTCATTATAAAAATATCTAGTATGGTAGTATGCAGAGTCAATAAGTCTAAGAACAAAACAACATGTCCTTCTCAAAAAAAGGAAACTTACAATTTACTATTGGCTTTCCTTCAACAGCAAATGAAATCCAAATGAAAAGGTTTCAATAAAGAACAAAAGGGACGATCATCAAAATATTTTCGCTCCCAGCTTATTGAACTTTAGTAAAATTGATATCTTGCCTTGAAGCTTGCCATCCGGCTGCTTTTAGAGGCCAGACAGAATAGAAAAAAAGACCACTGATAACCAACTACCCTGTCCTCTCTCTACACATCACTTATTGCACGAAGAAATGCAACATGTGACAATGTCAACAGCAACAAGATAAGAGTGACTCCACATGTAGGATGAAAAAAACCTGAAAGCAAGACGTCTTGTTGCCAGAGGACAAGGACAAAGACAAAGACATCTCTCTCCTACAGCGCTGATTGAAAAGTAGAGCGGGACATTGTCAAGGACATAAGATTGCAGAAACTGTTTATGTGTATCAGGGCTGTTTCTTTGTTTTCAGATTTACTACACAATATAACCATACAATGTGTATGTGGGCAAGTACACTACAGTACAATTTTCTTTTTTAAAGAAATATATACTTTTGATCTATTTAATGCATGATTGCTAAATAAAAGTGATAATAAAGACATCTAAAATGTTACAAAAGATTTATACTTGAAATAAATGCTGTTCTTTTCAATTTTCTATTCAGTACAACTGCTTTTAACACTGATAATAAAAAAAAAAAAAATGGAGCAGCAAATCTGCATATTAGAATGATTTCTGAAGGATCATGTGACACCGAAGACTGGAGTAATGATGCTGAAAATTCAGCTTTGACATCACATGAATATATTACATTTTAAAATGTATTAAAACAGAAAACAGTTATTTTAAATTGTAATAATATTTCACAATATTTTACTGTATTTTTGATCAAATAAATGAGAGCATTAAAAAATAAATATTTCTGTCCCCAAACATTTGAACTGTAGAGTATAAATAATTAGAAAAGCATAAGACTCAAGTGTCAATATTTGACCACTGTTACAGAATAAAAATTTTATAGTGATGCCAATTTCATGAATTGTGTCTGGAGGTCAACTTTTATTTATGAACCATGACTTTGGTAAAGTTGGTTTTATATTCGCACATTCGGACATCCGTATTCAATAGCCTTGTCAATCACACTACATTGGACATTCAGTGGACATTCACAAGTAAATATGCCATTAAAACAATACTTGCCTATTTTGATCGACTGTGAAAAATGTTTTAAGTTGACAATCGTTGGTTGTCAATATCATGTCGCTGCTTAAAATTCGCAAACATTAATTTATTGCACATTTATTGGAAAGTCTGAATTTATCAGAAGTCCGAATGTGCGAATATAAAACCAACTTTACCGAAGTTGAACCATGGTGGAGGAACACATTATTTCCCTGAATGCTCTAATTCATCTTATCAAATTTCAATGCCAATGAAGTTATTTGAAAAAAAAATGCAATGGACATTTTTTTGGTCCTGTTACACCAACAATGTTGAAAAACTGTTTAACTTCAGACTAAGACACTTTCATACCTTCCAGTGGTTGATATTCCCCACACTTTCTCTGTGCCTGTAGTTTCATTCTGCAGGGTTCTTCGGCTAAAACCCAGACCGACTCTGTCATAGGTGCACACCTAAGAAACAACAGATCACAGATCATCAAGTGTCATGAAAATGAGAGCAGAAGAAACCTCAACTGACACTCATAATTGATCAATTCTTTAGGAAACTTAATCTACAAATAAAGTGTGCATTAAAACCACTGTAAAATTTACAAAGTTGCATAATTTCACCATCAAAATCATCAGTTCATCTTTATCATCGATCATCGCAAATGTTTGTAATGCAGTCACTGTAATGCATTTTGAATCTCCAGCACACCAAAACAGTAGATTTGTGATGAGAAATCAAGGTTTGACAGCATGTCGCAGAAAAGCTTCACTGCCTCACCTTACTAAAGCACATGCATTGAAAGCTGAAATCATGTATCTTTGCTGGAGATGAAGAAAAATCAATAATGTCTTTATGGCCTTTATGTTCTCTTTGGACTCAAATCAATGAAAACTCTGGTGCTGGCTTGTTTATTTAATGTTGTACATGACTGCAGTGAAATGCTTTCTCTTATCATCTCGTTAATGAAAGAGATTGCATTATATCATTCTAAACAGAAAGCATACATAAAACTTCCCAACTACCTGACAGATATCACTGAAATAGGAGTTGTAAGCTTGTGAGTTATGCAGTATGTGACGAGAACAAGACTGGGCAACAGTAAAGTCATAGTCAACACATCAAGTACTGATCAACTGTGCTGTCCTCGCTGACGGCAAGAAGAAACTAACATACAGTACTGTACAGTACAACATGTCATTCAATTCGCATATGAATTACTCAATTATTGATTCAGTCAAATCATACGCAAGAGTCATTGGGTCTCATTCACATAAGAGTTGAAAACTTGTGTATGAATATTCTCACAAACAAAACATGATACACCAATAACTTTTGTACTATAATTTATTCTAATACATACTGTACAAAAAAAATGGCAAAATGTGTTAACCCCCTAGTGCCGCCATGGGAAATGAATGGGAAATGGGCAAAAATACGAAAATACACATTCATATGTTTTCAAACGTCCAGTACTCCTGCTGGCAGTTTGTTTAAACTGACCTTTGTTGATAATGAAAGACTCTCTTGCACATGGTACCAAACATCTGAAGACATTCCCGCTGGAGCATCAAGAAAAACTGAAACACAAATGAAACATCACTTTCACTGTGCACAACTGACAATATAAAGATCAGATTTTTCATTTTTGAATGAACTTTTATTTTAACCTACCAACTGGTCTTCCATATCCTTTGCACAACAGATGGATCTGTTGGCCGAGGCCGATATCAATCAGCTGAGCACCTGCAAATAGAAAGAAATCTTAAAACAAATGAGCTAAAAAACAAACTTTCAGTGGTTAGCAAACTGCACATGATCCTAAAGTCTTCCTGAAGAGATGAAGAGGTCTCACTTGTGGGTGACAGCACCTGCCCCTCTCTCTGCAGTGAGGCGTAGTTCAGGAAAGCTGGAGTGAAGATGATGAAGAGCAGAACCTTCGTCCAGAAGGATACAACAGCCCAGCAGCTCCTCTGAGAGACAGTCACATGAGGAACAGCAGAGTCCTCTGATGTCTGTGGGTGAGCAGATCACATGACATGAAGAGGTGACAACATTGTCCAGGGACAGGGTATACTCCAACAAAAACTACTTAAAAACGTTTAATGCAGTTTTTAGGCCTGATACACCAATAAATTGACCATTTTTAGATTTTCTGCATCATCTGATAACCCTTCTATCAGTTTCAAAATTTAACAGCCATGGCAACATTCATTTTAATTTTGCAAACATGCAACCACAATTTTTAATTATTACATTTTAATTTCTTTATTATTATTCTTCATTATTATTTATTACTTATTATGTGTGTTTATTATTAAGAATGGAATATTAAAGTCATACAGAACGGTGTATTTACAAAAAAAAATGGTTACAAATAGAAATACAACGATTCTTTGATTTACACCATTGCGATAGTACTCAAAGGGTACTTCAAAATATACCATGGTAATACCAAAGTACAGAAACATGACGTTGCCATGGCACCATGTCCAAAAAAATACCTTTGGTACTACAGTAAAAACCTTACAGTCTATGGTAAAAACGCACATTCAGCCCATGAGTTACAGAGTTCACTGTGTTTCATCACCTTCTTTCTGTCAGGTTTGACACTGTCCGCATCTTCTCGTCCGTTTGTCTTTCTGCGCAACATTTTCTGATAATTTTTCACTCACATGAAAGATAACATATTATATTTGTATGAATGAGCGTCAAATACAGCATGGAGACACTTCCGCATTGACGGGGACCCATTAGGAGCCAAACGCGTTTCGTTAAAGCTTATCCGCGATGAGAGCATTTCAGCTTAAGAAAATTTATGCTATTCATTTAAGTACTAAACTACTATGTGACCGTATGTTTTGTGTATAATTATATTATTATACACTGAGCGTTTTGATTGTTTAGTTAGGCCTATTAAATTGTCAAAATGTAAAAAATAAAACAATAATTAAAAACCGGTTTGCCTATTATTAGACACTTAAAAATTAAAATCACTTTCATTTTATGGAACAGAGGAAGTCATTTATTTTTATGTTTATTTTATTTTTTAACTATATTTACATTTATTAATTTAGCAAACGCTTGATTCACAAATGAGGAACGTCAAAAGCAACCATTTAAAATGCATTGAATATTCAATAACAGTATTCATACAAAAATATTTGTAGTAGACTACATAATGCCAAGTTTCAAGTATAAACTAGATTTAAAAACTAGATTAATAAGTATATATAGTATATATATATATATATTCACACACACACACACACACACACACACACACACACACACACACACACACACACACACACATACACACACATACAGTACAGTCCAAAAGTTTTGAACCACTAAGATTTTTAATGTTTTTAAAAGAAGTTTCGTCTGCTCACCAAGGCTACATTTATTTAATTAAAAATACAGTAAAAAACAGTAATATTGTGAAATATTATTACAATTTAAAATAACTGTTTAAATATATTTGACAAAGTAATTTATTTCTGTGATGCAAAGCTGAATTTTCAGCATCGTTACTCCAGTCTTCAGTGTCACATGATCCTTCAGAAATCATTCTAATATGCTGATTTGCTGCTCAAGAAACATTTATGATTATTTTCAATGTTGAAAACAGTTGTGTACTTTTTTTTCCAGGATTCCTTGATGAATAGAAAGTTCAAAAGAACAGCATTTATCTGAAATACAAAGCTTCTGTAGCATTATACACTACCGTTCAAAAGTTTGGGGTCAGTAAGAATTTTTATTTTTATTTTTTTTAAAAGAAATTAAAGAAATGAATACTTTTATTCAGCAAGGATGCATTAAATCAATCAAAACTGGCAGTAAAGACAATTATAATGTTACAAAAGATGTGATACAATCATGTGACACTGAAGACTGGAGTAATGATGCTGAAAATTCAGCTTTGCCATCACAGGAATAAATTACTTTGTGAAATATATTCAAATAGAAAACAGTTATTTTAAATTGTAATAATATTTCACAATATTACTGTTTTTACTGTATTTTTAATTAAATAAATGTAGCCTTGATGAGCAGACGAAACTTCTTTTAAAAACATTAAAAATCTTAGTGGTTCCAAACTTTTGGACTGTACTGTATATATACACACACATTTTAAACATTTTAAATAACTTTAAATATAGGCCTACGTCTTTTTATTTTATTTTTTTTATTTATTTGTTCAATATAGTTCTTCTAACTTTACTTTTTTAAATAAAAATGAATAAATAAACATTTAAATAAAATTAAATAAAAATAAAATTAAAACTGATATCCATGTTTTCAACAGCACTGTTTGTAATTGATTCATTTACACAGAACAGATTCCAGACAAGTAGTAGAATTACAGATTTTCATTAAAGTTTAAGACACTACTGTAGGGGGAAACAGACGTACAGTAGGCTACTAAATAATATTTTCACACATTTTCCATAATTGGAAATGACAAAACTCTAAAAATATGAACTATAAAACAATCAAATCTACACACAAAATGAGAAAAGCAAAAAATGTAAAAAATGAAAGCATTGTAAAGTCAGTTTTAATGTGACCTTCATTACAAATGGATGCCTTTTTATCCCTCTAAAGGCTGAGATGAATGCAAAGGTTCTGTGCTGCACCACTTTAATACTAAAAGTCTTGCAATGAAACATCTGTCCTGTAAGAGGTGCTGTGTGACATTATCTGACTGTCACTTGATCCATTTACACAATAACCATCTTAAACCACATTGTATGTCACACTCGCAGAAGGACACTCGAGATCAGTTGAGATGTCGAGGCAGAGCTGCTCTATAAGAGAATATTTAGTGTGACAGCAGAAATAACGGTCACTTTAAAGGTCACTTCCAGCACTGCAAGCTTATACATGAGTGTGAGTGAATTTAACATACTCCACAGGATACTGACCCTTTTCAAGTCCTGTATAGGTCCAGTTCAGAGTTGAATTATGTATACAGTGCTGCTAGTCATTCTAAGGGCAATGCTTCTGTTGCAGATGTAATGTATGTAAATTATGATTTTATGCATCCTTGCTTTCACTGCAGGTTTACGTCAAGAGTCCAGCATCCATATTGAACAGACTCTAAAGCCTGTGAGCAACCTCAGTTAGTGTCAGTTTGTTTCCTTTTTAGATGAGGTAGGCCATGTTAAACTGAACAAATGTAGATGTTCAAGGCTCTTCTCTGCAGGAACCCTAAGGAAAATAAAACAACAACGACATCAAGTGCCAGGAAATGTAAGACTTCACGCTGTGCCTCAGACAGCAGGTGTACTGTCATGTGATCGCAAGCGTGGCTCTCTGCCTGTCATTCACAGCAATCACTGAACGATACCACCGCCAAACACCGCAGAAGGGCGTTTGTTTTTTTCACAGAGTGTCAATCATCACGATCTGTTCAAACACGTCTTTGCCACAGTCAAATTGACAGTAATGCCAGAATTATCATGTCTGTTCAATCTGCACATGAGATTTTAAAGGCAATAAATGCATCATGTGAGTCACATGAGGTACATCACATCAACAAAAAAAGTGTAATACATGGTATTGCTTTCTGAATAAAACAAAACTTATCTGCTAGTTGCCAAGTTGTCAAATATGTTACAAGCAAACTGCCACGGCACACACTGCAAGTGTCTCAAATTTTTAATGTCTGTCATATGTACAATGATTATCTTAAAAGTCTTCGGAGAATATAATTTTTTGCAGATACAGTATTAAAACTGAGGTTAGACCACTGCAGTCACATTGATTACTTTAATGATGTATTTACTACATTTCTAGGGCTTGAAAGTAGTTGCGTACTTTCAATGGAGGGACAGAAAGGTATAACAATACCCTGCTATACAACTATACCCTAAAAGAATATCAGAATCAGCATTTTAGATATTTAAAATGTAAAATGTAAAAAAAAAAAAAAATCAGTCAAAATAAAGATGACCATGAAAGTAGCATACTGTAGTTGACGCAAGTAACGTAGTTGACAGGGTGCATTGTTACAATGACCACACAAGCCATTTACATGTGAAGATCTCTTGCAAATAAACAATATATAGTTAATTTAAAAAAAAAATATATATATATATATATATATCCCTTAAATTGGTTCAATTACTCACCCTCATGTCATTCAACCCGTAAGACTCCTTCATCTTCAAAATCCAAGGTAAGATATTTTACTGAAATCTGAGAGATTTCTGACCCTCCATTGACAGTCTATGCAACTACCACTTTGAAGCTTCAAAAGGTCCATAAAGAGATCGTAAAACTAATCCATTTGAATTGAGCAGATTGGTCCAAATTTTCTGAAGAGACTTCATCACTTTATATGATGAACTTAGGCTTTTGTTTTACATATAAATATTGATCAGTGAACATAAACAGAATAAGCTCAACCGAAACTGCTGGATGCATGAGAACAAACCTTATAAACGTGTGGCATAACACATGAGAATAAACCTCATTGGTTCTCACACGTCAAAAGAACATGCTTGAGCTTTTGTTTAACACAACTGAAGTGTGCGTTTATGAATGTTTATATAGGCCTATGAATAAAAGCCTAAATTCAATCTGTTCATCACATATAAAGAGATTGAGTCTCTTTTGGACTAAACCGCTCAATTCAAATGGATTAGTTTTACAATCTCTTTATAAACTTTTTGGACTCTCAGTGGAGGGACAGAAATCTCTCAGATTTCATTATAATACACTATATTGCCAAAAGTTTTGGGACGCCTGCCTTTACGTGCACATGAACTTTAATGACATCCTATTCTTAATCCATAGGGTTTAATATAGAGTTGGCCCTCCCTTTGAAGCTAAAACAGCTTCAACTCTTCTGGGAAGGCTTTCCACAAGGTTTAGGAGTGTGTTTAAGGGAATTTTTGACCATTCTTCTAGAAGCGCATTTGTGAGGTCAGGCACTGATGTTGGACAAGAAGGCCTGGCTCACAGTCTCCGCTCTAATTCATCCCAAAGGTGTTCTGTCGGGTTGAGGTCAGGACTCTGTACACAGATCAAGTTCCTCCACACCAAACTCGCTCATCCATGTCTTTATGGAGCTTGCTTTTTGCACTGGTGCGCAGTCATGTTGGAACAGGAAGGGGCCATCCCCAAACTGTTCCCACAAAGTTGGGAGCATGAAATTGTCCAAAATGTCTTGGTATGCTGAAGCATTAAGAGTTCCTTTCACTGGAACTAAGGGTTCAAGCCCAACCCCTGAAAAACAACCCCACACCATAATCCCCCTCCACCAAACTTTACACTTGGCACAATGCAGTCAGGCAAGTACTGTTCTCCTGACAACCACCAAACCCAGACTCGTCCATCTGATTGCCAGACAGAGAAGCGTAATTCGTCACTTCAGAGAACACGTCTCCACTGCTCTAGAGTCCAGTGTCGGCGTGCTTTACACCACTGCATCCGACGCTTTGCATTGCACTTGGTGATGTAAGGCTTGGATGCAGCTGCTCGGCCATGGAAACCCATTCCATGAAGCTCTCTACGCACTATTCTTGAGCTAATCTGAAGGCCACATGAAGTTTGGAGGTCTGTAGCTATTGACTCTGCAGAAAGTTGGCGACTTCTGCGCACTGTGAGCCTCAGCATGCGCTGACCCCACTCTATGATTTTACGTGGCCTACCACTTCGTGGCTGAGTTGCTGTTGTTCCCAATTGCTTCCACTTTTTTATGATACCACTAACAGTTGACCGTGGAATATTTAGTAGTGAGGAAATTTCACGAATGGACTGATTGCACAGGTGGCAACCTATCACTGTACCACGCTTGAATTCACTGAGCTCCTGAGAGCGACCCATTCTTTCACAAATGTTTGTAAAAGCAGTCTGCATGCCTAGGTGCTTGATTTTATACACCTGTGGCCATGGAAGTGATTGGAACACCTGAATTCAATGATTTGGAGGGGTGTCCCAATACTTTTGGCAATATAGTGTATATTTATTTGTGTTCCGAAGATGAACGAAAGTCTTACAGGCTTGGAACAACATGAGGGCGAGTAAATGATGATAGAATATTAATTTTTGGGTGAACTAACCCTTTAATCCTTCACCATCTTGATTCACCCTCATGCTCGTACACATGATGTTCACACAAACACTCAGTCTCCTCTGACACATATAGGGTTAAATTATAAGAGAGAAAAAACTAATCTATGGCAAATAATTCATTATCATCAGAGGACACAGAAGGGTCACACTATTTTCAAGAGTTGGCTCTACATTGTAACTTTGTTGACAATTTCACCATTTTCACTCATAATTTCAATGGCAGGCCTAGTCTGGCCAAACAAATGTTATTTTCTTGATCACGTTAATCATAAATTAAAAATTTTATTTGAAGTAAAATCATAAAATATTGCAAACCATAACAATGTACTCAGCATAGTTGATGGCCACTTAATATAATCCTTGACAATAGTTTATTCGTGATAAAATAAATTAAGAGGACTTTTACTTTTATTTTAATGTGTTCAAAATATCTGCCAGAAAAAAAATGATGCTGCTCAAATGGTTTTGGGATAAACCATTTTTTAGTTTTCAGGGGGTGTTTGGTTAGTAACATAGTTGACAGACTTTTTGAGGACATAAGCAAAATGAAAATATTTTCTTATTTGAAAGAAAATTAAATTTAAACTCAATCTATCTTCTAAGGTTAAATTTAATATAGATAAACCAGACTTTAACATTTTTTATTCATTATTTTGAATTTAAGACCAACTCACTTCAAAAAGCGGACGATGCAAAAACTGTAATTTAAGGGACATAAAGGCAATTTCAAGCAAACTGATCCATTTCAGTCTATGTTTTCTATAACACTGACATTCAAAGGTAAATAGTAAAATTTCAAATTTTGTAGCAGATTAGCCTTAAGGTTGCAGATGCTTTTGCCAGTTCAATGTATATATTTTTATCATGATTTGTGTTGGGAATCAAGCCCTTGACCTTGGCATTGAGAGCCCCTGCTCAGAAACAATCTTTTACCTGCAGGATGCTTTCAGAACTTAGCAGTGGAGAAACTCACAGTAAATGGATGAAGAAGGTCCGAGACTGTAGCCCTGCATTAGATTCATTGCAGTAATTAAATGAAAGCAGGCAGATATGGATGATAAATGGCAGTTATTGACGGGACTGTCAGGTAGCGTGGGTGTCAGATATTTTTAAACAGCGGC
The DNA here is from genome assembly GCF_018812025.1 of Megalobrama amblycephala. NCBI lineage: Eukaryota > Metazoa > Chordata > Actinopteri > Cypriniformes > Xenocyprididae > Megalobrama > Megalobrama amblycephala. The sequence goes on from NC_063056.1 coordinate 32,153,619, forward strand.
GTTGAGGCCTTTAGGGTTGTGTTTCCAGAGGCTGTCATGAGCTCAATCTCCTGCAGCTGTTTCTGTCTGGCCTAATTAAACTCTGGGACGACTGATCTCATTAAAATCAAACCGTACAGAAGACAGAACAGAATCTGACCATTAATATCCAGAGGCGCAAACCATTATGTAATCAGCTGGAAAATGTTATTGTTTGTATTGTGGAAGTATATATAGAGATTTGTGTAGAACTCTAATTAATGTAATCAGCGTTTGCCATGTTGTCGGCACAGACAGATAAAGACTATATACGTAATAATGATTTTACCAGCATAAAATCTGAACATGAATGGAATAATGTATAACTGATGTATTATTTTTCACAAAATTGTACATTATTTAAATTTGTCCTGTGCATTTTTACCCATTTTACCCGAATCACAATACTTTTCCTAATTTGCATTTTCATTTGTTTTTCTGGAAAGATGTTTTCACAGAAAATCTCTTATAGGTTTCTGTTAACACCTGAGATATGTTAATACATTCATTCCAGAAACAGTAAATCGACTGAAATCACATCATGTCTGTCTGCAATTAAGGAAGAGGCTGTTTATGAACACAATTTCAGTGAGTAATCATCATTGATTTCAAATAATTAGCCAAGAAAATAGGAACATGTAGGAGGGTTGCAATAAAAGAAACATTTTTCATCAACCTTTCTGTGTCATTAAAGGAATAGTAAAAGAGGACCAATAATGTCCCTTTTACAAGATGTAATATAAGTCTCTGGTGTCCCCAGAATGTGTCTGTGAAGTTTCAGCTCAAAATACCCCACAGATCATTTATTATAGTTTGTCAAATTTGCCCCTATTTGGGTGTGAGCAAAAACACACCATTTTTGTGTGTCCCTTTAAATGCAAATGATCTGCTGCTCCCGGCCCCTTTCCAGAACAGGGGTTTATGTAAATGTTGGGGTTTGTGATGTCACCATCCCGGGAAAAAGCTTGTTGTAGTCCCTACCAGCCGTTTGTTGTAATCCCTTTGCATTGAACTTTGAGCGTTGCATCTTTGCAGATGTTGTTTATGCTCAAACAGCAACATTACACACTAACTACAGTTTAAAAAGTGAAATCATAATCAAGGACCCCTTTAATACAAAGATTTCAAATTTGTCCTTCACAGTCTTCTAAAGTCATATCTTTGCGTAAGTATCTTTGAGTGAACTATTAGCTACACTGCTTTCTATTAGATTTAAACTTAAGATTAGCAAAAACTGTGTTGGATAATACATTCACCTCATCTCAAAGAGTTCACAAACACTGAGTGTGTGACGCAAAATAAAACAGAGAGAAGCAGCTGTCAGATGAACTGTCAATCATCCCAAAGCTAGCAACTCTGTCTACAGAAATCTTGTCTCTCTGAGGAAGATGATGCATTTTTAATGAACCATTTAAAGGGCATAACTCTGGCAGACTAGACACCATGTGGGTACGAAGAGTCGGTTTGCATACTGACGCAGCGGTAATATTTCTATAGCCTACATATTTGCAATACTCATAAATAAGACATTTTAGAGTATGTAGGTCTTGACTCGTGTTGAGTAGAATTTGCATTCACATGAACTTCCAAGTAAATATACTTTTTTACAATCAAAGCAAAAACACTGACTTATTCCTACCCAGAATAGCTTATTTGCTATTAAGTGATAACCAGTATACCAATAGGTGAAATGTGGTACTGCACTTTGTTTTTTCTTTGTTATCAGGGTAAATATTAAAAAGAGAGTTGTGTGTATCTGTGCCTTACACCGTTAGCATCTCTGTGTGCAGAAACATATAGTGCGATTTATTTTAGTGAATCAGTTTGTTTGAACGTTTCAGAATGCTTTCACCTGTGTAAAGTGTGAATTGTTTTAGTGAATCGGTTACTTCATACTGTTCAAAAAGCGATTCAGTTGAGGAACGTGTGATTCATTTTAGTGAATCGGTTCCTTCAGACAGTTCAAAAAGCTGTTCACCTGAGGAAAGTGTGATTCATTTAAGTGAATCAGCTCCTTCAGACTCAAAAAGCAATTTACCTGTGGGAATTGTGATTCACTTTATTGAATCGGCTCCTTCAGACTGTTCAAAAGAAATGTGATTCACCTGAGGGAAGTGTGATTAATTTTAGTGAATTGGTTCCTTCAGACAGTTCAAAAAGCTGTTCACCTGAGGAAAGTGTGATTCATTTTAGTGAATCAGCTCCTTCAGACTCAAAAAGCAATTTACCTGTGGGAATTGTGATTCACTTTATACACTTTGTTCTTTTAAGGGAATCAGTTCCTTCAGACTGTTCAAAAGTGATTCAGCTGAGGGAAGTGTGATTCATTTGAGTGAATTATGACATTATGACATCAATGTACCGCGAGAGTGATTCAAAAGCATAAGGAGTCATATACACTCTAAACGCTCTCGCAGTATTTTGATGTCATATGCCGATCGGTCTGTGCAGCGCTGATGAATCTCGAATAAGCCTAAAAGCAATTCACCTGAGGGTAGTGTGATTCATTTGAATGAATCGGCTCCTTCAGACTGTTCAAAAAGCGATTCACCTGAGGGAAGTGTGATTCATTTGAGTGAATCTGTTCCTTCAGACTGTTCAAAAAAGGCTTGTTCAAGATGCATTGGCACTGCGCAGACCAATCGGCGTATGACATTAAAGTAGTACCGTGAGAGCAATTCAAAAGCATTAGGAGTCTTATGCTCTCCAATCAATCTCGCGGCACTTTGATGTCATATGCCGATATGTCTGCACAGCGCCAACGCGTCTCAAACAAGCCTAAAGCTATTCACCTGAGGGAAGTGTGATTCATTTAAGGGAATCGGTTCCTTCAGACTGTTCAAAAAGTGATTCACCCGAGGGAAGTGTGATTCATTTGAATGAATCTGTTCCTTCAGACTGTTCAAAAAGTGATTCACATGGGGAAATTGTGATTCATTTGAGTGAATCTGTTCCTTCAGACTGTTCAAAAAGTGATTCACAAGAGGAAATTGTGATTCATTTGAGTGAATCTGTTCCATCAGACTGTTCGTAAAGGGATTCAGCTGAGGGAAGTGTGATTCATTTGAGTGAATCTGTTCCTTCAGACTGTTCAAAAAGTGATTCACATGAGGAAATTGTGATTCATTTGAGTGAATCTGTTCCTTCAGACTGTTCGAAAAGGGATTCAGCTGAGGGAAGTGTGATTCATTTTAGTAAATTGCTTCCTTCGCACACTTCAAAACTTTACTATTGATTTATAGGCTATATTAAAGTATAATGTTAACAAGTAAGATCTTTGTTGTCTTTGTGCCAGATAAACAATGCTCTGAATGAAAAAAAAAATACATTTTTGAAATATATTCAGATTTGTGTATTCAGTTTTGAACTGATAAAGTCCATATGAAGATGGAAATATAAGGTACAATAATGCTCCCTATAATGTCAAATTGTACATTGGGGCTCTTGAATGTCCTTGCTTGCTGGTGTCCATGTTTGCCATTAGTTGTTGGGTTGCCTGAGTGGGGCTCAAAAATCGGCACACTACAGATTGTGGATCAGACTCTGAGAAATAGGTCGGAGTGCCAAATCCTACATGCTTTCAGCGGCAAGCAGGGCTGATCCCTGGCTTCAGATACAGCATTCAATGAATGTGATTGCTTTTCCCTATACTGATTAAATAGAGATATGGTGTAATAACACACAACCTTTTCACCTCACTGTCTGGTTATGTGTAGCTGAAGCAATGCACCAAATGTTGAGACATCACTCCCAGCCAACATGAATGTTCTCTGAACATTCAAAACATCCAGATTTTTAAACATTTTATAAACATTTTAAAAACATTATGGGAACATGAACGTTCTTTGAACAATCTGAAACATTAGATGACTATCCAACTAAAACGTTTTAATCAACAATGTATAAATAATGGGTTTGAGCTAATGTTTTGAGAACACTATAAAAGACCAGATAACTTTGAACAAAAGTTCTATTAATGTTACTGGAAGAACATTTGTTCTGAGAACATTTGCCTAGCCTGGAGGAAAAACGTGTTGTTGTTTTTTATTTTTCGTATTCAATTTTGTTTTAAAGAACAACTGGGTTCGTTAAAACACAAAGCCTCATGTTGATTGAGACTCTTGAATGATTTCTCGTGGTTGCTATATATACAGTATATATAATCATTCTAATATGCTGGTTTGCTGCTTAATTATAGATATATTATAACTGTAGATATCCACAAATCATTTTCTATGCTTGCTTCATTCATGCAGTCTGTGACCTTTGACTTCTGACAGTAAAGTAGAAGAGCTCCTCTGTAAAACTCCTGCAGTGCAGCATCTCCTTGACATCTTTCTTGACATTTCCATTGTGTCTTCAGCCATCAGCCATTTTTCTGTGATGTTTCTTCCCTACTGTTCCCAGAGACACACTGTTTCTCCCAGCGGGAAGCTCTGCTGTGATGAACAGATTTTGAACAATTGTAGGCCTACTGCTTTTAACAAACTCACATGCAAAATTATGAATAATAATTCTTATTTAGGCAAGCATGACTTTATTTTACACATCTCTTGATTCCATTTTCCCCCAAAAAGGTTCTTATTCACAATCCAACACTGCATATATCCTGCAAACATCCCCTACTTCATTTCTAGGCCTGACGAAAGACACGCAGAAGAGAACGATTTATTCTCAGTAACAGCCTAATCTGAAGCCAGAACTGAATTTCAGCACACGTTTTCCAGCAGCCGTGTGAGATGTAGCTGTAATTGAGATAACAAAAGCGTTCATGAAAACCCATTTCCCATTTGTGGTATCTGTTCATCAGATATGCTGGGTTCACAGGAAACCGTATCGGCGGTGTAGGAGTCATATCTCTGATGGGCATCGTTGGCCTCTGCTGGGCGCTCGAAGCAAACGGCCGGTGCTCATATCTCCCCCACCTGATTTCCTGCCAATATTAATTTTGCCCTCAACATGTCCATCCAACGGCTCGGGGGATTTTCAGCTCAATATGGACTCCGCCGTCTTAAATATTCTCTTCAAATGTAATGAAAAACTTCAAAGCCCTCCATCATTTCTCTTTTAAATCGTTTATCAGATGTGATTTGAATCGCTCACTGCTTGAATTTCACAAATGCTGCATAAGAATTTATTCATGCAAATGCAGAATTTATTCATGCAAGGTCTGCCTGGGTTATTGTTGTTACTTTAAAGTGATGTTTTCTAGGTTAATCTGTCTACAAAAAAACATTTATTTGTGTGTGTGTGTGTGTGTGTGTGTGTGTGTGTGTGTGTGTGTGTGTGTGTGTGTGTGTGTGTGAAAATGATTCAATGTTAATTTGCTATAAATTATGTAATATATATATATAAATATTTTTAACAAGAAAAATATCTATAATAAATATCTGAGGGGGTCTGTATGCCCCCTTAAAATTGGTATGTTACACCTCAGATGAAATTTATAGGCTATTTGATTCACTGTAATAAGAAATATTTTTTAATTATTTATTAATTTTAAATGCCAAAAACATTTTAATATAAATCCAGTCCTGTTATTGAATGATTATCCCAGACGTAGCATTACCTAAAATTTTGACACTCCGGAAGTGACATCATTTGGACACACTGTAAAACCGAACAGTGAAATTAATTAAATTAAATGAGTTTGTTTCACTCAAATAATAATGAAAGTTCATTGTACTTAATAGAAAAAAGTTGCATGAACTCAAAATGTCATTGTAGTAAGCTGAACTTAATATGATTGAGTTGAGCTGCAGCAGATTTCTAATTCCCAGCATGCTTTGCGTCAGACCATATAAATAACTGTTGAAATTAAGTGTTATTTTGTGTGTTTTTGCACAAGATTAACATATGGAGATATAAGTTAATGTTTAATGTTGTGTTATGTTGGGATTCAGGGGGGTTCTGTTATGTTAGTTTTGTAGGGTTACCACTGTGGTGAAGAGTAGAGCCTGTGGTTAGGTTGAGGATGAGCTGCAAAACATGTAAGACCACATATGTTGTTTGATTACATATATGCAAGTATGTAATGACAGTCTCTCTGATAATTATAATAGCATGTGTTATTTGCTATGTAACATTTAACTAAGATCTGAATGTGATGTTTATGTAAATTAACTGTATGTAATTAAGATTATGATGAGTTGGGAAAGGGATGCTGGTGATGGGATTGTTAGTGAGAGACACCTGTGCACCACATTGGCCTTGATCCGCTTCCATGGCTCTCACCCCCGCCCCACTTGTCACAAAAATTTTAAGTTCTACCAGCTTTAAAAAAATGAGTTAGTTTACTTAAATGTTTTGAGGTAATAAGTTTCCTCAAATGTTTTGAGTATTCTGAACTTATTGGGTTTTACAGTGCACTTTCTGGAAGGCATGGGAAGGTGGGGGCAGGCCCGCTCAAATTTCTGATTGTTTAAAATAAAAATGCTGTCTTTCAAACATTAATTGGTGGATTCTCTGAACTGTGCTGCTGATATTATGGACATTTATAATATTTGCCCTTAAAGACTCCGCTTTGTCATGTTAAAGGTAGTTCCATGGTTTGAATTATAGCCGCCATCTTAAGCTTTTTCGAGATGCATCAGTGACATCAAAGTACAACGAGAGTGATTCAAAAGCATAATGAGTCGTATGCTCTCCAAATGCTCTCGCGGTACTTTGATGTCATACACCTCTCTCCTCTCCACCTTCAGCTGGTGTGTGGTGAGCGCACTGGCGCCGTTGTACTGTGGCTGCCGTCGCATCATCCAAGTGGATGCTGCACACTGGTGGTGGATGAGGAGAGACCCCTGATATGATTGTAAAGCGCTTTGGTTGTGCATATGAAAGCGCTATATAAATGCCTCATTCATTCATTCATTCATTCATTCATTCATTCATCGGTCTGCGCAGTGCCGATGCATCTCGAACAAGCCTGTTCATGTATCCCCATTCAATGTGATAAATAGCTTCAAAATTCACCTCTAAACAAACCTTCAGTTTGTAGTCATTTTGATAATAAATGTAACACACCTCTATAGTTGAGAATAGCTAATCAAAATTAACCTCACAGGGACTAAAGTGTTGTGCTTCAGAAACAGAGAAAAAATCTCTTGTGTGCTTCATGAAGCAAACACGTGGAAATGTACATTTTCTCTTAGCGAGCCATTATCACATTCATGAGAATCCTGACATTTGTGAATACGTTGCCCTTTCTTATGCAAATAGCTCTTTTTCTTGCTTTCTTCCCTAATATGTGGATATGAGGATCATGTGACTACCAAAGTATCTGAGAGACATGTAAAAAGGGGCACTATTATCTAAGATGGTTTCTGCTGAAGGTCATCGGTTTCTGTGGCTGCCATCTCAACCCTGCTGTTCTGCTGTCAGTCTTTTCATACAGATAATGGTGACCTCTCAGACATCAGCGCATGTAGATAAAAGGGGATACGGACCCTAGAGTTTTGTTACAAAACCTATGGTTCCATGCAGAACCTTTAACATCCATGGAATTTTTCCACTGCAAAACAGGTTCTTTATAGTGGAAAAAGAATAGTGGAAAAATGTTCTTCAGACAAAGTAAAAAAATGTTCTTTTAAAGGGGACATAGCATGAAAATCCGTCTTTTTCCATGTTTAAGTGCTTTAATCTGGTCCCCAGTGCATCTACTGTACCAACCCAGCAAATTTGAAAAAGGACAACCCAGTAACTTTGTTTTGGTAAGCCTTTCTCTGCAAGCATGTGAAAAAACGAGCCACTCAGAGGGGATCTTATTAAAATATTACAGTCCGTTAATCTGCACGTTTCCACTCACTGCGCTGTAAAAAAAAAAATTCGCAAGCGAAAACAGTGTACCAGTTCTAAGGCCATGGCAAAAGTTCAAGCAAAGCATGCTAACTGCTCTGTCGTTGGCTGCACAGACGAGCACAGAATAATATTTAGAGTCTCTATAGATTGGATAGCCTGTAAATTGACCCTGGCAAGCTCAATTGCTAAAAAGGTGCATTTCTGTCCGAGCGGTATTTTGGAAAAAATATTAGACCATTCACAGCATTTGATAGCAATCATAAACATTAGTCTGGTGTGTATGGCTCTGTAGGTAGGCTTACGCTGTTTATGTGGGCATCCATACGGGTTTTGCACCAGTGATTAACATGACGGCACATGCTAGTCGATGAGTTGAATCAACTTCACAGCAACTCCATTTAGAAACGTTCAGTTGTATTCTAAAAGTTGTAACTTCTTCCTGAGTCTCTCCATCAGTGTCTGACTCCAGTTTGAACAATGTAAGGCTGATCACCATTACTGACAATCGTCATTTTGGCTGCGTGAGATTCTCCAGCTTTGTTGTTGTTGAGCAACTGAAGCAAGCTCCACCCTCTTTTGGAAAGCAGGCAGTTCATTTGCATTTAAAGGGACACACACAAAAACAGTGTGTTTTTGTTCACACCCAAATAGGGGCAAATTTGACAAGCTATAATTAATGATCTGTGGGGTTTTTTTAGCTAAAGCTTCACAGACACATTCTGAGGGCACCAGAGACTTATGAATCTTTTCATCTTGTGAAAAGGGCATAATAGGTCCCCTTTAAGTATTTGCCTATTTAAATCCAAACAGTGACTTTTTTGGAGGGCTGGGCAGTGTATTTTGCAGCCTATTGTTTAAAATTGACTACACTGTTAGAAAGTGTTGGGTCACCACTACACTAAGGTTCTACAGTATACAACCATATGGTTCTTGACTCGGTTTCAGAACCTTTATGCCAAATAGGTTCTACAGTAGAAATGTCTTAAATGATTGCATAATAGATTCATGTTTAACTTGATATTGCAGTTTATTTCTAGTGATAAAGTATATTTATGAGCTGTTTAATTCATTATTCAAAACTGAATTAAAATTCTAAATTAATTAAAACTAAATAATTAATTAAAACTAAATCCATAAAATGATCATGGGAAGCCCTAAAAGGTTCAAAATAGAGTATGAAGCACCTAACAGAAGCCTTTAAGGTTCTATATAGAACCATTTCTTCTAAGAGTTTATAGTGTCGTGGTACAAGCAGCTATATGTTCAAATATCTTCCCATGTATAGATAGCAGAGTAGAGGATGCAAACACAATTCATCGCTGGTTTAAATCTCTCTCTCTCTCTCCCACTGACTCTCTGACTTATTTATGAGAGCCCACCAGGGTGTTCATGGGAAGGCATCAGAGGCATCCGTCACAGCTCTCTTGGTATCCACACAGCACCCATCGATTTCCACCTCTTGCGGCGGACACTCGCCATCAATCAGTATGGTAACAAGTCTTCATTTCTTCTGGGAAAACCCATTCTTTGACTTCCAATGGCTGATGACAACAGACAGTGGAATAAATTTTAAAATTAGAACAGCAAACTAGAATTTGTCATACTGCTGCTAATATCAAATGACGTCATGCTCATGATTTGTATTTAATTACATCAATAAAATTTGCATTTGATTTACAAAACAATTATCTATTGCTTTCATTTTATGTAAAAATGCAAATGTCTCAAGCATGTGAACACTCAATCATTTATACTTCTCTCAAAACCAACATATGAATGCAAACAATTTTGACCTTAAAAAAACAGAGATAATTCCGTTAGACCCATATCAGTTTAACGTGGTTTCATCTTCTCTTCGACTCCAGCTCTGAACAGCGAGTGGATCGAACAAGGCCGGAACAGATTATATTACTGCATTAAAACACATTATGTAACACATCTACAGTCATATTCATATCAGGAAAAGGTGAAAAACCTTTAAACCAATCGTCTTGGTTAGTAGCTCCATTAATCTACATGAAAGCTGCAGTTTGCAGATTAGATAACTGTGGACAACTGTCAGAAATCATGGGGTTTTCAAGAACATTTAAATGTACTTTACACACACACACACACACACACACACACACACACACACACACACACACACACACACACACACACACACACACACACACACACATACATTGGGTTTTCATGTTTTATGGGAAGATTCAATAATCTATCTATCTATCTATAAGCTATTCTATATGTTTATATAATGCAATGATCTTTTGATAATTTTGTACTTGAATTTGTTTCTTATACAGGAAAAACTAACTTGCTGGTTGGAAAAAAAAACATTATTATTAAACATAATTTCCTGTGTAGTGACAAAAATGATTTGGTATGATCCATTCCTCCCCCTTTCTCAGTGGATCGGTCTGTATTTAGAAGGTCAGATTACTCTGCGTGCGTCTCATCCTGCGCACAGATGCACGTGTGTCTGGCTGCATAAACTCATCACAAACATTCGTGTACGAGAGACCTGGGACATGGAGAGAGCTTCATTTTAAAGAGTGAGTCCTATCATTTATGTCTTCTCTGTTTCTTGCATTTTTAGGGAAAGATGCTGCATTACCTGCATGCTGTGATACAGAAAGTCTTTGAACACCTGGATGATACTAGTAGTTAATGCATGCTGATGTTTATAAGTGGTAAGACTGATGCATTTATAGAGACTGATGGGTGTTGTGGGTTTTGCATGGTGTACAGATACTGAACATAAATAGATAGACATAGTTGCTGTCTATCATTTGGAATTTTTTCTTTTATTTGTTCTTCCAAGTTTTAATAGTGTTACAACTCTGTGTCAAATGACATAATACAAACACAGTTTAAATTTACTTAGATATTTATATTTAGTAAAAGTAAAAGTAAAAAAAAAGAAAAAAAAAGAAAAAAATAATGATAAGTAAATAAAAATGCCTTTACTCTCCATTTACGTTAAGTAAAATATATATATAAGTTTATATATATTTAAATATCTGTATATTATTATTATTATTATTATTGTTGTTTTTAGTTCATTCAGTCTCTTTTTTTCCCCCTTTTTTTTAAAGGTAATCTCCTTTAAAGGTATGATAGCTGTGACAATAATTTCCCTAAATTATTTTCCCTAAATTCTTGCTGTGTTTTGAATGATTTTACTCTTGATTTATGCTACAAAAAGAATGAAGATCCTTCTTATAAAAATAGAACATCTTTATAAGCAATGTGTTTAAATAAGACTGTAGTTCAATTCAAATATGGATGATTCATTGTCAGAATGATTTTCCCTGAGAGCGGCTCTGTGTCTGAAATCAGAGATGAGCACTGACTCAACCCTTGTTGAGAACAGAATTGCATGTTTTTATTTCTTATGGACACTTAAAACTTCTTTAATCAGTACAAATGATGCTCAAAAGTACAAATGTTTCAAAATGACTTTAAATACCCTCTTCATGCACACATCATTGAGTTCAGAGTTCAGATATAAATATGAAAATATGAGAAAATATGAGCAACAGATTTTATTCAATGTTAAAGAAGGACATGTGTGTAATCCACCTCATACTCTAGGGGGAGCTCTCTATCATAGATTTGCTTCTAGAAAACTTTTGAGTTTCAGAGAGAATCAAAAGGCAGCCTGAGACCTTGAATCTGTTTTTTGTGTCATCATAGACTAAATATTGAACAAGCTGTCCTGAGTAGGGACTTTAAATGTGCCTGATATGTATAAAACATTGAATTATTTTAAGTGCATAGAAAACTCTCTGCATTTTGCTCTGAAGCAGTCTTTGGAGAAAAATATTTTTACTTTTTTTTTTTTTAACTAACTTGCCCAATTAACTGTGTCCTAGTGCTAGTGTTGCATACTGAAATGAAATGTGACACATCTTTCACATGATTGTTGAGAACAGTCTTTACCCATGGTAAAATCAATGTAAAGTGTATCCTGTGAATATTAAGCGGTACAGTTTAATATTCTTTGACATATGAGTTCAGAGAACCGCAAGCCCATGAGGATTTGATTTATCTATAATGAATAAATCCTTCCCCTTTACTCCTCAGTTCCTACAGAACATAGACACTCTGACAGTCATGTTTCAGATAATACATTTCACTCTTAATAAGAAGCCTCGGCGTGGAACAGCAATCAAAGGTGCTCGTTTTATAGCTAAATTTAAAGATATAATTCTTGACAACTGTTTCCTTTACTCGTGACAGTAAAAAGTGACAGCAGCTACAACTGTTCAAGGCTACAGTGTCATTGGCTCCACTGTCTGGAAGATCAGTTTTGAGATTTCCTAGAAAACACAGTTTATGTGCTATACAGTAAGACGTGTATCTGATTCAGCTAGGTTACTATGGCATAAAGACCATTTTGATTTTATGTTCTCCAGCGATACTTATTAGTAACAAAGACCTAAATAACAAAATAATAATAATTATTACAATTATTTTTATTAAACAGGCATAAATATTCAAATACAGTATATACACTATATGTACATATCTATGTGTTTTGGTTGATTTTTAAAAAACATCGCTCTTTATTGCAATTATTCATTTATTTTAAAATGTAATTTACGCATGATCCTTCAGAAATCATTCTAATATGCTGATTTTCTGCACAAGAAATATTTCTTATTATTATCAATGTTGAAAACAGGTGTGCTGCTTAATATTTTTGTGGAAAATGAGAGTACTTTTTGTAACAATGTGAAGTATTGTCACTTTTGATCAATTTAATGTGTCCTTGCTGAATAAAATAATTTTCTTTCTTTCTTTCTTTCTAGTTTATTGTTAAAACAATGTCGACTAACAAATGCACATACTTTTGTTCTGGCTTCAGATGCCAAAAGCTTAAAAAGCTTGAAAGTCATTTTCATATGTGATAAATGTCATCATGTCTTTGCATGCCATTTATTTTCTATTTTTCTAATTGCACAGTGGACCTTTTAGTGGATCTCTTAGTGAAATTAAAATTCAGCTCTATTCTCTTTGAAAGAGAAAGTCACATGCAAGAATGAACATCATGACAGCTTGTCTCTCTCAGATTCGTTCAAAATGAAGGTTTCACTTCAGTTTTGACGGATCACTCATTTACAGCAAATAATACTGAAAGGTTTCTAATTAAATCTATGGCTCTGTTCCAACACCAAGTGAGCTGCCTTGCAAGAAGAAATTTCTCTCACTTCGCCCTCTTGGATACAATGGCTGTGTCCGGAAGCTTACAAATGCTGATTTTGGAGGATGCATTCTAAGGTAGGAAGGTATCAAGGCACATCTGAATCCAATGTTAGGTTTACTTCCCGTCTCCTGAGATGCCTTCATCTGATCAATTTTTGAAGGCAAAACTGGGTCCCCCAGTAAAAATCGCATTCCGGAGGGTAAAATCTGCATTTTTTGGTGGGGTTCCCCTGCTAAAATTTGCACTCCTGGGGCTAAATATCATATTTTTGGGGTCGCTTCAACCCTCGGACATGAAAACAGCCCATGGCAACAGTGTTAAAGTAGCCCAATTCCGCAGGAAAACTGCAGACTTGGCAACACTGGAGTGGATTCCTAAATACCTCTGATTGGCCTTTGTGTTCACACGCTCATCAGATATGTCTGTGATTGGCTACAATGATCAATGCATGGGAGCATTCGAATTTGAAAGCGTTTTGAAAGTGGGAACCTATCAGCGGACCGGTCCACTGATAGATGCCTGCTTTTAAACATGACGCTCGGTGAAAAACGTCATTGATATTTACAACATGTTTGTGAAGCATTTATCATGGTAGCTAATCACAGACGTATCTGATGAGCATGTGAACACAAAGGCCAATCAGAAGTGTTTATGAATCTGCTCAAAGCATCATATTTTTAAAATTTCAGTACCGACTGTACTGATCGCAGTCGGTACTTTTGGAAACACTAATTTCTAGTGAGAAATTACTATTGTAGTAATTAAATATTTGCTTAGTTGACCAAAGCTTGCTCTATTTTGCTGTAGATCATTAAATCGCTACACTGCCGTGTTGGGTGTAACGCGTTACTAAGTAACGCATTACTGTAATGAAATTACTTATTCACTGAAAAAGTAAAGTAAGGGATTACTGTACATTTTTAGGTAATTTAATTACAGATACTTATAATGTACTTGCGTTACATACTGTAAATTAGTTCAACGGTTCTGTTTAAATCAATATTGAATTTAAAAATCTAAATGTGTCGTCTAAGGTATAAGTGAACGCTGCCTCTTTAAAATCGTTAGCTGTAGTGCAGTTGCGCGTGAGTTCACAGCTTCGCACCAGCTGGCTGCCTAGTCGCTGTCTGAAGATGTCGGCAGAAGCGAGTGGTTGTTTTGCAGAATGGAATCCAATCCAATTACTTCACTTTTTTGACACAGGTAGGCAAGAACATTACGGTAAAATGTAAGCTATGTCCTAGGGAGAAAAACTGTGCGCGCTGTCTGAGAGACGGTCTTCAGTCAGTGCGCTCTCAACCAAACCGCACACACATACTCTCACAAGTGTCAAATTTTCGCGGTTTATTACACATAAACGTTCAAATACACACACAGTTATGTCAAAATGCCCGTCTTGGCGTATATTCGCGTTGGTTATGTGAATGTGAACAGCATGTGTAACAGCATATTGTCTCCGTCCATTAGGTCTTAGTGACAGCAGCCTGTAAAACATGCTACTGTCTGTATTAACTAACTATTGGCTGTCTGTATTATAAATGATAATCAAACAACAAAAGAAAAGCTTTAATAAGGATTAATCTATATTTAATTTATACAGTTATGACTATGCAGAGTTATTTTTTTATTTGATTATTCAATTTCTGTGGTATTTTTACTTGCTACTATTAGACCTACTTGGAAAAAAATATATTGTTTTATATATTGTATTTTTATATATTTTTACTGTGGTATTGACTTTGGTATCGAGTATTGTGCACTTTTGGTGGTATTGGTACCGACTACTAGATTTTTGGTATAGTGACATCCCTATGTTACAAAAAAAAAATGTAAGTATTATAGAGTAAATAAAAGTATTATAGTATATGTTTTAATAAAGTTAAAATGTTTTAAAAAGCTATAAAAGGCTAAACTATTTCATATTTGACTAAATTATTAAAAGATTTTCCTCTCTATTGTCTATCCGGTCAAGGTTTATTGGGATTTTAATAAGTAATTAGTAAGTTACTTACTGAATAATTAAATTACTTTTCAGACAGCGTAATTAGAAAAGTATTTTAAGTACAACATTGATGATGTAATTAGAAATTAATTACTTTTTTGAAGTAACTTACCCAGCACTGCTCAGAAGTCTGTCCAAAATCAGTTTCATGAGTTACCTTCAAAGGCAGTGAGGCAACAAGTCAGCTATAGCTAAGTTTTCGGACGCAGCCCTTATTTCAAATAGCTTGCCGTAATGCATTCTGGGATTGATGCATATCTATGAAAGATGCATACAATGCTGCCTTTTATAATTTGGCTAAGATAAGGTATCGTAATCATGCTACCTACCATTTAGAACAGACTTAAAATGCTGCCTGCATACATAGTCGGCTCACTAGGTTTTGGAACAGAATCACTGTGTTTGTGTTGTTTTTGTTTTGAACACTGCAACAATGTTTTTTTCTCTGTCTCTGGCATTATAGTGAGCTCTTGCGTAACAGAGTAAATCCTAAATCCAAAGAAGCCGGTCGAGTCCTCCAGGTGGTTGGAGCTTACAGGTTCAGTCTACAGTGATATATCATACAGCCACACTTCATTTATGAATTAATAGTGCGCTTACGCAAACTAGTCAATGATTTATGGGGCAGACGAAAAAAGCTGATATGTCAAGACTTTAAAGATGGTTGTTGTGTGGGACTGCATAAAAATGTATTACGTATGTTTCTTTTTCATGAGGAGAAAATGTCTAAGCTCTAATATCACTATCAGTTTGTTAGTGATAGCACTGCTAACTAATGCAGTGAACATGTGCCATTAGACAGCATGCATTGCAATAATTTTACCATTGATAAGGAGTTCTTAGGGATGATGTGAAGCTTTAACAGTGTTAAAATCATTGTAACATACGGCATTGGAGTGGCATATTGTCTGCAACAATATTCAATAAATAAATTAATTAATAATTGGAATAAAATATTTTGACACCAAGTAATACAGTTCACTAAAATACATTTTGTGTCATAAGAGTAGCCTTGAAAATGAGAGGATCTCTTAAATACTAAGAGCACACTGATCATTAGCTCACAACTTGAACAGCTATTAACTCACAGTTTTCAGATTGCATAATATTTAATAGTTATTATGATAATCAGTTTATAGTGCTGGAGTTCCAGTGAAAGCTTAAAATCCAGAGTGTAAACAGAAGTGAAGTGCCAGCTCTAGATTAGAGAGGGATTTACTCTTTTAAGCCCTGGTAACACAGTGACTGACCCCTGCAGCCTGGGCTGTCATGTGTTACTCACCTGTTGCATGCATTTACATGTGAAACAGTCCACATTATGACAGCATTTGAGTGATAAGTGGCTCATTTTGACCAGTTTCCTGCCCCATTGAAGAGACATTTAGGTTAATCTGCTGTTTTTGATGTTTCCCTGCAAAAATGTGAGGAAACCAATTGCCTTAAACCATTTAGTTTCCACAAGAAGAGAATATTTCAGTCCACTCAAATTCTTTGTGTAGCTAAAACCTTAGTTGCATAAAGCCACTAAAATTGTAAACTTAAAAACACAAACTCAAATCTTTTGCAGTTACTTGCTAACAAACTAGTTAGCAATAGCACAAACACTCATGCATGTCCTAACATAATGTTCTCTGGCCCATCCACAACCCAACCACAGGCTCATACCCTTCACCACAATGCTAACCCCCCAAAACCGAAACCAGTTTAAATCTCAACATAACAGAACATTAAACACTAACATATCTCCCCTATATTAAAGGTGCCCTAGAACTTTTTTTTTTAAAGATGTAATATAAGTCTAAGGTGTCCCCTGAATGTGTCTGTGAAGCTTCAGCTCAAAATACCCCATAGATTGTTTTTTTTTATTCATTTTTTAACTGCCTATTTTGGGGCATAATTAGAAATGAGCCGATTCAGGGTGTGTGGCCCTTTAATTCTCGTGCTCCACGCCCCAAGAGCTCGCGCTTGCCTTGAACAACATAAAAAAAGTTCAAACAGCTAATATAACCCTCAAAATGGATTTTTACAAAGTGTTCGTCATGCAGCATGTCTAATCGCGTAAGTACAGTGTTTATTTTGATGTTTACATTGATTCTGAATGAATTTGAGGCTATGTTCCATGGCTAACGGCTAATGCTACACTGTTGGAGAGATTTATAAAGAATGAAGTTGTGTTTATGCATTATACAGACTGCAAGTGTTTAAAAATGAAAATAGCGACGGCTCTTGTCTCCATGAATACAGTAAGAAACGATGGTAACTTTAACCACATTTAACAGTACATTAGCAACATGCTAACGCAACATTTAGAAAGACAATTTACAAATATCACTAAAAATATCATGTTATCATGAATCATGTCAGTTATTATTGCTCCATCTGCCATTTTTTGCTATTGTCCTTGCTTGCTTACCTAGTCTGTTGATTCAGCTGTGCACAGATCCAGACGTTAATACTGGCTGCTCTTGTGTAATGCCTCGATCATGGGCTGGCATATGCAAATATTGGGGGCGTACATATTAATGATCCCGACTGTTACATAACAGTCTGTGTTATGTTGAGATTCGCCTGTTCTTAGGAGGTCTTTTAAACAAATGAGATTTATATAAGAAGGAGGAAACAATGGAGTTTGAGACTCACTGTATGTCATTTCCATGTACTGAACTCTTGTTATTTAACTTTGCCGAGGTAAATTCAATTTTTGAATCTAGGGCACCTTTAAAGGTACACTATGTAACTTTTGGCTCTCTAGCGGGTAAAAAAACTAAACTGCAAGATTTTTCAGAAGAACATTGTTTTTGTTGTGCTTTGGCTCGGCATGACTGTACGGATGAATATGTTTATCCTACTGCTCATAAAACATCCACTACTATGCTTAAGAGATATAACCAGTTTAGATAGGGAGGATCTAAAGCTGACAAGCTGAAGACATTTCTGTAGCTATACCCATTAATATACACTGTACTTCCAGCACAGCGCTACAGCCATAATGAAATGAGCCTTCACAATAGATAATGTTTTACAATGAACTCTGTTAGAGAGCTACATATGGCAGTTTATCTGTTCAGTAAAATACCTTACTCAACTGTTGAGTAATAAAAACACCATCTCCACATTGCTTTCACAACATATCAAATCCCTCAGTTCTTGGCATCTCCAGAAAGAAAAGCCAATGTTGATTCTTGTTTTATTACGAGCTCTGTCACATTCTCTTTTTGCAAGCAGACTCTCCTCTGTTCGGCATTTTTTTTATAAATGGGTGATTTCCCGAAGGTTTGAGATATAGTGCGCACCATGTCAAGCTTTTTTGCTCGTTGTGACAACTAACCTATGCCACTCCCAAACCATACATGTGTCAAAGTAGCGGGAACAACTTTTCTTGCACGGGCGATTGACGCATGCTCGCAACTTCCCACAAAAACATCTTGCTTGGTTTGAAATATAAACACTTATAATAGGCTTACCATAGTGAATCAGGGTAAGACAAAAACATATTTTAGAAGAAGGATTGATGATGTATTGACTCGTTTAAATTTTGTTAATTTTGAACAAAGAAAAGTTACTTAGTGTACCTTTAATCTTGTGCAGAAATATAAAACACAACACTTAATTTCAACATTTACTCTCAACAGTCCGAAACGAAGTATGCTGGGAAAATGAAATTTGCTTTAACTTATGCTGCGCTCAAGCCATGTCGTAAAATTACCGTAATTACGAGATGACAACATGTGTTGCAATATCAACTGCAATATGTGTTACAAGTTGGAACTTTCAGAAAATTATGCATTTACAAGCTGTATTTATGAGTTTTACGAGGACATGAATGCTTTTTACAAGTTGGAATTCACTAGCAGCAGGTATTACGCTCTCGCAACTTCTGATTCTAATAAATACTGCAATATTACATAAAAAACAAAAATTGTCCATTTTGATTTCATGGTGACTTTAAATGTTTTTAAAAAAAAAAAAAAAGTGCCATAGTGGTTAATCAATGGCACACTTCCCCTTTAAATAAGCATCACAGCCAGCTCTTGATAGCCAGAGTGATAAACATGACAAACAAGTGGCAAATTCCACATGCACATGACAGATACCAAAGCAGGAATGAATTGCTCTTATAGGACTGAATCTGTGCTCCGTTGTACTGAAATGCGTCCAGCTCTCAAGATTAAATTTACCTTGGAACAAAGTCATTTTAGAGCACTGCCTCCTGAGGCATTTGTCTCTGTCAACATAATATCATTTTGTGTAATGACTCAGCAGAATAAATCCAGAGTTGGACTGACAGAGTCCCACCTTGCCAGGAGCTCAAACAATCAGGTCTGTGTTTGGCATGTAAATTATAGGGAATGTAGCTCAAGCACACATTCACATTTCTGCAAGGGTAAAGCACTGTTCTATGGATCTGATAGTGTATTTACTGGAGCTGATATTACGAAGAGTTGTGGATCAATCCCAAATGCATTGCAGTTCAAGAGGCTTTAAAGTCCCTGTTTATATGTCTATGTGGTGTTTTTTATAATATGTTTTAAGACAAAGCATGTGCAAATTCATAAGTCAAGTCTGAGTATTTTCTCTTTAAAAAAAACACGGCTTGAAATTGCTGGTGTATCTGACGTCACAAACTACCTTGTAACCTATCACGTCAACGTGCCGGGGCTTTAATATATCATTAACTATGACCGCTCTGAAGCAAGGGAGTCTAGCCAGGTTATCCCGGTATATTTTTCTGTTGATATGAAAAATCGGGTAGATTTAGCAATATATATTACGATGTTATAATGAACTATATGCCTTTTTCCACTGACATTCTAAGTTGTTCAAAGCATTTGTAAGGATACTGATTTTTAGAAGACAGCTGTCTGACTCTAACATTAGCAACACATTATCAGCTATTTGAGCTGTCATAGTCAAACAAAAGGATAATCATATTAATTACTGTTATGTGTTCGAAGTTGTAAAAAGCGATACCATTGTGCAGCGTTTACCTCAGTAAGTTGACCGAGTGGATCTCTGAGCTCATGCGAGTGAGTGGAGGCGGGGCTAATTAGCATATTAATAGATCCGCAGATACTAATTGAAGCAAGGGTGTAGAGTAACATTCAAGCTATTTTAGGGCATGAAGATTTTTTTTTCACAGGACAAATGTTTAAATATGTAATTTTGATGATCAAAGATGAGTTTTAAAAGATAAAATTATTGACTACATGCAGGGGGACTTTAATTTTCTCTTTTCAGCATCCATGGCATGAGGTTTAATAACACAGACAAAACATCAAAATCCATCAGTTTGTAAATATGATATGGCAATGCATTTACAGTGATGCATTATACAATGTAAGCCTAT
This sequence comes from Megalobrama amblycephala, assembly GCF_018812025.1. Taxonomy (NCBI): domain Eukaryota; kingdom Metazoa; phylum Chordata; class Actinopteri; order Cypriniformes; family Xenocyprididae; genus Megalobrama; species Megalobrama amblycephala. The sequence goes on from NC_063056.1 coordinate 32,173,995, forward strand.
CAGGTGATTTCACAGCTTTGTGAATAAAAATGTAAAAAAAAAATATGAGACTCAAACTGTATTAAATAAGATTAAGCAAAACACTTACATATGTTGTCTGTGCCACTATTTAAATAAGAGTCATTGTTAATGGGGTGAAGGTACATTCGAATGGAAGATTCTTTCTGATGCTACAATAACTGACCATAATATATTCTTACAAAAAAAATAGTCACCTTTCAATGTTACTTTTTTATTCATTTATTTAATACAGAATATATCATATTCCTAGAAAATGCAAAATTATTGTCTTAGTTAATCCACAACGATAATCACAGTCGCACAGAGACTGTAAATAACCTGGAATATTCCAGGAAAACAACAACAGAACTCAACCACACATGAGGGAACTGCATCATGGGAATTCCCACAGGTCTGTGTCTCATCTCATTCTAGTCTCATTCTGTGTTAGGACAGTTCAATAATTAATTAAAACAAGTGTGTCTGCTCAAGGGTGGCAAGGTCTTGTAATGAATATTCTGAGTAGATCTCAATCCCAGCGTGTCTCAGATATCAAGACCCACACAACTTTCACTTCAACTCTTCATAACCTCTGAATAACCATACGGATGTGCAACTGATTTAAAGAATAGAGCATTTGCATTCTGACCTCACAAACAGAAAAATAATATTATGATTTTATAATATCTTGTTTTCTGTGATATTGACCTTATATTTTTTTCTATTCCTCAAGCTAAGCACAAACTACAAGATTGAAGCTAGTCACACTTTTTTGTTTTTAATACGTTTTCTTGAAAAATCAAACTGCTGCCCACGTCTCCCCGCACTCTCATCCATATTTTTTCAGCTTTTTATCATGTTCTGTGTAAATATAAAAACAAACAAGCTTTTATTTCAAGTTGTTTGTTTACAAATCACATATCTATGTGCATAGAAATGTGAGAACGAATTTGGGCATCATAAGTACAGTTGGGGAGGAGAAGTATCTCTAGTGTGTGTTAGTTGTATTAAGTACACACCAACACAAAACAATAAACTACATTATTAAAACAACCATGAAATCAAAATTTTGCAGTATTTGTAATAAATGATTTATGCATACACATCATTATTATTACTATTATTTAATTCATGTGCCCTCAATCTTTAATCAAAATAACTTCCCCTCCCTCTTGCAGCGAAATCTCCTCTCTTCTCTGATAATGTGTTTACTGGAGCGAGGGCGGGACAACCTGTCACTCACATGAGATCACTGCATTAGCAAACCACAATCATCCAATCAATTCCCGACAGACAAAAATCAAGTCCCGCCCTACATTTTTTCTTGTTCCAGAAGCCATTTCACTTGGATATACATCACAATAGGGAAGAAAAGACAATCGCAACTTCCCTTTCAGTGCCGACTTTAAATGTGCACAGGTAAACAAGCTTCAGCTGTAAAATCTAACAGACCTTCAAATGAAGAAACAGACTCAAGAAAGAAAAATTTAAAACACACTTCACATAACTTCTTAATTTCACAAATGATTTGGATACAATTAATACATATTTGATTCCAAATCACATAAATGTCTCTCCAATTAGTTCTCATAAAATGATAGGTAGTTTCCATCAGTTCAAATCTAAAAAAAAAATTATGTAAATTGTACTTGTATATATCTATGGCGCCCCGGACATGACATGCAGGAAAAAACTAGTAGGCTAAATCGAGCGCACGATTTACTACTGAATAAAATCAGTTATTGATCACAAAACAAAGGTCTGAAAATTCTGAAAAATCTTGATTTTAAAGAAAAAATGTTAATCAAAAATGATGCAATTTTTATTTTTATTGTGCGTATTGCTTTTGCAGGGCAGAGTGGCACCAAACAGAGTTTAAAAAATTACATTAAAGGCACTCAGTGCTGTTAAGAGTTAAAAATACACACTTTAAATACATATAGATTATACTGTACACACACGGTACACAAAACATCATTTTTAAGCAATGTCAATACTTGGTGCAAGGCATGATTGCATTGTCTTGTATGATTTCATTAGGTGATGAACAAATGAACACACTCCAAATACTGTTCTTGTAGAATTGGCAGTGTTTATGAAGGTCTTTATTTGTTAATCTGCATGAGCAAATCGTCCCCCTGTGCTTTGATTTATTGATTAGATGGCAGGCAGTGAACAGAGGTAAACAGCGTCCTGTGATGAGAACTGAACCTCTGGAATGAATGTAAACACAGTGCTTAGAATCAACAGCAGGGCTGTTTACACGGCTGCCGCAATTGCGAGGGGAATTTCCATAATCACGCCATGTTTTCGGCAGGCTTCATTTGACCCCTGTTTGTCCCTGGAGATGTTGTCAGCTTTAAAGAGTTTCTGTAAGAATCAGGTAAAGGATGACGAGAGTGCGGTGGAGGATGAGTCACCACCACTGATCTACATTTATATAGATCAACACGCCGCAGTCACACAGTGATTAAGACCACAGAAAGCCAAACTGACACGGATGATTTGTTTGTTTTTGTGCGGGTGATTGTGGGAAGGGAATGAGGATGAGTCAGAATTTGCTTTGTAATATTCTTTGTTCCAATTAAGCACTTGTTTTACATTGCAGCTCTTATGAAAAATGTACCATGGTTTTTAGACATGTACAGACAGACAGAGGACCTTGTAAATACCATGGTGAGCTGTATTAATAAAATCTTGAAATTGATTAATTTTATATCACTTTACACAATAGTTATTGTTAAAAAAAATACTTTATAGAATTATCGTCTCATGTCATGACATGATTTTCTGTGATATTTTTCAGATATTAGTTTAAACATACTGCAACTCTAGACTTCCTCCCCAATCTCAAACCTGAAACTAATATGCAAAAATGACTTTGTTCTGTTCTTCTGCAACTTTATCATGCAGCTGAATGACCAGAGTATGTGAGTGAAGTTAATCGACAATTTCCCAAAAGCATTCCAATCTTGCAATTTTCCAATTCTTGCATTTCACTGTTCGCTCCTTTGCATAGTTTCTGTTTGGTTGCACCGTAATGTTTTTTTTTTTTTTTTTAAACGATTTGTTTTAACATTACCATTAAAAAGTTGGTGAGTAAGATTTTTAAAAGAAATGTATACTTTTATTCAGCAAGGGTGACAGTAAGACATTTATAATGTTGCAAAAGTAGGGCTGTAAAATCGATTAATTGCGATTACTCACATCCAATATAAATGTTTGTGTTTACATAATATATGTGTGTAAATACATATATGACAGTAAAGACATTTATAATGTTGCAAAAGTAGGGCTGTAAAATCGACTAATTGTGATTAAATCTAACAAATCTAACAAAAGTTTCTTTACATAATAAACGTGTGTAAATATATATGTCACGAGGGGTTGCAGGAAGGCAGACACAGAAGAAGATAATAAATCCAAAAGGCAGGTTTTAATTATAATTCCAACAGGCAGGCGATAAGACACAACACACATAAACATAACGGTGATCGGACAGAGACAGAGTGAACAGGAGGAACTTAAAGGGTTAGTTCACCCAAAAATGAAAATTATGTCATTAATGACTCACCCTCATGTCGTTCCACACCCGTAAGACCTTCGTTCATCTTCGGAACACAGTTTAAGATATTTTAGATTTAGTCCGAGAGATTTCTGTCCTTCCATTGAAAGTGTTTGTACGGTAGACTGTCCATGTCCAGAAAGGTAATAAAAACATCATCAAAGTAGTCCATGTGACATCAGTGACATCCAAAAATAACAAAAACTACGACTTTATTCAGCATTGTATTCTCTTCCGCGTCTGTTGTCAATTCGGGTTCACGACTCCGCAGTGACGCTGCTGACGTAAGACGCTGCTGACGTGTTATCCGGTGCGCCCGAGCTTCGTTTACAGTCTGAGGGAGACGCACACTGTATTCAAGCTATTCTACATTGTTTGTATTTTGGTATTGCTATATATTTTTTAAATGGTACGTAAGTGTGCATGTCGCGGATGTCCTAATCGCCAAAAACAACGACGTATAAGTGTATTACCAACGCCGACAGGTGAAAGGATTAAATGGAATCAATTCAATGGAATCAATTCAATGGAAAGGATTCCGGAAGAGAATACAATGCTGAATAAAGTCGTAGTTTTTGTTATTTTTGGACCAAAATGTTTTTTCGATGCTTCAAAAACTTCTAACTGACCCACTGATGTCACATGGACTACTTTGATGATGTTTTTATTACCTTTCTGGACATGGACAGTCTACCGTACATACATTTTCAATGGAGGGACAGAAAGCTCTTGGACTAAATCTAAAATATCTTAAACGGGTTTGGAACGACATGAGGGTGAGTCATTAAAGGTGCCCTAGATTCAAAAATTGAATTTACCTTGGCATAGTTGAATAACTAGAGTTCAGTACATGGAAAAGACATACAGTGAGTCTCAAACTCCATTGTTTCCTCCTTCTTATATAAATCTCATTTGTTTAAACGACCTCCGAAGAACAGGCGAATCTCAACATAACACCGACTGTTACGTAACAGTCGGGGTGTACGCCCCAATATTTGCATAATGCCAGCCCATGTTCCCAACATTATGAAAGGGATTACACAAGGGCAGCCAGTTAACGTCTGGAGCTGCACACAGCCGAATCGTCAGACTAGGTAAGCAAGAACAACAGCGAAAAATGGCAGATAGAGCAACAATAACTGACATAATCCATGATATCATGATATTTTTAGTGATATTTGTAAATTGTCTTTCTAAATGTTTCGTTAGCATGTTGCTAATGTACTGTTAAATGAGGTTAAAGTTACCATCGTTTCTTACTGCATTCTTGGGCACCTTTAATGACATAATTTTCATTTTTGGGTGAACTAACTCTTTATATAGCAAACACCACAATATTTCTGTTTCATATAAATGCTGATTATTTGAACTGTCCATTTATCAAAAATTTCTGAACAAAATGTATCATGGTTTCCAGAAATATTTTAAACGGCAAAACATTGAAAATAATAAGAAATGTTTCTTGAGCACCAAATCAGCATATTAATGATTTCTGAAGGATCATGTGAAACTGAAGACTGGAGTAATAATGCTGAAAATTCAGCTTTGCATCACAGGAATAAATTACATTTTAAAATTATTAAAATAGAAAACAGTTATTTTAAATTGTAATAATATTTCTGTTTTTACTGTGTTTTTGATCAAATACAGTAAATGCAGCCTTGGTGAGCAAAAGAGACTTCTTTTTTTTTTAAAAATATTGAAAGTCTTACCACCCTAACGGTAGTTAAAAAAAAAATTATTTCCATATGTGATAGGAAGACTTCACATATGTATTTTGTTTTTTAATCTACAGTGAATCTTTGGTCATACCACAGTTTGAGAAGCATAGTCTTAAGGGGGGAAAAAAATCACATCAAATATTTTTACACTTAATACAGAGGACCACAATTCCCAGTGGGAAGCAGGACTCAAAAAAAAGACAAGCCATCAATGTGCCAGCGAGCTGCTGCCCACGTCTCCCCAGTGACCGTCTCTTCCATATTGTTTTTCTTCAAGTTCTGTACAAGAAAATGACCATAAGCCACCCTTCATGTTGTTTGTTGATATTGTCAAGAACGCTTGCGTTGCTTTGTGTGTCAGTTTGTATAAGAACAATGTGACTTTTGGGTGTTTGTTTAAAGTCAGGGAGGAGAGTAATCTTGTAATTCATGCACCTAGTCTGTGATTAGTTCTGTAAACTAGAAGCTTTTAAATATACTCAGGGCGAACCACTTCTGTCTTGTAGTGTTCACTGCGCCTTATATTTCAATGTCAACAGCTTTTAGTTTCCTCAACAAGCCTGCCACTGCCCTCTGAAACCACACACACAGTCTGTGCCACTTTATTTTGGAGCGATAAAAGGCTTTTGATGAAATCACTCTAAAACGTTGGAACGCTTAGACCAGAGGGATGACTCACTACTGAGAAGAAGAGGAAATACAATAAAATGAAATAACCTTCTGAACGTGCCATGTTTCCCTCTGCTTCCGCTGCTGTTGTGCGCTGTGGGTTTATGACATAAAACACTGAACAAAGAACTGATTTTTTTTTATATACCTGCTGCAGGTACCACAGCTTTCATGATTACATGATTTCTCTTTCTTCAACATGCCCTGTCTGTTTTTTTTCACATCTCCTCCCACACGTGTCTCAGATGTGTTGGGTTAAAAATAGACTAGATTAAACCAGCAAGTGAAGATCAGAGTGTGAAAGTCAGAGTGGAGTACCGAACAGGAGAAAATCCCATGATTCACTGCTGTTCATCAGTGACATTTCTTTGTGTATTCCCAGAACTCCACAACACACGGCTCTTAAAATAAACCAACGTTTTGTGTGACTGTGGGCTTGGACATTAGAAGGAATAAAACAACAAAGCATTGACACAACGTAAAACTCAAGCCATTTTATTTTCATTTTATTTTATTCTATTTTTTACTTTGCTTTCATATTGTAATGTATTTAATTTTCCTGCTTCATTTTTATAACTATTACATTTAAAGCAGTTTTTGTTTTTTTTTGGTCTCTGATTTTCTATTTTAAAGGTGCAGTGTGTAAATTTGAGCAGCATCTAGCAGTGAGGTTGCGAATTTCGAAGCACGTAGAGAAGCTACAGTGGCCGACACAGGACAAAGATGTCATCGTCTGAGACAGCAGAGAGTAGTCAGTCAAGCAAACGCGCTTTGTAGAGCAGCGCAAAATGGCGACTTTGATGTAAGGGGACCCGCGGTGTATGAGATAAAAATGGCTCATTCTAAGCTAATAAAAACATAACGGTTCATTAAGTTAGGTCTTTATACACCACTGCAAACATAGTTATGTATATTATATTGCATTTCTGTCAATAGATCCTCCTAAATATTACACACTGGACCTTTTAAATAATCTTATTTTTAAACATATGTACAACTAATAAGCCAAAACATTCTGACCATTCACAGGTGAAGCAAATATCGTTGATCATCTCCTAACAAGGCCACATATTAATGTCTGGGTAGTTCTCATAATCAACGTGTTGGATGCAGGAGAAATGGACAGGAATAAGATCTGAGGGACTTTGACAAGAGCCAATTTGTTATTTGTTATTTTTTTTCTTTTTTTCCGATAAATTAAGCTCCAATTTGTGTATCAATGAATTTCTGTTGATTTTTGCATTTTACATTGCTGAATTGGTCTTTGTTAGTGAACACTCTGAGATGATGTTCAGGTCATCTTCAGGAATATACTGGTATGACACGTCATGACACATGACCTTTGACCTCAGGATGACTGTACATCCAATGCTTTCTAGAAGGAGAATATGCAGTTGCTCTCATGACTCACAAAAACTCGCTTTGAGGTGTTAGAGATGAGCAGGTCTCCAGAAACCAAAGAGCAAATTCATGTACTTTTTCTCTGTCTGCTCCCAGAACATTAACTTTTGCACTCACCAACTCTTCCAAGTGAATATTTCTAAGGGTAGGGTTATTTTTGTATAGGCACATATACCCTAAAGTCTTAGCTACAAAAAAAATGTTATTGAACTTTTCCACCATTAACCAAAAAGAACTTTGAACACATTGATGCCATGTAGGTAATAGCCTACCTTGTTTTATTATTATTTTTAATATCTTCCTCATATTCTCTGTTTTTCTTTCTCTGTCAGAGCCACAAATGTGTTTTTTAAAGGTAGGGTAGGCAATTTCGGAGAGGATAGCAATAGCAAGCTAGCTTTGAAAGCATTAGATTCCGCCCTTCCTTCAGAGCACTTTCAAAACACGAACGCTCACAGCCAGAGCAGATTCTGCAAAGCATCACGAGAGAAGGTGTTAAATTACCTCAAAGAACATAACATTACAATAATAATGAACGTAAACAACGTACAGACTTGTACCACCTGACTGCTGCAGATTCATTTCGGCGTTGATAGAAACGCATAAATCCGAGTCTGAGGATGTGAACAGCTCCGGGTAGAACGTCACGGGTTGCCATCTTGTAATTAGTTATGACATAGCATAAGCTCATTGTTTTGGTTCAGGAGGAACTGTAAAAGGTGGCTGCTGTTTGTTTGTGGCACTCGGTGACTGTCTGTCTACAACTCTGCATAGCCTTACAGAACGCACTGATGACGTGCGCTGAGGTATGGAAATACATATGTTGACAGGCAGGCAGGACATCCTATCATGATTGGACAAATTTGCATTGATTTGGTCCTGAGACTTCTACAGAAGAGATATGTACATGTTTTAATATTTATACCACTTCTATTATTGATTGCTATCAGGATGTTAAGAGAGTTTCAACCAGAATAACAAAAAGTGTTTATGAAAAAATACATACCCTACCTTTTAAAGCTGTTTTTGTCATGTTGGAGCAGAGCAGTCACTCACTCGTATTATGACACATTTCTGTGTTTAAGGTCCTGCGCATGAATGATGACCTTTACCGTCACAGCCGTAACCTTTGTGTTAAAGAGTACCTATAGCCTGCAGGCTACATCACTTATGCACGTACTCCCTTGTAGCATCTTTTCAGGTGTATTAAAAGATTCTGCTTTTCCTATGCCCTTTAGATGTACAAGCCACTTTTATCCACAGAAATCCATATAAAAACCTCTTCAAAAGAACGTTTGGAATTTTAAACCAGCATGTTTTTTTTTTGTTTTTTTTTCTTAAAAATGCCTAGAGATGATGGGAAATGGTGAACGTGATTTCACGAAGTACAACATGTTCCCGGATCAACATCTTTGTTGATCCTGGGACAACATTCCAATCAACCAATCAGATTTGAGGGACAAGTTTACCGTTTATGTCAAGTTTAGGCTTACAACCTAGGTTAGGTGCTTCCACAACAGTGTTGTTCAACTATCATTTCCCTCTGATTTTAGGGATAAGTTATGGGTAGGGTTAGGTTTAGGGATTGGGAAAAGGTTAGGACTAAATTTTCGGATAGGAAAGTTGTTCCAGGATCAACAAAATATTGTCTTACTTGGCAAAATCATGGTGACCGATAGGAAACATTGAGAAAGCTACTTGTTTGTTTTCATTTTGCTAGAGAAAGAGACTTTAGCTGCCTTTTCCATTATCCAAAGTTCAAATATTTCAACTCATCCAAAGTTTACCATAAATGCGCATATGAATGAAAATCCACACAGCTCCCATACTACTCTACATTGGAAATGAATGACTTCTGGCTTGTCGCTTGTCGGAGATAGAAAAAATGAAGCTTTAGGAAATGTTTTGAATAGCATAGCATACTACTCCTACTGTTTCTGTTGTGTATATAATGTGTCCCACAATACACTGCTCTCAAATTGACCTTTCATTTCCAGTGTACCAAAGAACAGGAAGTAATATTAGTGGTTGAATTCAGAATAGTGTACTAGCAAACTACTATTTCTGTCATATAAATATATGGCAGAAGTGGTAAGAGTAATAAACTATTCTGAATTCAGCCAGCAGCACTTATTAACTATACACAAATAATCATCATGTTATTATAATGTGTATTTATATTTACATACTGCATACTATTTCACATACTGTTTAAAAAAATAGGCAGTATAGAATATACTGCACAGTATTCAGCAAGTATTCCATCCATAATGGCTTTCAGTGTTGACAACACTCTTTAATTTACCCCAATTAACAGATGAAGAAGACTGCAAACTTTTTCTTCTGTCTTTAGATCGAGTACAGCTTACACTTACCAAACATCTCACAACATTCAACCAGTGTGATAATGAATTATTCATCAGCTTAGAGAAGCTATTAAACTAAGCCTTTAATGAGAGCGTTTGAGATCATTAAGCTCAATGTACTTCAGTCAGACATTAATCAGCCAGTTTGTTCTTAATCCTCTGGTCACTTTTCAAATCTGTAAATTTGTCCAAAGTAATAATTTTGTGGTATGTGGTATTTTTCTGTTGTGAGGTGAAAAAATGATCCTACGCACAGACTTTTTCTAGTTTAGCAAATGTAAAGCTTCTGTAAAGTTCGAGTCTGTTCTGAATGTGGTTTTGTTTTGTTTTTGTTTTCTTGGGGGGGTGGTAATCAGTGTTATTTTGGAATGTTTTGGGCTCAGGTCACCTTCTCCTGCTCTTAATGTCTTTTCTGTCTCTGGTTGCTTTTTTAGGTTTGTCCCAGAAGGAAACCTCTGAGTCAGAGACAAGCATCCTGCCAACATGTTCAGCACCAAAAGGTCAGATACGACACAGTGGTTTGTTGTCTGTTTTTGTGAAGTGACTTTGAGGGCTAGACTTTATTTGCATCATTTTAATCATGACCTCTTGGACACAATAAGGGTGCGTTCACACTTGTCATGTTTAGTTCGATTAAAACGAACCCTGGTGCGATTTCTCTGTTAGTGCGGTTCATTTGAACATGTGTGAACGCTGCCATCCGAACCCTGTTGCGCACCAAACAAGCGGACCGAGACCACTGAAAAGATGGGTCTCGGTCTGCTTCCAAACGAACTCTAGTGCAACACGAACCAAAGACATGTAAACGAACCAAAAACAGGAAGTAGAGACCCTAAAAAGGACAGAATCCTCACACATGTCGGTTTTTCTTGTCATAGTCGTGAGTTTGCCCATCACAGGCATCAGACGCATCTATACGCAGCAGATCGTTTGTGTGTGTGACGGAGGGATTCCCGCCGCTGTTTTGACTACTTTACACATTTTATAAGCTCTTCACGAGTTCCCAGCTGGCCAAAATACCATCACATGCAGGCTACGCACACACAACAAGCACATTTACCTCAGCACACAGCATTGTTTTGGATGTTCGGTAAATTCCGTCTCAAAATAGGCAATACGTCATAAAATCCAACCAATCAGCTTGTGAATGTATCCCTATGCCTTTAGGTTCGGTATCTTTTGGTTCAGTGATAAAATTGCCAATCTGAACGCTAATCGGACCAGGACTAAATGTTTTTTTTTCTTTCTTTGGTCCGGACCAAATGAACCAAATGAACCGAACTAGCCTACAAGTGTGAACAGACCCTAAATCACTAACGTAAATAGAAATGCACTTACTTGAGATTGTTACATTTTTCCTGCCACTTTCTGAATGTAGCGTTTACCCATACATTTTTGTCACAATTTCTTTTTTTTTTTAACCATTTTGGTAGATCTCATTAAGCCTTTGTCCTTTGTACTATAAAAACATATTGTAGGATTCAAAACTCAAAATTTCCTGTCTAGTCTGAGGTTATCCTTCATTGAAGTTAAAGGGTTAGTTCACCCAAAAATGAAAATTCTGTCATTAATTACTCTCCCTCATGTCTTTCCACACCTGTAAGACCTTCGTTCATCTTTGGAACACAAATTAAGATATTTTTCATAAAATCCGATGGCTCAGTGAGGCTTGCATTGCCAGCAAGATAATTAACCAAAAAACCAAAATAACGATGTTATGACAATATCAAGTGATTGGTGATTTCAGTGATTGGTGACTTTGGCAGTTTGATACATGCTCTGAACCACTGATTCGAAACAAAAGATTTGTAAAATTTCATGAAGCAGTGTTTTGAAATCGCCCATCACTAGATTTTGTCATAAAGTCGTTATTTTGTTTTTTGGCGCAAAAATTTTTTTTCTCATCGCTTAATAACATTAAGGTTGAGCTGTTTCACATGAACTGTTTTAAATATGTCTTTAGTAGCTTTCTGGGCATTGAAAGTGTTAATTGTCTCGCTGGCAATGCAGGCCTCACTGAGCCATTGGATTTTATCAAAAGTATCTTAATTTGTGTTACGAAGATGAACGAAGGTCTTAGAGGTGTGGAACGACATGAGGGTGAGTAATTAATGACAGAATTTTCATTTTTGGGTGAACTAACCCTCACCAAAACATCTTTTATTATGTTTTGAAATGTTAACACATGATCGCCAGTTGTTTTTCCGCCTGAAAGAGCTGGATTTTATGATAAAACATTGTATACTGAGATTTGACCATTTGAAATTTATTTAAATCAGTCTGTATATTCCCTCTGAAATTAATTTCCACTGCAGACGTGTTTTCAGAATGTCAAAAGCCAGGTTTGACTCATCTAACTGAATCTGAATTTGCCTCTTGTGGGTCATTGTGCAGACACACACACGCTGAGTTTGACACCACAAACAAATGTAATTGGTAGCTCATGGAAGTAAAGAAAATTGACAAAATCTGTGTTGAGAGACTGTGACCCCAGGAAATCACATTATGCACAAAATAGTACGTTTTTGTACATATTCCAGTCTACTTACTAATTAACACTGATCATATTTGTCATAAAAGAGATTATAACCGAACATATTTCTTAGGAGATGTTCATTTGACATTCTAGATGTGATATTTTTGTTGGTCAGCCATGTAACCCATTCTGACTGACTGACTGACTGACTGACTGACTTTGGGCAGCATTAATCCAAGAGAAAGAACGAAGAAAGATGCATATTTTGTGTGCATACTGTGTGCATCACTTTTGAAGCAAAAATCTTTTATCTAGACTCTTATATTTTTCTTTGATACATAGTGGAAGCTTGTCAGAATGTTTTTACGCTCTCATTGCTTTATATTCCATTAGCCGATAATAGTGAAAGTTTTGTTTTTGTAGAAATTTCCATAAATATCTAAGTGACAAGTGACTGTTGAAACATGAAACATGCATGGTTGAACTGTTTGCTATAAGTTCAACAACATGCATTTAGACAACAGATAGGGTGAGTTTTCATTTCATGCCAACTTTAGATACAACATTTCCATTTTAACAGCTCACAAGTTTTAGCTTGTAACTAAATACGTTTGTTTTTTACAACTTGTTTTCTTTCCACCTCCTTTGACAAGGCAATGTTTCATGATTGTTTTTTTTTTTTTTTTTTTTTTTTTTTTTTTTTTTTGAAAAATGTATTTGATAAATGCTTTTCCATCGCATTCCTTGCTATCTTGGTATTTCCATCCAGCATTTTTTATGCATTATCCCATAATTTTCATAAAAATATGTTGATGGAAACCTGGGTAATGACCCTAATACTGAAATGACAATGCTATCCGACACTATTAAGGCTATGAGCGCATAGTTTTGAACCAGTCTGCATCCAATATAGAGCACTTTTATTGTTAGGGTTTGGGTTTTCATCAGCAGTTTAATGGCTCATGTTTGCATGCGCTTGTTAAACTGTAACAGGAACACGGCTAAATTGAATCCTTCATCGCTTGGATTGTTTATTAAATGCATTACAGGCTGAGCAGCTCATTAAAAATGTTGCCCTGCCATCAGTCTTCTCGTGAAAAACGAGCTGTAGTTCTCTTTGAGGTTGCAGTAATGCGTATGCGCTCTGGGCGGCAGATAAGGCTTCCTCTAATTAGACTTACCAATGTTTATGTTTCAAAATGGGCTCGGGCAGTAAGAGCTAAACCCTTCCACCGAGGCCTCGGGCACTGCTCTCATTACGCAGTCGTCACATTGCAGTCACCGGAATCATCTTGACCTCCTGTAGCTACGGTGTCACTTAAAATCCTGCAAATATACAGCTGACCTTGGGTAATGCAAAGAAGGTTCACCCTCCAGGTCTGTTTTGAGACAAATCACATTACAGCTGCATTTATTTTTGCATTCTTGTATGATTCCTGCAGACTGAATGAAGTAGACTCCAATGATTTGCTGCTGAAGCAGGAAGCGGCCTTCTTATGATGAAGAGACTGAGCTGTCACATAAAGGGTTTAATTGCTTTCGGTGAGAACTGTCATGATATTAATGGACACCTGGAATAAGTTGGATTCAGCGAACAGGTGTGATGCTGTCTAAAACAGGATCATGTCATATTGTCTGGCTGAATGGCGTTTTAAGAATGGAAATAGATAGTAGTGTCTCTGAGAGCCTGTTACTTATGAAAAGAAAACTTTGGATATGATTGTTAAAGGGGTCCTTGATTATGATTGGACTTTTTTTTTTAACTTTAGTTAGTGTGTGATGTTGCTGTTTGAGCATAAACAACATCTGCAAAGTTATGATGCTCGAAGTTCAATGCAAAGGGAGATATTTTCTTTTACAGAAATCACTTTTAAGGCCTACAACAAACAGCTGGTAGGGACTACAATGAGCTTCTTCCTGGGCTGGTGACATCACTAACCCCAAAATTTACATAAACCCTGCTCCCAGGAACACACAACAAAGGGGGTGAGGCCATGTTGGGCTGCTTTAGGGAAGAGAGAAATTGTTGTGTAGAGTGTTGTTGCCATGGTGTCATTTTACGCCAGACTGTTTCACAAACGAGGGTCAATTCAACACTGGATTTGCATAAAAGATGAACATGACGGCACATGCTAGTGGATGAGTTGAATCAACTCCAAAAAAATGTATCCATTAACCATTCAGAAATGTTGTAAGTTGTAACTTCTTCCTGAGTCTCTCCATCAGTGTCTGACTCCGGTTTGAACAATGTAAGGCTGAACACCGTTACTGACAGTCGTCATTTTGTCTGCTTGAGATTCTCCAGCTTTGTTGTTGTTGAGCAACCGAAGTGTGAGCTGTTAAAGCTCCGCCCTCTTTTAGAAAGCAGCCTAGAGCTGTAGCTCATTTGCATTTAAAGGAACACACACAAAAACGGCATGTTTTTGCTCACACCCAAATAGTGGCAAATTTGACAAGCTATAATAAATGATCTGTGGGGTATTTTGAGCTGAAACTTCACAGACATATTCTGGGGACACCAGAGACTTGTATTACATCTTGTGAAAAGGGGCATAATAGGTTCTTATAATAGGTTCATAATAGGTTTGCATATTTAATTAGAAATTTAATTGTGCATGCTATTTTTTCCTATATTTATATTTGCATTACTTTCAACATTATGAATATTTTTTATAATTACATAATTTATAATAATTATTATTATTATTATATAAAATATATTGTAATTATTATAATTAATTATATTAATTAATTAAAAAAAAAAATTATGAATGTTTCGTACTTTACATTATACTGTTGTGACAGATAAACTGACAAAGGACAAAGAAAAAACAAAGGAAAGCTGGATCCAAATACACTGAATTTTATTAACAGAATAAACAAATCAAACACAGAGAACAAAGAACCAAGAACAGAATGAGCTCACCAAACAGTACATCTAAGAAGGACAATACTTGACAAGGAACTCAAGAAACACTGAGGTTTAAATACACAAGGGAGTATATACCTAAACTTTACCTTTTTAGATATTTTTTTCAGAATCAGAATCAGAATCAGAAAGAGCTTTATTGCCAGGTATGTTGTTTACACATACTAGGAATTTGTTTTAGTGACAGAAGCTCCACAGTGCAACAGAGTAACAGCGACAAGACAAGACACATAATAAAAAGAATAAAATAATAATATACAAATTTACAAGATAGACAAAGTGCAAAAAAAGCAAAAGACAATATATATTATAGACAATTGTATGTACAATTATGTGTGCAAATTGAGATATAAATAAGTGTTTTAAGTAAATAATGTGTAATAGTGTTGTGTGTTCCGTGTTTGTCAAGTGTTCATGAGATGGATTGCTTGAGGGAAGAAACTGTTCCTGTGTCTGGTCGTTCTGGTGCTCAGGGCTCTGTAGCGTCGACCGGATGGCAACAGTTCAAAGAGGGAGTGTGCTGGATGTGAGGGGTCCAGAGTGATCTTCTTTGCCCTTTTTCTCACTCTGGATAAGTACAGTTCTTGGAGAGTGGGGAGGGTTGTGCCAATGATTCGCTCAGCAGACCGGACTACCCTCTGTAGTCTTCTGAGGTCAGATTTGGTAGCTGAGCTGAACCAGACGGTAATTGAAGTGCAGAGGATGGATTCAATGATGGCAGAGTAGAAGCAGCTCCTGTGGTAGGTTGAACTTCCTCAGCTGGCGAAGGAAGTACAACCTCTGCTGGGCCTTTTTCACAATGGACTCGATGTGGTTGTCCCACTTCAGGTCCTGGGAGATGGTGGTGCCCAGGAACCTGAATGACTCCACTGCAGTCACAGTGCTGTTCATGATGGTGAGTGGGGGGAGAGCAGGTGGGTTTTTCCTGAAGTCCACGATCATCTCCACTGTCTTGAGCGTGTTGAGCTCCAGGTTGTTAAGACTGCACCAGACAGCCAGCTGTTCAACCTCCAGTCTGTAAGCAGACTCGTCACCGTCCTGGATGAGGCCGATCAGTGTGGTGTCATCCGCAAACTTCAGGAGCTTGACAGAGGGGTCTTTAGAGGTGCAGTCGTTGGTGTAGAGGGAGAAGAGCAGTGGGGAGAGCACACAGCCCTGAGGGGCGCCGGTGCTGATGGTGAGGGTGCTGGATGAGAATTTCCCCAGCCTCACTAGCTGCTGCCTGTCTGTCAGGAAGCTGGTGATCCACTGACAGACAGAGGTGGGCACGGAGAGCTGAGTTAGTTTAGGCTGGAGGAGTGATGGGACAATGGTTTTAAAAGCAGAGCTGAAGTCCACAAACAGGATCCTCACATAAGACCCTAGTCTGTCCAGATGCTGGAGAACATAATGCAGTCCCATATTGACTGCATCATCCACAGACCTGTTTGCTCGGTAAGCAAACTGCAGGGGGTCCAGTAAGGGTCCAGTGATGTCCTTCAGAAAAGCCAGAACCAGTCTTTCAAATGACTTCATGGCCACAGACGTTAGAGCCACAGGTCTGTAGTCATTTAGTCCAGTAATTTTGGGTTTCTTTGGGACAGGGATGATGGTGGAGCGTTTGAAGCATGAGGGGACTTCGCACAGCTCCAGTGATCTGTTGAAGATCTGTGTGAAGATGGGGGCCAGCTGGTCAGCGCAGGTTTTCAGACAGGCTGGTGAAACGCTGTCTGGGCCTGGTGCCTTTCTTCTCTTGTTCTTTCTGAAGACCTGGCGCACGTCATCTTCACTGAACTGAATTGCAGGTGTGGGGGAGAGTGGGGTTGATGGAGGTGTGAATGGTGATTTTTCAAACCTGCAATAAAACCCATTCAGATCGTCTGCCAGTCGTTGATTCTCCACAGAGCTGGGGGATGGTGTCTTGTAGTTGGTGATGTCTTTCAGACCTTTCCACACTGAAGCCGTGTCATTAGAAGAGAACTGATTCCGAAGTTTGTCAGAATAATTCCTCTTTGCCACTCTGATCTCCTTTTCCAGTGTGTATTTGGCCTTTTTGATCCTTACTCATTGTTTTTGTTCCTTCCAGACCTGCCGCTGTTGTCAAAAGCAAAATTGATGTAAGACAAATCACAGATGTGACATTGACAGCAGCAATCAGCACCACGCTGTTCTCATGTGTAATGTGGGCACAAATCAAACTTCTTAACCTTGCCAAAAAGGGCACTGACATCAACAGCCCACACTTGATTAGTTGTATATGCAGAAGACATACTTCTTATGGACAACATAAGCCATAAAGTGATATTCGTTCCTCTCCAAAGGCACAATGTTCTAATCAGGGCAGAATGACCTACAGTGCTGCACAGATATCCTGATTGACATTGGGAATATTTTGAGATAAAATCGCAGAGATGTGGGGAGAGCTCAGACGATTACTGTTTGACCCCCTGCAGCTTCCTTTCCTGAGGGTGATTTTGATTTCGCAAGGGAGGGTTCATTAGCATAAAGGGGATGGGTCTGTGAATTATTCTGAGTGTGTTTTTCAGATTGCAGGAGGCACTTGCAATCATCGGGAGCTGATTTTGGTCTTGCGCACTTGGAGTCCACAATTCACACTCTGCAAGTGACACATGCGAGTAAAAACTGCCTTTGACAAGTAAATAAAATAAAGGCCTTTAACTTTATTAGGAATTGCCACATTAGGTTTTGTTTATGTTGAACTGTGAGAACTGTAATCTGCCCCGAGACATGTGATTCAATCTTTTTTCCCTCCAGAACTTCCTGTGGTGACACACATTCCTTACGTAAAGCCACCAAAATAAAAATATGAAAAGAAAAACACAATGTCTCTTAACGTTTTTGTGACACATGTAGGTTCATCTTGTGCATTACACTGCAAGTAACTCAGCGAGTGATCTTTGCTGTTTGTCATGTGAAAAGGGAAAAAAAGGCTAAATAATCAAGAAATAATTGTTAATTAAAATAATGCAAAATACACTTTCATGGCCAATAAGTTGTCAATTGACAGAAAATCAGCAGGTTTTATTCCATTAAACACATACAATATAAACACTAAGGCATAAATTCAAAAGTCAAGAGACATTTATTTGTCATTTGCACAGTTAACGCTGGGGAAAACTGGGCATTGAAATGCTTGTGAGGCTCAGACATACAGTAATATTAACAGGACCATACACAAATACACACAAATTTGTGAAAAAAGGAGGAAAATTCTGTTTTTATTTGATTTGACTGACAACAGCATTCACTTTCTCAACAGTGAATAATATGCACAGAATCAGACAGCTCTTAAGAAAGACATGATGGCCAACGATGGATGTTTTGTCTTGTTTATCTAAGCAGCCTAACATGAACGTACACCCTTCAGCTCTTGATATATGTGACTGACGACACCACTGGCAGCTGACAGTGTTTGTCTGATCTGTTTGTTGTTTAAGATGTTTACTTCTGTTCTGTGTGTTCAGTGTGTCTTCTCGACATTTTAGGGTCCTTGCTGATGGATGTTGAATCATCTATCTGCTTTTTTTAGTTGCTGTGGCTTAGAGATACAGTACATGCGATTGTTTCTTCAACTATAAATTAAAACACACACACACTTTTATACTCTCACTAGTTATCTATTTTCTACTAACAGTGTCCAACATTGTATATACGTGCATTAAGTCATTTTTAAAGGTGCCATCAAACGTTTTTTTACAAGATGTAATATAAGTCTAAGGTGTCCCCTGAATATGTCTGTGAAGTTTCAGCTCAAAATACCCCATAGATTTTTTTTAATAAATTTTTTTAACTGGCTATTTTGAGGCATAATTAGAAATGCACCGATTCATGCTGCGGCCCCTTTAAATTCTCGTGCTCTCCGCCCACGAAGCTCGCGCTTGCCTTGAACAGCATAAACAAAGTTCACACAGCTAATATAATCCTCAAAATGGATCTTTTCAAAGTGTTCGTCATGCATGCTGCATGCATACATCGGATTATGTGAGTATAGTATTTATTTGGATGTTTACATTTAATTTTGAATGAGTTTGATTGTGTTCCATGGCTAACGGCTAATGCTACACTGCTGGAGAGATTTATAAAGAATGAAGTTGTGTTTATGAATTATACAGACTGCAAGTGTTTAAAAATGAAAATAGTGACGGCTCTTGTCTCTGTGAATACAGTAAGAAACAATGGTAACTTTAACCACATTTAACAGTACATTAGCAACATGTTAACGAAACATTTAGAAAGACAGTTTACAAATATCACTAAAAATATCATGATATCGTGGATCATGTCAGTTATTATCGCTCCATTTGTCATTTTTCGCTGTTGTTCTTGCTTGCTTACCTAGTCTGTTGATTCAGCTGTGCACATCCAGACGTTAATACTGGCTTGTGTAATGCCTTGAACATGGGCTGGCATATGCAAATATTGGGGGCGTACATATTAATGATCCCGACTGTTACGTAACAGTCGGTGTTATGTTGAGATTCGCCTGTTCTTCAGAGGTCTTTTAAACAAATGAGATTTATATAAGAAGGAGGAAGCAATGGAGTTTGAGACTCACTGTATGTCATTTCCATGTACTGAACTCTTGTTATTCAACTATGCCTAGAAAAATTTTATTTTTAATTCTAGGGCACCTTTAATTTTTTTTTTCACAACAATGTTTATTATGCTACATCTCAATTGTTTTTTAGAATAATATAGCAGACTCAGACTCTTTTGTCTCAGTTTCATAGCCAGCATGTTATAGTATATGCTAATACATAGTGAACTGTAGCATATGTAGCTCTCTAACAGCATTATCTATTGTGAAGGGTTATGGTTGTTGTAGCTCTGTGCTGGGATTTATTTTCAAGGAAGTACCTGTATATTAATGGGTAAAGCTACATTAACGTCTTCGTCAGCTTGAGATCCTTTCCATCTAAACTGGATATCTCTTAAAGGATTAGTTCACTTCAGAATTAAAATTTCCTAATAATTTACTCACCCCCATGTCATCCAAGATGTTTATGTCTTTCTTTCTTCAGTCAAAAAGAAATTAAGGTTTTTGAGGAAAACATTCCAGGCTTTTTCTCCATATAGTGGACTTCAGTGGGGTTCACCAGGTTTAAGGTCCAAATTGCAGATTCAATGCAGCTTCAAAGGGCTCTACATGATCCCAGACGAGGAATAAGAGTCTTATCTAGCAAAACGATCAGTCATTTTCTGAAAAAATAAAAAATTATATACTTTTTAACCACAAATGCTCATCTTGCGCTAGCTCTGCGATGCACCACGCATTACGTAATCACGTTGGAAAGGTCACGCGTGACGTAGGTGGAACTACCCCTTTAAATCATGCAAAAAGTGTGAAAATAATAATTTAATTTAATAAATTAAAGGTACACTATGTAGCTTTTTATCTCTCTACCAGTTAAAAAAACAAAACTGCATGCATTTTGTGGAAGAACATTGTTTTGATTGTGCTTTGGCTCTGCATGACTTTATGGATAAGTATGGTTATCCTAATGCTCATTAAACATTGTAACCAAGCAGATCTGGGGCACCAGTGACTTCCATAGAAGGAAAAAAAATAATACTATGGGAGTCAGTGTTACCCCAGATCTGCTTGGTTACAAACATTCTTTAAAATATCTTCATGTTAAGCAGAACAAAGAATTTTATACAGGTTTGAGGGTGAGTAAATGATGACAGAATTTTCATTTTTGGTCTTTAACAAATTGAGCTTGATTGCAAATGACGCACAATGAAAATATTCAGTGCACAAGTGACCTTGATTTTTGTTTTGTCTTTACAAATCATGCATATATTATATCAAGCATGCTCTTCACTGACACACTTGTGTCCTTTTTTACATTTTACTTTTTGTACACCAACTTTTGATAAAACTGTTTTTATGTGTTTGTGATGGAAATGAAGCCTGAACCTTAAAATCAGAATCAGATTGTCATCATTTGTGTAAAAAAATTACTACTGTTTTCATCCAATAAATAGTTTATGATTTTAAAATCTTTATTAGGTAGGATTTGACAGTTTTTTTTGTGTTGTTATTATTTTTATTATCGTTATTCTGATAATTTTCATACTTTTTTATCTGTAGTAGTGGAAGTGCTTTTTAGCTATGAAACAGTTAACTGGCAACCACAAGAATATTTCCAACTTTAGGGCAGAGCGGTGGGTTTTTAAACACTGTAGAATGAACGCAGCTCCCGCTGCAATTCCCTGACCTATATTAAAATCTCTAAGACCACAATGAATTTATTTAAAGCTCTGGAGACATTAGACGAGGGAGCGCTGCTATAATTTCAAAGTCGTCAGGGGGTGAGAAAATGTAGGGTAATTCTGATTTGCTGATTTATTTGTAAAGGGTCTACTTATGAAAATGCATTTTTAGGAGTGACTCACTGGCACTCATGACATGAACACTGTTCCAAAAAGTAGACTTAATTATGCCTCCTTCTAAGATACATTCTTTTTCTCCAATTTGGCAAGGTACCATCTGTATTCTTGCATGTATTGGGAATCCATTCCACTTTAATTATTAATATAATTAATACAGTACTGAAAAATATTGATTACAAATAATTAAAAATGTACTATTTTGCCCAATATTTGTGAGTGCTGTGTGTTTTTATGCTGGTTAGAGTATTGTGCTGCTGTTATCTTATCACAAGATGCCCAATCCTATTGAAATAAGTTGTGAGTCAAGTCTAATGTGTGCTTCGCATGAGTTAAGATGCCTATGTAGGCAGTAGACGGCAAGGCAGCTCACTATGTACCAGAGCCTTTGACGCAATAAAGCTCTTTATATGGTGCGTTGGATTCATTTAGGAGGACCGTTTTTATATGACCATTTGCGTTATACCATCTCCATTTACCAACGTGCTGTTCACAGTCTATTAAGGACTCCAGCTTCCCTACGTCTCGGTTTCAGTGCTGGGATACAGTTGTTTTTCTCTATAGCCAAATACTGAAGTGGTTTTTATGCCCCAGTATATGAAGCTCCATTTTTATGGGATTATTTTTTTAGGCCGCGACTTTAACTTCAAAGAGACTCTGATCATTGCCAGAGGTTATTCCTAAACACTATTTTCCATTGATATACTTTTCAACATTCCCTTTCTGACTGTAATGTATCACTGTTCCACCTCTCTGTGTTAATGTTTGGGTATTATATTCCAATATTTGCACTGCTGATTAAAGTGTTTTTAATACACAGTTGTCACTAACTTCTGATTTTGTATATGCAGCTTGTGTTTCAGATTGACTCCTTGTGATTGTCAAATCGGTGACATTTAGATGGTATTCCACAAAGAATACCACAATATTACCATGTCGCAATATCCAGAAACATAGTAAGCGCACAATTAGTGATTAGAAATGATTCTTCTCTGTAGATAGTAGGTATATCTTTTAGATATTATCAAATATGATCATTTTGTTGTCTTTGTGACATGATTTTTTTATATACAATTATCTCATCCTTCAGCTTTTAATTGATGTTTTTGCAAGGACAGAATGTTGTACATGAATTCTGGCATCTGATCCGACAGTATGGCAGCGGGTGTTGTGGCAGGCGGTGCTACTAAGCTGCCATGATCATGCACTGAGTATTGAAATGGGTTGCCAAGGAGCCCTGCGTCCTCACATTAACACTTCATATGAGGCGATTTATTGTCTAATTTCATTTCCTACTTGAGCCAGCAGTTGTTTTCAAGGTCATTTATTCTGTCATTATTTATTCACCCTTATGTTGTTCCTTTGCTGCTACTTCATTCTTCCAAGGGTGAGTAAATAATGACAAAACATTTAGTGAACTATTCCTTCAGATAATCAGAAAGAGTTGTAGAATTGTGCCGTTTTATTGTTTGTTTTCAGCCACAGTTGCTGAGCAGAATACATCTGCCTTGTTGAGTATATTTTCGTCAGACATGTCAGGCCATTTTAAAATGTGTCTCTTCAGAGCTTGCGTCAGCATTCCCCCCCCCCCCCCTTTATACTTTCAGTATCAAATCATGTCAGATTTTACAGCAGACGCTTGATTAGAAGTCTTTAAATGACCCAACCCTGCCACAGGCCTGAACTCCCCTTGCATTTCTCTGCCACACAAACATTTGCTGACGAGGAAAAAATGTGATGATGGAATGTTCTGCCGCTTTCGCCTATCTGAGCAAGGCAGTCATCCTTTACTGCGCATTTATTTAAATAAGTGATGTATGTGTGTATACATACATCATATGAATTTGGCAGTACGAAGGAATCTTGGTAATAAAAAAACTGTCACTGCTGTCTACATAGGTCACTCACTAGGTTTTGGAACTGAGCATCTGATGCGTGGGAAATGGATGTGGAGGTCAGTGACTGTGATTCACGACTTGCCTTTTAGCGGATGCTTCTTCAAAGCAGCTTATAGCACTTTAAATGAGTCTCGACCCATTTGACCCCAAAGAATCGTGCCCGATATTGCTCAGATTGCTCTTGAGTCTATCGTCATCAGTTTGAGAATAAAGTTCAAATTAGTTCTAGAACATGATAGAATGCATACATAGTGATGTTCTTAGTGACAGGAAACCTATCACAAAACATTTGCTTAGCACAGCAGTGTTGTTACTCGTTTCACATGTGATAGCGGGTGTTTACGTAATGTCTTAAATTCACAGCACAAATAAAAACTAATTAAAGCTGCAATATGTAAGATTTCTGCAGTAAAATATCCAAAAAACACTAGGCCAGTGTTATATATTTTGTTCAGTTAAGTACTTACAATATCCCAAATGTTTCCTACTATTTGTAAATCGTGAGAAAATTGCTATTTTAACCAAGGCTCCGGGATGTGTCCGTCCGGATATGTCCGGATGTGAATGGCGTCATACCTGCGTTAACCTCAGTTTCCGGTTTTATTTTGAAGAAACCATGGAAACACCAGAGACACTTTAATATATTACATGTTTTATTAGACAAGGGAATAACTGTTTTTATATATTTATAGACAGAAAACTAATGATTGTTATATAGCTCAACACGTTTAGTCTTATTGTTTAAATCTAATTCTTGATATATATATATTTTTTTTTTTTTTGTGAGTACCATGCTTTACCATGCCTCAGAGAAAAACACTATTTTGTCAAGTAGCTAACATAGCATAATCAGATGCAGCTTTATTTTTATTAACAGTAATACAGAATTTTCTTCATCATACAATACATTTTAAAATTAATTGCATGCCATTTATCAACACAAGCCATCCAGAATTTAATATGATATTCTAAAATCGATCTATCTTACTTCAGAGTGTAACAAGTGTCTCAGAGCAGCCACCGAGCGAATGCACAGAGTAACCTTATAACATTTTCAACACACTCAAATGTATCTAAACAGAGCTGTGTTACCTCATACTCATGACCGGAAGAAGCGGAAGCGGCGACTGTGGCATAATAAAAGTTCCGCTGCTCTCGAGGTGTGTATCACGTTCATCTCTCATTAACAATCGCTCCAGCGGCATTGTTCAACTCCAACATCACTTGGTCCTGCTCTGCTTCATACTACAGTAACGTTAATAATCTCATCCATGAACATGATTTCTGCCCGAGTCCTATCCCGATTCTTTTCCACCAGCTGTGAGGTGAAGACCACATGTCCCAAGATTCCGCGCTCAAAATTGCCGTCATCAAGCTACGCCTTTGTTTTGAATAGGTGACTTCTAGCGGACAAAAAACTACATATTGCACCTTTAATTGTATGGCTTTGAGAAAAGGATGGAAAATGGTTATGAAAATTTAATTATATTATGTTTTTGGTGGAAAACTGTTTATAACATTATAAGTTGTCTTTGTAATAAAATAATCATTTTATTAATTTATAAAATATTTATTTTTGTGTAAATATGTGTTTATGGCATTCAAAATTTGGGGTCATTAAAATTTTTAAAATGTTTTTGAAAGGAGTCTCTTATGCTTACCAAAGCTGCATTTATTTGATTAAAAATACAGTAAAAAAAAGTCAATATTGTGAAATATTGTTGAAGGAACTGATTGAAGGAACTACGCAATGCTGTGTGACACTTACTTTCTATATACATTTAAAAACTAATATAAAAAAAAAAAGATTTTTAATGTTTTTAAAAGAAGTTTTGTCTGCTCACCAAGGCTGAATTTATTTAATTAAAAATACAGTAAAAACAGTATTATTGTGAAATATTATTACAATGTTTAAATACCTGCTTCTATTTTACTAAAAATGTAATTTATTCCTGTGATGCAAAGCTGAATTTTCAGCATCATTACTCCAGTCTTCATTGTCACATGATCCTTCAGAAATCATTCTAATATGCTGATTTGCTACTCAAGATTTCTTATTATTATCAATGTTGTAAACAGTTGTGCTGCTTAATATTTTTGTGGAAACAATGAAACATTTTTATTAGGATTCTTTGAATACAAGGTTCCTGAAGCAGTGACGTGTTTCTCTGACCATCCCTCCTGGTGGATGGAGGATGAGGAGTATCTGTCAGACAGCTGGAGACGTTCTGCACAGAGCGGGACATGTGGGTGAGCAGCAGAGACGGCAGGCTGTTTCCTGTAACCCCAGGAACCTCTGCATGAGACCAGAGCGCCTGCTTCATTTTCCTGTTAGCATCGCTGCATGTCTGAACCCACACTTCAGGTCCTGTGAACAAAGACACTGTTTTCACAACTTCTAATAAGCCTTGGCAAATGCACAGTTTTTCACTTGCATATAGATTAGGGAAGCATGATTTACAGTTACAAGCTAAAAAGGGCAAAAGTAATTGTATCTTAAAAGTGCTGTATTTGGAGTTTAAAGGGGTCACTTTTTCCCCTGAGGTCCACTTATAAAGTTTTTCGGTCATAATTCATTTTTCACCCTCTTGCTTACCTTTAAAATTAAGTAGGATGTTTTTTTTTTTTTGCTGCTGAGCCTTTCACGCTTCTTTATAAATACAATTTAGTAACAACACTTTTCTGCACTCGCACATGGGCTGCAGGTTTAACGTGAAGTTCAGTATAGTTTTTAATTGCCTCATCCATTATGATAAGCTTCTTTGCAAGCTGCATTTCATTCTGACAGATTCACTAAAAAGAAAGTTGTGGAAATACTGTTGTGAAATCTGTTTTGCAGTTCACTTTCAGTATGCTCTTTTTGGACTGGACACAAAGTTTTTAGTTCTGAAAGTTAAACTACACTGTAAAAATTATTGAGATTTTAACGGTAAAAGACTGTAGAAATTCTACAGTGAAAAACAGTTCATTGGTTTACAGAAAGTTTACTGTAATAGATCTAATGGTACATTTAATGTAATTTTACAGTAAAACACATTAAATTAACAGTTTTTGTAAGTGAAAAAAAAGTCATTTTATAATTTACAGTGAAAAACCGTAAATTGACATTCCCACAATTCCCTGCGTGACACTTCACATTTGATGTATTTTCATTGAAATAACGTTTTTTCTTAGTTTTTTCTAATCATTTATGTACATTAGGGTTTTATGTTACATCTAATGTTAAATTAATGTTTATCACATTTTTTAAAAAATTCATGTGTGTTACCCTGATGGTGTTTAGTGTTTGTGTGAATGACACTGTGTGCACCTTCTATATATTTGTATTGTCCTTCTCAGCTTTTAAAAATTTTACTTGTGATGAACTTTGATTCATCATGTGACTCTCATCACCACTGTGTTTAGTGGTTGTCAGTGTATTATAAAGGTACAAAACAGATATTAGTACTTCAATAGGTTGGTAAATTATCATTATATCAGTTGGTGAAATATGGGTTTTTACTGTAAATTTCATGTAATTTTATACAGTGTGTAAAATAAACAGTTATGAACCGTAATTATTACAATATAAACCTTTTAAATTATACAGTTTTGAACTATAAAATAGACACTGTAAAACCTAAAACGTGCTACCGTATTTTTTACGGTAAAGTTCTGGCAATAGCTGCTGTTTTTTACCGTAAATTTTATGGGGATTTTTTTTTTTACAGTGTATGTTTTCAGTGCAATTACCTTTTATTTTTATATATACAGTACAGTCCAAAAGTTTGGAACCACTAAGATTTTTAATGTTTTTAAAAGAAGTTTCGTCTGCTCACCAAGGCTACATTTATTTAATTAAAAATACAGTAAAAAACAGTAATATTGTGAAATATTATTACAATTTAAAATAACTGTTTTCTATTTGAATATATTTCACAAAGTAATTTATTCCTGTGATGGCAAAGCTGAATTTTCAGCATCATTACTCCAGTCTTCAGTGTCACATGATCCTTCAGAAATCATTCTAATATGCTGATCTGCTGCTCAAGAAACATTTAATGTGTACAATTGTACAAAATATTTGTGTACAATTTTTTTTTTTCAGGATTATTTGATGAATAGAAAGTTCAAAAGAACAGTGTTTATCTGAAATCTAATCTTTTGTAACATTATAAATGTCTTTACTGCCACTTTTGATTGATTTAATGCATCCTTGCTGAATAAAAGTATTCATTTCTTTAATTTCTTTTCAAAAAAATAAAAATAAAAATTCTTACTGACCCCAAACTTTTGAACGGTAGTGTATAATGCTACAGAAGCTTTGTATTTCAGATAAATGCTGTTCTTTTGAACTTTCTATTCATCAAGGAATCCTGAAAAAAAAAAAAAAGTACACAACTGTTTTCAACATTGAAAATAATCATAAATGTTTATTGAGTAGCAAATCAGCATATTAGAATGATTTCTGAAGGATCATGTGACACTGAAGACTGGAGTAACGATGCTGAAAATTCAGCTTTGCATCACAGGAATAAATTACTTTGTCAAATATATTTAAATAGTACACAGTTATTTTAAATTGGAATAATATTTCACAATATTACTGTTTTTTACTGTATTTTTAATTAAATCATTTTTAAAAACATTAAAAATCTTAGTGGTTCCAAACTTTTGGACTGTACTGTATATAATATATACGAAAAAGAAGTTGCGATAGACTTTTCTTCCCTAAAGTGACGCATATCCGAGTGAAATGGCTTCTTGAACAAGAAAAAATGTAGGGTGAGACTTTATGTTGTTCAGCAGAAATTGATTGGATGGATGTGGTTTGCTATTGGTCGATTTTATGCGAGTGACAGGTTGTCCCGCCCTCACAGCAGTTAACGCGTCATCGGAGAAGAGAAGGCGCTGCAAGAGGGAGGGGAAGTTATTTGGATTAAAGATTATAAGGCATGTGAATATTTATGCGCACAAATAAATAATTTATAATAAATCCTCCAATATTCCATAAAAAACAAGAATTTTTAATTTTGAATTCATGGTGACTTTAAACATATCAAGGAAGATGTAAGCATCATGATATGACCTCTTTAATAAGTCAGATCATGATCATGTCACATATTGAAATTGTCATGCGCTTGGAATGTCCTTGTCAAACCGAGAAGCTTCACGTGTCCACGGCACATGTCAATGTCACGTCAGGAGTAAAACTGTCCTCATTAACCCCACGATGTCCTCCAGCTGCACTGAAGCAACTCTCAATGATTCCTGTCAGAGCTGCCCACTGCTATGACAATAAATCCCTTATATTTGTTTTCTCTCTGGTTCTACACAGCTCCTTTAAAGGGGTCCTATTATGCTTTTTTACATTGTCAACTTTCTTTAGTGTGTTCAACTTTAAATGTTGCTTTTTGAGCATGAAAAAGGTCTGCAAAGTTACAAAGCACAAAGTCCACTTCAAAGGGAGTTATTGTCTCTATCAGCAAGCACTGTTTCTGAACTCCCTGAAACACTGTGATTGTTGCTTCCAGGTACAAACACGTCACAGTATTCGTCATTTAAATAATTTCCACCCAAGGCATACTCAAAAAAAGGCCTGTTGAAACTTGCGGTTATAGTAAGGGGCATAACATTTCTGAAACATGCTTGGAGTGATTGACCAATCACAACTCAACTCAGAATATTCCCTTAATGTGAATGCATATTCCCTAATACATGAATTTATTCTCATAACATTGTATACAGCACTCATACAGGTCTGAAATTGGAATGTTTTGCATCTGCGCTGAGAGATTGTTTTCTGTAATCAGAAACACTCAATTATAGATAACACTTATCACCTGCACTAAATGCTCGTGCTGCCCTTTAAATGTGCTCTAATGAGTTTTATTCATCCTTTAATGTCACTGATAATATTGATCTGAACCAGCGGTGGTTTAATAACAGCCCACAAACAGTCCGCTTCTCTTGTACGCTTGTGTTTATAAACCAAGGTCAATGCTGTCCGCTGTAAACAGATGAGAAAATGACTAATAGATTAGGGGAGAATGAAATGCCAGGAGATGAGTTGAAAATCGAACTGCTTCATTTCTAAACTCGCTGGTACTTCTTCAGGGACGCGGCCGGTAGTTAATTGTCTCTTATGTAATACACTGGACCACGTGTTCGCTGGCATTTAGATGTGAGAATGTGTGGTGAATGTTCAATGCATCCTATAGATTTAAGATAAAGGGGAATTTTATAAATAATCAAGTTTTTGCTATCCAGTGAAAACATACTGTAGCTGGAAAAATGGCTACATTTGTTACAGTATTTATTAGTATTTGTTAACGTTAGTTAATAAAGATACAGTCGTTCATTGTTTGTTCACGTTAGTTCACATTGCATTAACTAATGTTAACAAATACAACTTTTGATTTTAATAATGTATTAGAAAATGTTGAAATTAACATTAAAGGATTAGTTTACTTTCAAATGAAAATTACCCCAAAAATTGCTCACTCTCAAGCCATCCTAGGTGTATATGACTTTCTTCTTTCTGATGAACACAATCGGAGATATTTTAATAAATATCCTGTTGCATTTGAGCTTTATAATGGCAGTGAACAGAGTTCACGAGTATGAGCTGAAGAAAGTGCTTCTATCCACATCCATCCATGATAAATGTACTCCACATGGCTCCAGGAGGTTAATAAAGTCCTTCTGAAACAAACTGATGCGTTTGTATAATAAAAAAATCCATATTTAACAAGTTATGAAGTAAAATATCTAGCTTCTGCCAGACCGCCTTCCGTATTCAACGTACAAAGAAGAAGAAAGTCATATACACCTATGATGGCTTGAAGGTGAGTAAAGCTTGGTGTAATTTTCATTTGAAAGTGAACTGATCCTTTAACTACACCATAAACCCTAACGCTCAAAATAATGAATTGGTTTGAGTAGGACAAACTTAAATTAAACAAATTAGTTCAATCAAATTAACTATATTAAGTATTTAGCACTTTCTTTTTCTTTCGAGTTCACAGAACTAACTAAACTGAACTGTAAGTTGCTGTAAGTTTTATGAACTTAATTCTTTTAATTTAGATGAACTTAAATTTAACTGAATTGGGCTGAGATTTCTGTCTCCCAGCATGCTTTGCCCATGACACTTTAAAGTGGGAGGAAATGCTACAATTAACTGTTATATATATATATATATATATATATATATATATATATATATAATATAATTATTTATTTATTTTTTTTTTTTTTGGTGCAAGATTAATGTTAAGTGGGAGATTTAGTAGTTATTAATGTTTTGTTATGCTTATTTAGAAGAGTTTCTGTTAATATGGGTTTTTGGACAAGGTGACAAGTGGTGCATGCAGCTTGGTTTGAGAGCAAGTATGCTAAATGTTTTATATTGTTGCAGCAAGTGTTATATTATACTATTGCTATCATGTTAGAAAGTTTCCACTAATAAAAATGTTTACATCGAGATTACATGAACATTTTAAAGGTGCCCTAGAACCAGTTTTAACAAGATGTAATATAAGTCTAAGGTGTACCCTGAATGTGTCTGTGAAGTTTCAGCTCAAAATACCCCATAGATTTTTTTTTTTTATTTTTTTTAACTGCCTATTTTGAGCCATAATTATATATGCACCGATACAGGCTGCGGCCCCTTTAAATCTCGCTCTCTCCCGCTCCCGAGCTCTCGGCTGCCTTAACCAGCATAAACAAAGTTCACACAGCTAATATAACCCTCAAAATGGATCTTTACAGAGTGTTCGTCATTCATGCTACATGCATGCATCGATTCCTGTGAGTATAGTATTTATTTGGATGTTTACATTTGATTCTGAATGAGTTTGATAGTAGCCTACGTGTGGCTAACGGGCTAAAGCTAACATTACACACTGTTGGAGAGATTTATAAAGAATGAAGTTGTGTTTATGAATTATACATACTGCACGTGTTTAAAAATGAAAATAGCGATGGCTCTCTTGTCTCCGTGAATACAGTAAAAAACGATGGTAACTTTAACCACATTTAACAGTACATTAGCAACATGCTAACGAAACATTTAGAAAGACAATTTACAAATATCACTAAAAATATCATGATATCATGGATCATGTCAGTTATTATCGCTCCATCTGCCATTTTTCGCTATTGTTCTTGCTTGCTTACCTAGTCTGATGATTCAGCTGTGCACAGATCCAGACGTTAATACTGGCTACCCTTGTGTAATGCCTTGAACATGAGCTGGCATATGCAAATATTGGGGTCATACATATTAATGATCCCGACTGTTACGTAACAGTCGGTGTTATGTTGAGATCCACCTGTTTTTCGGAGGTCTTTTAAACAAATGAGATTTACATAAGAAGGAGGAAACAATGGTGTTTGAGACTCACTGTATGTCATTTCCATGTACTGAACTCTTGTTATTCATCTATGCCGAGGTAAATTCAATTTTTCATTCGATGG
Organism: Megalobrama amblycephala; assembly: GCF_018812025.1. NCBI lineage: Eukaryota > Metazoa > Chordata > Actinopteri > Cypriniformes > Xenocyprididae > Megalobrama > Megalobrama amblycephala. The sequence goes on from NC_063056.1 coordinate 32,205,873, forward strand.
CACCTTTTTAAGTTAAATATATGAATTAGTTTACTCAAAACTAATTCATGTATTTAAGTTTACTCCATATTATATTTATTTTACTCCATATGTTGTTCTGTATCCATTTCTTTCTTTTTTTTTTTTTGACCATTCAATGGAAATCAATGGGCTCCAGTGTTGTTTGGTTCTCAGTGTTTTACGTATATGTTCCACACAACAAAGTGCATACAGGTTTGGAGTGACATGAGGGTGAGCAAATGATGACACAATTTTAATTTTTTGGGTGGACTATCCTTTTAAAGGCAAAGCCCATAAAATAATAATAAAATAAAAAGAAGCCTGTTGCAGGCTCTAGCATCCAAACACAACATTGTGAGCACCGCTTGCATAAGCGTTATATAAGTCAAGATTGATGCAGAAAACCATTAGAGATGATAAGAAGAATGATTCGCACAGCTTGATATGATTACATTGATTATTCCGCAGTCTTTGCCGCTCAAGGTAGATGTCTATGCATCCGCCGAAGCTTGATAAATGCTGTTCTGTTTCACCTTCAGCTCAGTAAGGCATGCTGGCCTTGAGGCGGCCCGAGGAATCAGTGAACCCAGAATAAGCGTGAGATGGCGGAGCTGTCCTGACTTCCTGGTGGTTCACTGGAGCTCTCAGTGGCTGCTGTGGCGAATGGAAAGTGACATGAGACAACCACAGGCGCTGCTGGGCCATGTTGATGTGACACAGCTCATTATATGGCCTCACCGAGACTTCCCCGCCAGCTGCGGCATGTATTTTTAGTCTATAAGGCCAAGCAAACTGCTTTGCGCCACAGTAGATGGGCACAATTATGTAGTGTTGATTCAGAGATCTTTCAAGTTGTCTTGTCATTTCTGAACCAATTGGAACTGCAAAAATAATGATTGTTTTTAAACACATACTGCCCGCCCACTTCAATATCAGTAGTCCCGCCTCAAACTCACACCATTGGTTGAGCCAGAAGCCAGGTCAGGGTGTGCGATACTTGCGATAATTGATATCTGGATATTTTCTGGTATCTGATATCATTTATTACTTACCCTCATGTTGTTCTACATCTTTAAGACCTTCGTTCATCTTCGGAGCACAAATTAAGATATTTTTGAAAAAATAATGTACCACTTTATTGACAAAATAATATCCAAAGCGTGTTCACGCAACAATGTCAGCTCTTGCGTGCTCTCATGAACATGCGTGTTGACACGCGAGTCTGAACACAACACGCATATGTCGTGGTGCTCTCTTGAACACGCATTGCAGATCAATATTTTTGTAAATAAAATGGTAAATAATGGGATTTTTTTGTGCAAACAAAGCACTCATGTTGCTTCATAAATCTGATGTTAAACCACTGGAGTCACATGGAGTGCTTTAATGATGTCTGTACTTTTCTGGACCTTGAAAGTGGTAGTTGCATTGGATCAGAGATTTAATTAAAAAAGGTCTTCATTTGTGTTCCGAAGATGAACGAAGGTCTTATGGATGTGGAACAACATGAGGGATGAGGGTGAGTAATTAATGAAAGAATTTTCATTTTTGGGTGAACTAACCCTTTAAACGGTTGTATAAAATTAATATCGCATTTGCAATTGTGCTGATATTAGGGAAAACAGCACGTTTGCTTGTGTGATATTGCTAAGAATATAAAACAAAAATAAAAATAATACATTTTTGCTTCCATATATTGAATTTTGGGGGCATTCTGACTCTACTAGGCTACATCATGCAGTCTCAATGAGAAGTTTCATATCACACACCCCTACTGGACTATTGAATATATTTTGGCGAGTTAGCATGGCCTCCTACTGGTTGAGGTCATTACTCCACAATCTCAACCTAAAAAGAGCATCTTCCTCCATTTTTGGCCTGTAGTTATGAATTTGAGCTGTGCCATTTGGCTTAAATACATAACTACAACCTGCCAATTCATCCCATTTGTGATCAGATTTAGGTCATCCAGCTTACTATGACCAACAATACAGCCATTTGTCAGCTGGTCAGTGTGTGTTCTGGATGTTGTCCGTGTGAACGCCCTCATGTTTATAGAAATCTCACAGCCAACTGAAAGCTGCTTGTCCTTGTCAGAGGACATGTCTGATGCTTTAAATCAAACTTGCGCTTTTGCCATCACTGGGTTACATAATAAATAACAGCTACTTTTAGGTTGAGGAGCCTGAGGACAGCTGAGCAGCTGTAATTATCATGAAAGGTCATTCAGCACTGTAGAGCTCACATCCTCTGGACCGCAGATAGAATTGGCCAAGAACAGCCCAAAGGAAGAATGAGTTAAGGACCGTTCACACTGACTGTGAATTTTTTTTTAATCACTGGAAGTTGTCAAGATACTGTATTGTTGGTCATAAACATTTCGCCCACTGGATGCCAAAAACATTATTGGTGGGCTTCACAATTAAACATTGCAATTGACCATCTGACCTTTAGAAACAGGATGGAAACAAGTAGTGGTTTGACAACAACTGCAGTGTATTGTTGGCACAAGATTTTATCTCCCTTAAATCCCAAAGTGAATTCTATTAGCTGTAAGAACTTTTAATAAGTAATTTACATAAGTATTATAAATCCCACAAAATCGCTTCAGTGTTATTTTAGCATTATTTATATACTATTGTATTATTTATTGATATTTTGAATTAGTTTTTATTTTTATATTTTCAGTTTTATTAAATTTGTAATGTGATTTTGGCATTTTTATTAGTTTTTGCCTTTTTAAATATTTCAATTTTAGCTATTTTCAAAGCTTTAAAGGTACAGGATGTAGGACCTGCCACTAGAGGGCGCACTACCAAAACAATAACAATCGCGTGGTTTGATGAGGTCATGCTATATTGCAATACAATACAGCAAATATAGTTTGACAGTAAATTATCAAATTAATTGATTACTGTTTAGTCAGATGATATGAAAACGATTACCACTTGTTCAACAAATATATACACTCGTGTACATTCAAACACAATAATTGGGCATACATAGCAAACGCGAGTTCAACGATTTGCGCGAGTAGATTACATACAAAGTCAATGCAAAGACTATGGATCAGACGCGTCCTCGCGCGGGTCTAGAGACGCGATGCCCCGCGTTTGGCGTGTATGCCCCATAATACTAATCGTGTTGATCGTTATAATGGCATACGTTTTCTGTAAAGATACGAATCAAAACAACTCACCTGTCGAGTAAAACACATGCGAGATCGGCATCTCTTTCTAGGTGAAGTTTGTCGCGAAGCTCTCTCTATCTAGAAAATGCAACACCGATATTGATCCTAGCTCTTTCTCTCCTCTTGTCCCAAACTCTTCTTGGGTCGTTTGGTTGGCCCGTACGCTTACGTTTGCGGGAGCTGTCCTTGTCGACAGAACCAGCGGCAGATGGTAAACAGTAATTATGTTCCATAAATAAGTAACACAATCCACCATAAAATGTGCAAGAAGTAAATAAGGAACTGCTTGAAGCAAGCTAGTGGTTTGCTGGACGCTAGACACTACTTCCGCATTTGTCCACGACACTGTTGTCATGTGGTTTCTACGTCAGTAAAGGCGGTAACAAAGGGTAACTGACCTCATTGACAGGCGACTGCACTGCCCCGTGTCACTGTTTAGAATGGGAATTTTCTCATGATTTACAAGTAGTTGAAAACATTAGAGATATTGTTAGTAATCAGCTGGACAAAATATATAACACTAGCCTAGTGGTTTTTGGATATTTTACTGCGAATATCTTACAAATTGTACCTTTAAGCTCAGTTTTAATCATTTTAGCACTTACTTAGTAATATTTATATATTTATAGTAATACTTATACATTTATTTTAGCTTTATTTCAAAGAGTGAAAATGATTTTTAATAGTTTTAGTTAACAATAATAACAAAGAATCACTTTATATGTGTAATAATATGTAAAATATGTAAATATGCCAATTAAATCGTCAAATATCATAAGTAAACCAAAGATATAAAATACAATTTTTTTTTTCAGTTAGTTGGCAAGCTTTGCACTAAGTGATTAGTCTGAAAGATGAATGCATACTTTGAGCTAGCTGTATACACAACCACTGTTTAAAAGTAAAAACCAGAAAGGCTGTTTTGACCATCTAAGAAGCTATCCAGATAACACATTTAGCAATATGTGTTTGTCACTGGGTGATCAATAGGCACGGGCGGACTGCGGGTCCAATAGCCAAGACTATTTTGACTCAGTTCGGTACCCAATGATAGACAGCTGCTTTCAAACGGTCCCATGCTTATTTGTGTTCACGCTCTGTAGCACTGTAAACCTGAATGAGTTGGCAAAACTCGAAAAAGTTGAGGAAACTCAAATTTGGCTATATGTTATTTTAATTTATGGAGACCTTAGCATCTGTATACTATAGCCTATGGTGTGATTTATGCACATTTGTTCAAAATAGCCTCTATGGGCAGATTGTTACATAATGTAGGCAAAAGGTTTATATTGTTTACACGATGGATGCATATCTTTTTCTGATAGTTATTATGTTGGGCTGCATGTCTATTTTTCTTAAATGCATCAACTACGAATGCCTAATGTTGGTTTGATTGCATGCGTTACATGAGAAAATAAATAATTTTTGTCCACCTTATGTAGTAGATTTAACGCAGGTGTGGTTCGGGTCTCGGTCTTTGTCAAACGGGTTGGGTCAGGTAAGGAATTAAATTAGTGTTGCTGACGGATAATGGGTCGGGTGTTCTGTTAAGTACTTTGGGTGTGGGTTTACCAGACAGGACTTGTGCAGGACTCTTTGAAGGGCTGGGTTGTGGAAAGAAGGCATGTGCTAGTAGTAGTGAATGGCTGAAGTCAATTTATACTTAATGAACAATGCAATATGAAAAGGACAACTTTGTTGCACTATTTATGAATATGTGGAAAGTTGGCTGCGATTTGAGTGCACAGACTTATTTTCTGTTCATGCACAAAGCTATCGTATTGCTTTAGAAGATTTGAAATAGTGCGCAAGTTGTATAGACCACTTTAATTATACTCTTATGATGGTTTTCTTTTTGGATTTTGACAGATCCTGCACACTATGCTGATAATGCGTGCAAAATTTCATCTTTTGTGTTTCTTGAAAGAAAGTTACTCACCTACGGGTTTGAAACAACAAAGTAAATGATGACAGCATGCTCATTTTTTGGATGAACTGTGCCTTTAATGCTTAATTACATCTCTGACATTTAGAAATTCTGAGTCACACTGATGCAGCAGGTGCGTCATTAGCCTCATGAGTTACATCATTACTAAAAACATCTTCAATATGTTCTCCCAAAAAAAAGCACTAATGCTTTCAGCTCCCTAACATGCTTTTCCAAACTCTGATTCTACCTGTATATGAACCCATTGGCCTCCTCAGACTGTTAATTAGCTGTTGACAGTTCAGTGATTCCCACTAATGAAGATCCATGTCTTTGTCTCCACTGTGCCGCAGTCAAGAATGGTGTGAAGTCGTGGCATCACGTGAACAGCTTCACAGCCTGAGAAACTGAGAGGAAATCCGTAAATGTGATGTCTTCATGAGAGCTTCATGTGCTTGTGGTGTATAGAGCATCATGGGAGTCTGCTACACCTCACCTCACAGGCTCTTTCATTTCTCATATATACAGATGCACGTTTCTTATAGATGTCACGAGTTTGTGAACAATGTCCCATGAATTGCCGCTGGGCATGAGCTGTCTTTAATGTCAGCTGTGTGAAGTGATTTCTGAGCCAGATTCTTGCTGAGCTGTATCTTAGCAGGCTGTTGTTCAGAAAGAGAGAGAGAGATTGAAAGTGGATGGAGAAAGAGAGAAAGAGAGATTTTTTTTTTACTCTAGCTCACCGTTTCCTCACCCAAGGCTAAAAACCTCCAAACCCCCCATCTGGGTCAGTTGCAGTGGCCGAGATGGTTTTTGATGTGTGAGAAATAATTTAGCACCTACAGTGCACACGTTTTTCTCTATAGCCTCATATATGAAACATTCAAAATGACATGAAAAAAAAAGTGTGATTATTACCCTTGGCTGCTAATAATGCATATCGCAAGTCTGGCTCAATAGAAACATTGTGTCAGCTTTCTCCTTTCTGTCTCAACTAATGATTTTAAATATGTCTTATTTATTTGTCATTTTGAAAACTTTATTAATTTATTATTTGTTACATTTAAGTACATTATTAAATGACAAATAAATAGATGTTTAAAATGTTATTTAATTCACAGTTTGAAAAATGATTTGTTACATTTAAGTACATTTTTAAATGTGAATTAAAACTGTTTTACATCTTTTTACTTGCCAATTTGAATAAATAAAGTGATTTGTTTATTTATTACATTAAAGTAATAAATAAAAAAACAATGAGTCCTGACTGCCAGTTACAGAGTTACAGATTGGAATTTTAAGGAATTTAACGATTCTAGTTCTAGTTCAAATCCACTTTAGTGATTATGATTGATTAATTAATGATTCCATTAATGATTACTTTAGTACATTTCAGAAATAAACCTTTATATATACTATATCAAAACAATATTATAAACATACTAAGATATTTTGATTCTTTGTGATTATATATATATATATATATATATATATATATATATATATATATATATATATATATATATATATATATATATATATATATATATATATATATATATATATATATATATATATTTATTTAATTTAAAAATACAGTAAAAACAGTAATATTGTGAAATATTATTACAATTTAAAATAACTGTTTTCTATTTGAATATATTTCACAAAGTAATTTATTCCTGTGATGGCAAAGCTGAATTTTCAGCATCATTACTCCAGTCTTCAGTGTCACATGATTGTATCACATCTTTTGTAACATTATAATTGTCTTTACTGCCACTTTTGATTGATTTAATGCATCCTTGCTGAATAAAAGTATTAATTTCTTTAATTTCTTTAAAAAAAAATAAAAATAAAAATTCTTACTGACCCCAAACTTTTGAACGGTAGTGTATAATGCTACAGAAGCTTTGTATTTCAGATAAATGCTGTTCTTTTGAACTTTCTATTCATCAAGGAATCCTGGAAAAAAAAGTACACAACTGTTTTCAACATTGAAAATAATCATAAATGTTTCTTGAGCAGCAAATCAGCATATTAGAATGATTTCTGAAGGATCATGTGACACTGAAGACTGGAGTAACGATGCTGAAAATTCAGCTTAGCATCACAGGAATAAATTACTTTGTCAAATATATTTAAATAGTACACAGTTATTTTAAATTGTAATAATATTTCACAATATTACTGTTTTTTACTGTATTTTTAATTAAATAAATGTAGCCTTGGTGAGCAGACGAAACTTCTTTTAAAAACATTAAAAATCTTAGTGGTTCCAAACTTTTGGACTATACTAAAATATATATATATATATATATATATATATATATATATATATATATATATATATATATATATATATATATATATATATATATATATATATATATATATATATATATATATATATATATATATATATATTGTCAGATTTGGGTGTGAGCAAAAACACAAAGTTTTGGGGTGTATTCCTTTAAATGCAAATGAGCTGTTGCTCCTGGCTCCCTTTCCAAAAGAGGGTGGAGCTTTAACAGCTCGCACTCGGGTTGCTCAACAACAACAGAGCTGGAGAATCTCACGCAGCCAAAATGATGATTGTCAGTAACGGTGTTCAGCCTTACATTGTTCAAACCGGAGTTGGACACTGATGGAGAGTTGTAGTCCCTACCAGCCATTTGTTGTAGTCCTTAAAAAGCGATTTCTGTAAAAGAAAATATCTCCCTTTGCATTTAAATTTGAGTGTCATAACTTTTTTTCAGATGTTGTTTATGCTCAAACAGCAACATTACACACTAACTAAAATTTAAAAAAAGTGAAATCCTAATCAAGGACCCCTTTAAAATATATTTGTAGGTAAAGAATGCAGAAATAGGCGTTCAAGAACCATTGATAGACGCTAATGCCCTGAAAATAGAATCATTAACAAATCACTTGCTTTCTTATCTGGGTGTTGAAGCATTTGTGTGCTTTCACCCGTTCTTTGCATGATTTCTTGTTTTTGTCCTTTATCTAAGCCTGTTTTTCACCCCCTGCTGGTCAGTTGGTCCCCAGTCGTCTTTAATGAAAAGACCCGGTCAGCTTTAGCTGCAGCCGATACATCACCTAGACACGAGATAGGAGAGGGACGCCTCTGACAGCAACACGCAGCTATCAACCTCATGGTGAGGGCAAGAAAAGACCAAATTTCAATTTACTGCCTGTGAAAATGTAATCTACTCATACTGGGAGCTTGAAAGAGGTTGGTGGACTTTCTGCCGGAGGACAACGACAGACACTTAGTCACAATAACACCAGAGAAAAACAAAAAGCAGGTCTTTTCATGCAAGGCTTTTTACTCTTTACATCCTAATTTATGCTTTTAAGATATCTCTTTATATCTGTTATATATATTTTTAGCCTTATTGACGATATTCAATATACATTTTGATACTAATACTAATATTATATTATTATATTTTTTGATAAATGGAAAGTTCAAAAGAACAGCATTCTTTTGAAATAGAAATATACTGCCACATTTGATCAATTCAACCTTGCTGAAACAGACAGTTTGGGCTAATTTACATTAGCGAATCGAACTCCAGCACGTTTTCATAATAATCTTTAAATCAGAGATATATTACTAGTATTAAAGGTCAGGCCATAATTCATAATGCAAGTACTGTACATGTTGTATATTCAGCTTGGCCACGGCTCTATAGTGCATTACTGCAGTGTTTTAACAGTCAGTTTTCTCTTTAAGGTAAAAAATCTAGTTATATCCCGCCCCGGTGTTGTTTTCATTATTGTAATTGGCTTGACACTATTAGTTGTGAGTCCCATTTGAATTGTGTTGTGGGGTTTTTTTTATTACTGCTTCACTCTGGTGCGGTTTATTTTTGGCTCCAGACCACAGACAGCACCCTGCCATAAATATAAGCCGGCATTATTTGTATTCTGCACCACGGCTGGTAAGCCATCTCAGAGCAGGTCTATTTTTCAACCTCAGCCTAGAAATATCATCCCGCACCACCCACTGCAAACAGGACAGAATACAGATGTGCCCAAACGGCCCATTTATTATTCAGATATATCTGAGCTTCATATAAGCCACTTTCCATGAATATGGCACACTTTTTGTTTGTTTTTTATAATGAGAATGATCAGATGAAAATTGTATATAGTAAAAATGATCCTAACATGAAAAGTAGAAGTTTTAAACACATCAAATGTCTGTATACCCATTAAAATGGTGATTTTAGCCTGTGCTACATCACAACCTCTTGGCTACCTTTTGGTACTTTAACTACAGCATAAACGCTGATTTGTTTTTCATTATTTTAGGTTTTTTAGCTCCATTGTATGTTTAAAAATGCTCTAATGTGTTGATGGTTGTATACTGTCAGGGGTATTTGTGAGCACCTGAAGTGATTTGTTTGTGTGCTTTTTGGGATCTGGGTTACTGTTAACCCCAGGTGTTTAACCATCAGCAGCAAGAATGTGTGTATTGTGCTCTGGCATTTATATGTGTGTGCGTGTACTGTGTGTGTTTTCCTCTTTTACAATCTACAGTATATCCATCATATACATGTTGACCGTCACATATGGGGCAGCTATTTGTGACTCGTTTTATGATGAGGTGAATTTTCACGGATTAAATCCAGTCATTTCAGTAGGATTTCACGCGATCAGGAATTTCACATGAGCACAAAAGATCCACACAGATTTTGCAACACTTTCGAATTGGTCATGCAGATTTGACACGTTGACCAACAGAAAGCTGCTTGGTTTGAAAGTGACTTTTGTGTGAGATGTTCTTCATACATCACTATACTATAGTGACAATAAACAATGGATCTTTTTTTTTGTTTGTGAAAGTTTGCAAATGTGACTGCACCTTTATTCTGAAGACATTATTCTAAATATCATAGGCTCTGTTGTAAACCCAATGAAACAGCATTTTAAAGAATTTGTTTCCGTTGTGACGACATACAGTAGGCAGTATGATTATGCTCTTTTTTTTTTAAGGCATGCATATTTCATGAAGGCATTACCTTAAATTCCCTCTTTTATGCTTTTTCGGATATTACCTTTCATGCATTGTGTTATATAGCAGCTTGTGAATATAAAAGGTCTGCAAAGTTTCAAAGGTCAGAGTCTCCCAAAAGAAAGAACCAATTTTGAACTACCTAAAAGAAGTCTTCAGTATTCCAGTCTTAAGCCGCTGTCACACTACACTCTAAAAAATGCTGGGTTAAAAACAACTTAAGCTGGGTTGAAAAAGGACAAACCCACTGATTGGGTTGTTTTAACCATAGACTGTAAAAAAAGGTTTTAACCCAGCGGTTGGGTTAAATGTTTGCCCAACGTGCTGGGTAATTTTATTTAACTCAATTATTGTTTAAAAATTACTATATGGCTGGCTTAAAATGAACCCAAAATAGGTTGAAAATTAAAAATCAGACACATAATTACTAGAGGCAACAATAATAATAATAATTATTATTTAATAATAATAATAATTAATAATAATAATAATAAAAAGATGAACATTTATTAATGAGCAAATTGATAAATGTTTATTATTTAATTATTCTTAATTAAACTTATTAATAAATGTTAATTTCCAACATACTTTGGGTTCATTTTAAGCAAGCAATACAGTAAATTTTAAACAATAGTTAAGTTAAATAAAACTACCCAGCAGGCTGTCCATTTTCAACCCAGCATTTTGTAGACTCTGAGCATGCAAAATTTCGTCAAACACTGTAATGGTTGTGATATGATGTCATTTTTTATAAACATGAATTCAGCATATAACAAATAGTAATGCATTCAAAATGTAAAAATATAGCCTACAACCTACTCGACAAAAAATTGTTCTTTTAATGCAGCCAAGGGGTCACATCATGACGTATCGATCTTCTACTGGTCACATGTCTTCACGTGATGCAAATTTGCAGGTCAGAGTTCACCAAACTTGAACTTTGGAACTCAGCGAAATGTGAAACTTTTTACATGATAGCCTAGTGGTTAGTGCGTCGACATATGGAGGATATGCGTTCACGGCGACCTGAGTTCGATTCCCGTCTCGAGGTCCTTTGCCGATCCTGCCCCCCTCTCTCTGCCCAATGCTTTCCTGTCTGCTCTCTACTGTCCTCTCCAAATAAAGGCACAAAAAGCCCATAAATATAATTAAAAAAAAAAAAGTGCAGTGTGACCGGCGTCTTACTTCCTACACACACCTAAATAGGTTTGTCACAGATTTGCATAATGCAAGCCTTATGGTCTTCATTGGCTACCCACGAACAATGTCTACTTTGACCCAGCCTCAAACACTGTAGTTGTCGACATGTCGAGGAGATGCTGTTTTCTGTGCTTTGAATGCAATTCCAATTTTTTACATGCCTTTCCAAAGGCATGAAGACACAGGCTCGATACTATATGGCATCTTGATACTGTAAAACCACTGCCCTCATTACTGTACATATCATCTGAAATTCAGAATGGGTGTTTTGTTTCTGACACGCACTGTAAGCGGTACACCAGTCACGACAGGCTGGGCTATTTGACCAATCAGAGCAGTGTAGGCTATCGGAAAGGAGGGGTTTAGAGAAACCAAACCACTTCGGACTGTGTGAGACAAGAATGTGTATTATGCAATGTATATTATGAGAAACTTAGTGTTTTTTTGCCTTAGATGCATGTAAAGCTTCCAAAATGTATCACTCCCGAGGCTCCGTTTCATTTAGGATGCCTCCTTAGAAGTAAATTGCCTATGAAGGCAGTTTTGGAACAAAGCAATAGTTTCAGAGATCAAACAGTGACAGGGGAAAATGCTGCAGTTATATGGATTGAAAACTTGAACTTGCTACTCCTCCTTGGCTAGGTAATATTTCTCTTGTTCATTCCAATTGCCTCTTTTCATGTTGTCAATATCCTCTTACTTCTGTTTGTTTAGCCTGGCTTCACAGTGCCGGACGAGCAACTTCAAATCCTCTTGTGTGGCTCAAGCTTTTCTCTGGCTCTTGCTCTTCCTGCATCATCAGCCATTTGGATATATTCTTTAAATACATTAGCCTACTGGCCCACTCTCTTTAAGGCCAGTCACATGATCTCGCTTCTGCCTTAGCTTAACCTCAGCAGCGCGTCAGTCTGAAGATCAGCTCTGGAAGCGCACCATCAATGGAGCCCTTACTGCACTCACCACGGTATGTACACAAACTGCAGATTATCATGCTCAAGTTCTATTGGCCTTGCTGGAGACATCAGGAAAGTTTCACACCAATGACAAATTCTGTGTCTAATACTACAAACAACTGTTATTGGAAAAGCCAAGTTTGGAGGCTATTGAGTTTAATTAATGCAGGATTTCAGTTTAAGAGCAGTGTTTTCCTGAATCTTTTAGTAAACAAGAATTAGCTTGCAGCTTTTTGATTGTAGCTTTTATCTGTGTTTCTCCATTTCTATGGAAATCATCTTTAAACGGGGAATTTGCCTTGATGCGTTCAATCATCAATAGCAGGAAAATAACAGCTCTTAGACTAAAAGGCAGATTTGCTGCAAGTTGGAAAGACGTCCGTCGCACACAGGCAGGAGTGAAGAGATTTGAAAGGATTGAGAAGTCTCTGTTTGGAGGACTGTATACAAGAAAGCAATTATGTCTGACTGGGACTTACCTGCTTGTTCTTCAAAACACAGAGCTACTGTTTTATTTGTCATCACTTTCCTAGTTTAATATATACACTGTACATGCAGAGTGCCAAGAATTTATTTGTTTTGTCAGATCTTTGATACTCAAATCTCTTTATTCTGTCAGGTGAATTTTAATAGATTTGGTAGATTTGGACTATTTTAATATGATGTAATGTATTTTTAGGTCTTTTTTTCTGTGTTTAAATTGTCAAGACATCACACATTGCACATTTTTAAAGTGCAATCAAATAATTATTTTGCTGCTTGCTTCCTGAACATGTTGCCGACTTAATTTCATTGAGTTCAGTCTGCTTCAAATTTGAAAAATGGACGTTTGCTTAATTCATTCATGTTGGAAGTTTTTGTTGCATAAACTGAAACTGGGCAATGGTTTTCTAGTTCCCAACATGCATTATTAAAAATGTCCATGTTACATACCGTTTAAATTAAAAGTTTGAGGGGTGTAACATGGGGGTGAATTTTTAATGTGGGTCTGTAAACAATGCACTAGCATCAACATCAGAACACCATGGCAACGCCCTGGCAACCACCCTAACATGTTGATATGTTATAGCAGATGTTATGAGGACAGGTTAAAGTGAGACATGGCAGCAAAGAGCAACATTTACATGAGATGTTTGCAAGCTGACACTCTTATTAGGTTGTGTTTCCAGGCTCTGTGTTTGTTTGAAGTGAAGTGAGCACTCCAGGACACACTTTAAGCTGAGCGATGGCCACGATAATCCCACTTGATTTCACACAGAAAAAGTGGATTTACAGAGTTTTAACCGCAGTGTCCCAGTTAGCCCGGCTGATGAAAGCCAACCCCCTGTCCTCCTCTAGCTTTTATCTTTCAATTCATTCATCCATCCATCCGTTTATCCCTGCGTCTCTCCCTTTCAGTGCATCTAAAGCTCATCAGAACTATTTAGCCTCTGGCCTAGGCTAAATTTGTGTTGATATATTTGGTTTCAGACACACACTGTTACATCATGGATCTCATAGCATGCACCGTTGTAAAAATTGCCATAATATGCAGTGGAGATGCACTATGTATTATGACAATGGTAAATCAGAGATGTTTAAATTAATCTATAGGCTTCAAACTTCTCCTAATAAGTGAGTGCACTTTTGTTCATGCCATGGTAGCATATAAAAATGCTGAAGAAACTTTAAAAGTCCAAAAAAACTGTATCTTTTGGCTTTACTAGATGTCATGAGTCTTGCTGTCACTGTTGACAGCCAATGCACAATGCAAGCGAGTGATGTGACAAAAACTTAAACACTCTCATTATAATCAACAAGGCGTAGACATGACGTAAATAAGAGATTTATTGTGCAGTATTGACAGGTTCGTTGATTATAATGGGAGTATTTGTAAAAGAACTTCAAGAATCAAACAGTCATATGAGTGACAGCTTCAGTGATTATAATGGGACAGTTCTAATACTGATGTATTGCTTGCTTTCTGTGAAATTTATTCAGAATCTGAATAACAAATCTAGATTTTCATTCTGCTGTCATTTTCTTCAAATTCAAATATAATATATATATATTGTTTACACTTTTTTCATTAATTTTTAAATGTCTATATATTAGAATTTTATTTCTGTTTCATTTGACACTTGATTGCATTTAAATATTTTTAGTAAATAAGTGTCACACAGCATTGTGTAGTTCATTCAATCACTTCCTTCAACATTATTTGCTTTTAATTTACACTAATTTATGATGTGCTTCTCTATTACACTACATGCATGGGAAAAGTTGTTTGTTAATTGGATATTGGAGTTTGAGTCGTTTTAAATATTTTTTTGTTTTAAATAAATATTTTAACCACTTATAGCAAAAGGCTAGCAAACATGACACAACAAACAGCATTTATAATATGAGAACATCTGCCAGTCAAATGCGTGGCAGTAAAGGCTGAAGTGCAAGTGCACAGTTAGTACTGTCATTAAAGGTGGGGTAAGTAGGTTTTCAAAAACGCTGTTTGGACATTGATGATATTTGAAATCAACCCAAACACAACCCTCTCTTCATTGCTCCGCCTCCAAAACTCACCCTTCAATCCTAACCACCCTGCTTCGAGTCGGTTTCGAACCCCGAGGCAAGTGCACTAACAATGACGCTAAACACCGCATTCTTTAGCGGTCGTCAGTGTTCAATGGTTTACCTGCACAACTCTCACTATCTGGCCACAGTTACACATGCAATGTGAGAGTGGATGTCTGTTTATCACAGCTGACACGCAACAAAATGCTTAATGAAAAATAAAGCGCAGATGATGAGCGAACGACAAGGAAGCACAAAAAATGAATGTACAGTACACAAGAGTAAATACAAGCAAGTGTTCGTTTGTTAGTCGCCAACAGCACAGCAGCTCCAGACAATCAATGACACTCTAACCCAGTGTTGCTCACGTGTAAATGAAAAAATCAAAGCAGCCTCCGTGTCTGTTTTCAGGCCTTCCCGCTTAGCTCTCTCCAGTGCTGGAAAGCTTTTCTAATATTAACGCGGGTCCTAAAGCGCTTGCCCAGTCATAAACCTTCATTCCAGTGATCTCGCTCTTGCTCGTTCTCTCTCCTCGACCGTCATACACCCCCTGATGCTGATTGGTTACATGTTTGTGGTTGGTGTCAGCCGGATTAACTTCCAAACAGTGTTTTTGAAAAACTACTTACCCCACCTTTAAACATTTATTTTAGCATTTATAATCTAAAGTAAAAAATACAGTTGTTAATTTAGTTTTGTTAGGTTAATTTGTAGTAGTGATTATTTGATGGCTGGAAGTTTAGCTCATTTGGCAGTTAATTAAGTAACTCCAGCTTAAGTAACTCCACTAATCTGAATGCATGTTTGTGTGTGTATTTATTGCCTGGTTGTGTGTGTGTATGTATGCATGAGTTTGTTTCTGTGTTACTCACTGCAGGGAAGGTCAAGAGTGTAACGGCTGTGCCACCCAGTCGACTGTCTGCACAGGAAGCAGTGTGTTTCATAAAGGTGCAGCACCAGTGTGCTGCAATGCAGCATGCATAAACAGTGGGAACAGGGAAATTGTTTCATTTAAGAATGTGTGCGGAGTGTGATCATGTTGCAGGCTAAGTGTCTGTCAAATTTAAACATGTTCAGCATTTCTTTTGTGCTTCACTTAAAAGATTGCTTTCTCTCTGGAGAGAACCTCTCATCAAGTATTTAGCCACCATTGTAATTTTCACAGGCTTGCATATGTAATAAGGTGGGATCTGTTTATTAGTATGAAACTAAAGCAGGGGAACCAAAGATCATACTCAGCATTCAGACATTTTGTAGACAGCTGTAATGTTTGTGTCTTTATAACTATTGCTCCTCCTCTTTTATACACCCCGCAGCCTTTAATATGGCTCAGATAGATCTTTAAAATTAAACTTGAGAAATGCAGATTGTGCTTTGCATTGACTGGTTTTACAGGAATTGGCAGTTAAAATGCCAAAAATCTAGCATTAACCATCATTTCAATCTTCGAGGAGCCTGATAGTTGAGATTTGCAGTAATTGCGACAAAATATGTAGTAAAAATGAACAAAATTAAATTTGTGATTAGATGTTCAAGATTTCTCAGTGTTTCACTGTTACTTTGACGTGAATGTATATTGCATGTTGTATTGAATAATGTGTACTGTTTTTATATCAGGGTTTGTGTCGTGATTTTGTGATTGACAGTTCTGCAAATGTACGATGGCAGACCGCATCTCTGTCAGACCAACAGCACAATATACGACAAGGCATGCAATGACAATAGACGACACACAGCAAGACCAAAAGTGTGTTTATACGCTTTTTAAAAGTTTGATTTCAGTCAGACTAAAACAATAATTTATCTTTTTTTTAAATGCTTTAGTCCATCTGCTATTGCACCAAGTTGGGCTAACAGACCTAGATAGTCAATTGTAGCTCGACTTTGTCCAGCATTTTATTGTATGGTTTGTTCCTGTATGTGTGGGGTCATCACCTTGACAAACAAAGTGTTGTGGTTAATACTTCTATTGTATTTACTGCCATAATCTCTGACCCATGCAGGCATGGATAGACACCCACAATAAATCAGATATAAACCCAGAGATGTCGCATTAGTTTTCTAAATAAGAACTAATGGCAGCTATGTAATCCTTGCTCGGTGCTGCTCGCCCAGCCACACGGATGTTGCTTTTGGATTCATCTTGCACGTTGACTGATAATATAAACCTCTTACTGCTTTGGCTGGTCAGCCACGTGGTCATACGTTTACCAGTGGCTTAAGAAAGACAGGACAGGGCTGTTACATGACAGAAAAAGCCCCTCGGAGCAGCTGTCTGGAATGTTCCAGTACATGGGACGCACACCAAAACATGTCTTTTGGCATTATCTAACAAAACTGTGTGATTGTGTTGTGATGATAGATAGATCTATAGATAGATAGATAGATAGATAAAAGATCACAATCTCGATTCAAACACCCACACAATCTTATTCCTAAATGACCACGATTAAATGAAGTCTTTATAAACGAGTCATTCATTCTAACTGTTTTTGTTTTTTTTAAATAATTCAAATTGATTAAATATTTTGAAAATAAACTGTTTTGTTTAGTTGTCTATTCAGAATCGTGAGAAAATAGTCTATTTTAAACAAAAAAAGTGATTCTCAATTTATACAGAATCATGCAGCTCTAGATTGATTGATTGATTGATTTTTTTGTTTGGGTTGAAAAGTGAAATGGTCTTTGGATAAGAGCTTTGGACTTCACCTTAGTGAAATCGAGAAGATGCCCACTTAGTAACAGCCCCATCTTGTGTTTCTCCACCATCTGTTGTGTCCAGAAGGAGGAAGACAGTGATGGTGAAAGGGTGAAGACCAAATCAGAACTCATAGTGGATGGATGGATGGATGGATGGATGGATGGATGGATGGATGGATTTACACAACACAAAATACAAAGTTATATGTATTGCACTGAATGGACGTATTGCGCACAATATACTGCATGGATATTATTTCATTAACATATAGTACTGAATTGCACACAATATAGGATCAGAAAAAGAATTAAATTGAGGATTGTGAACGTGATGTTAAGAGTTTGGGCCTATGACACCCCTAGTGGTTGAGTTGGTCAGACTGCAGGCAGAAGGCTGGAAATAAAAGACTGATTCAGAGTCATTCATTCTACCTGAGTGCTGCTCACTCTCTCATTCAGTGGCCTGTTATTTCTGATAATCATAAGCTTTCAAAGCAGAACAATGTTTCCATCATTCCATTTCTCTTCAGAAGCAGTACATGATTGCAACTGTCATACAACATGACGTGTTCAAATGGGAGTAATTTAAAGGCATAGACAATGGACCGCACTACCATGAAAGTCCAGAACCATCAGTAACAATTCGATCAAATGAAGCTTCCACAGTTCTTTTGTCTCCTCATCAAAATAAACACTCAAGGCTGTTTCTCAGGACTGACGGCTGTTCTTAGAAAGTTTCGTAGAGATGAGCGCTATTATGCTCGGATTGATGAATGCTATTATGATCAGGACTGGAATGGAGAACCCGCAGAATGACAGCTAAGTTTTAATTCTCAAGCTCACTGTATACAGTAAAAAACGTTGGGTTGTTTTTTTTTAACCAAACCATTGGGTTAAAAAAAACTATCCTTTTTGCACTTTGTATACAATTTCATTACTGTACACATTTTTCTGTATGCACAAAATATCCAGATAATCAGCTACATTAGTGTTGTATTACCAGTGCAGGGGGTAACACATTACAAGTAACACAAGTTATGTAGTCAGATTACTTTTTTCAAGTAGTAAAGTAACACATTACTTTTACATTATCAACAAAATATCTGAGTTACTTTTTCAAATAAGTAACGGACATTACTTTGTTTTCCCATTTATTGACTGCCACCTCTCCTGTCCCCATGTTGAGGGAATTCAGGAGTGAAGAGGCGTTCTGTGCGCTGTGTAAACATGATGCTTATTCTAGACTAGTTGTAGACTAAATGTGAGCATACATTTACTCATTTTTTTTCTTCTCCTGCATCCTGTTCTGTAATCCAGAATGGCAGCACATGGCAGGCTGAAAGGTTTGTTTGAGCTGCGCCCTCTACTGTACAGGCATGAATTTGCATTTTCTTCAGCCTGAGGCTTATTCATTTCACTTTTGGTGTTAAAGAGCCTTTACATTTTCCAAAAATAGAATTTTTTTGTTGTTATAAAAACAAACAAACAACCCAGCCCAGACAAAAGTAATGTGATGCATTACTTTCCATAAAAGTAACTAAGTAATGCAAAAGTTACTTTATTAGGGAGCAATGCAATATTGTAATGCATTACTTTTAAAAGTACCTTTCCCCATACAGTAATACAGTCAAAGCACAGCATGGAATACTGCATCCCATAATGCAGTGTGTGCTAATTAATATTTTTAACCAGTATTTTCGTCTTGTTTTCCAGAAAAAAATATCTTCAACTTTGTTGAATATTTTTAAAACAGCATAAATTTATTATGGTTTGGTTTTTTTGTTTTGTTTTTTTATTGATCAATTGCATGCATGCAATTTCATGATGACTTTAAATGTGAAATCAATTAATTTCTTAAAAAAAAAAAAAAATCGCAGACGAAGTGCTTAGACATAATTCATAGGAGGTATGTTCTTATTTTTAAGACAGATGGATAAAGCCAGATACATACAATTCGAGTAAAATTGCAGCTCCTGTTCTGAAACTAATTAATATGAGGCAGTCATCTGCACCTCTTTCCTCTCTGGTTCCGTATGCTTGGATGGTTTTATCCTGGCTCACTTTCTGGAAGCAAACAGATGTCCCACCTGAGCCCGAACATGACGGGAATTTCAAATGAGCATGTGGATTACGGCTCAGTTCAAACATCGGTCTTCTCTGCACTTTTGAAGGAATGAACTATTGAACTGAATCTTAATGCTGCTTCTGCTGGGCTATGCCATTCTGATTCAGCAAATATTCAGGTCTCTGTTCAATAAATCCATGATGAACATGATTATTCCCTTTTTTGGTATTACAAGAACAAACTAGTCCAGTTTTCCTTTCCATCTCTCGCAATCTCGATTGCTCCCAGCCCAGATTGTGCACAGTCATGCCAGCATGATGCCTGCTGACTCTGTGTGGCAGCTGATGGGATGTGAGGGTGACGTTTTCACGCCAGCTGCCCTGTGCCAGCGCAGACCGACTGGTGGATGGGAGGTGTTGGAGTGGAATGTGTGAAAATCCACGGGTCGACCCAGAAAAAAACGCCAGGAGCCCAGACCACCATCTGAACCAAGAGTCCACCCATATGAGCCATTAAAGGCCATGCTGTAAATCTCTTCTGAACTCCTCATGTTGCCCGTAGCTTACAGATTTTAAGCAGCAAATGTTTCATAAACACGTGCTCCCCTGTGACCTCATCCCCCAGTGCCGACAGTGTAAGCCTGCACAGATGTGCCCTGTTTCTGTCCACTGGTCCCTGCCAGCAGCAGCAGATGTCTAGTGAGGGTTGAACTGGCCACTGCACAGTGAGATGACTCCTATCAACACATATACTAATGTCCAAAAGTTTGCTATTGGAGACTATAGTGAAAATGCTTTTTGATCAAATACTAATTTTTTATTATACATTATAATACTAATACATTAAATTTCGAGAAAAAAGTCGAGATAAAATGTTGAGAATAAAGTCATTAAATTACGAGAAAAAAGTCGTTAAATTACGAGAACAAATTCGTTAAATTATGAGAAAAATGTCGTTGAATTTCAAGAAAAAAGTCGAGATAAAATGTTGAGAATAAACTCATTAAATTATGAAAATAAAGTCATTAAATTACGAGGAAAAAGTCGTTAAATTATGAGAACAAATTCGAAATTTAACGAATTTGTTCTCGTAATTTAACGACTTTTTTCTCATAATTTAATGACTTTTTTCTCAACATTTTATCTCGACTTTTTTCTTGAAATTTAACGAGTTTATTCTCAACATTTTATCTTGACTTTTTCTCGAAATTTAACGATTTTTTTCTCGTAATTTAACAAGTTTATTCTCAACATTTTATCTCGACTTTTTCTCGAAATTTAGCGATTTTTTTTTTTTTCTTCTCATAATTTAATGACTTTATTCTCAACATTTTATCTCGACTTTTTTCTCGAAATTTAACGATTTTTTTCTCGTAATTTAACGAGTTTATTCTCAACATTTTATCTCGACTTTTTTCTCGAAATTTAACAAGTTTTTTCTTGAAATTTAACAACTTCAATCTCGAGATGGTTTTATTTTTTTATTATTGCTTGGCCCTAATCCTCTTCCGTAATTTACTGACAATTTTGATCAATTTAATGCATTCTTGCTGAATAAAAAAAAATGTTCCCCCAGTTCATTGTAAAAATGATGAAAGAGCAATAGATAATAGGAAAAAACGATATTTTATTTTATTTTATTTTTTAAATCTGTTTATCCACAACTTGATAGATAACTGCTTGATTTTATTCATTTTTGTTTTTCCATTCAGTTGAAATTGATTTCTCAATTGGTCATTGACTGTCACATCACAGGGCTAAAGATATTCCTTGTTTTTGTGTGTGTTTGTTGATCATGAGATCTCAAGTGGTCTGAAGTGAGAGTTGTTCTGCTGACCTCCGACTCATTACGGTGTATTAAAACAAATGAGTCTGACCTGATTCTGCTGTGGCTCGACTCCCTACAGAATCACAGCGCTCTCACTTCACCACAACACATAGGATGCAATCCAACCTATTTTTCTTTCCTCTCATTCTCTCTCCTCCGTGTTGTAATTCAGTTCAGTTTCCTGCTGAAATCATCAATGTTCTCCTCCAATCATATTTGCTCTCGGCTCACCGTCTCCACCAATAAGAGAGCAGGAGAGCAGGAGTGTGGCTAGCAACTGAAGAGTTATTGAGAGACTGCGGTTAACTCAAGGCCTCAGGAACACAGTGTGTGTGTGTCACTAACACACAGCTTGAGAGATGAGCGCTGATTCAGCGAGGGAGAAGTCTGTTCGGGCGTCATATTTAGCTCAGTGATGAAACAGACGTATTCCTCTGAGATCTTCATAACTCCTCCGAGTTATCAGCTCTTGTCTGCCGGTCGTTTCAGTAATATTGATGTATGTTTTGAAATGAATAGCAGCACCTCTGCTTGTTGTTGATTTACAGAGGCGCCCTGATAACAGCTCAACTGTCCCGCTCCACCCGCACATGCTGGTAAACGCCGTACGAATCGTTAAATCCCAGCGAGAATCATAAAGTGTTTGTGTTCGTTGTGTGCATTATTTTCTCTGTTTTATAGTCAATTCAGTTAGAAACACAAAGGCAGTGTCAAGAGATGTAGCCGTAAAGTAATGTTTGCTGCTCAGTCATTGTGGACTTGTGCTTTTCATTGCATTTTTTACTTTGCTATATGCATTAAAATATTTAGAATTATATGCAATACTAAAACTTTTTTAAAAAGGTATGCTGTATTGTTGTCACATAATCTCACTGTTACATGAGGCCTCAAGTTGTCAAATTAGAAATATGTTATTATATCAATTAAGTAATAAAGTAAAAAATAGCAGTTATTTTTCAAAAATAAAGTATTTCTCGCAATGCAGTGTGCTTGATCTTCTTGTAAATGAAAGGTCAAGCCAAGTGCATTGCATTGTGTTTACAGTCTTCCATTCTGTGTGCTGAATTTGCCAAAATCAAGTCCGTATGAATTGAGCAGTTTTGTCAAAATTTGATTGCTTTATGATGAACAGATTGAATTTAGGCTTTTATTCACATATAAACATTCATCAACACACACATTAGATATGATACAGTAAATGGAAACTCAAGCATGCTTGCTTGACATGCGAGAACCAATGAGGTTCATTCACATATGTTACGCTTCCACAAGAACCAATGAGGTTTGTTCTCGCGCATCAAGTAGATTCAGTTGAGCTTCTGTTTATGTTCTCAGATCAATGTTTAAATGTGAAGAAAAGCCTAAATTCGATCTGCTCATCATATAAAGCGATCGTGTCTCTTCAGAAAATTTGGACTAAACACAATCACTTTATGAACTTTTTGAAGCAACAAAGTGGTAGTTTAAAACTTTAAGCTTTCATTTGTGACTTTAAGCCTCATATGTTGCCATTTTGCATACTTTTTTTCTTTTTTTGCTTTTACACAGCAGTTTGCTAGAAGATGTCACAGTTTTTTCCAAACGCACACAGTTCTCTCTCTCCTATGAGCTGATGCTGAGAAATCAGAGAAAGAGAGGAAAGAAGCCATGCAGGATAAAAAAAAAAAAAAGATGTCTCATCAGAAAATTTTGGCAGAAATGAAGCCTGCAAGCAAAGCACTGTTCAGAATGACAGTCAGTTTGTAGAAAGATGACAGTTGTGCATCAGTATGTTATGTAACAGAGGGACTGTCAGGTGAAGTAACCTCATGCGATTTGGTCTCACATGAACTCCAGTTCTTCTGTTTACACTGTAAAGGTGATCAAACAGATGTTTCTCTTGTTTCTCTGTTGAAAGTGATCATCACATGCATTTGTGTGAATGTGATGCTTTACTAAGAAGAGCAGTGATGCTTTCAGTAAGTTTAGGAATCATTATCAGGTCACTTCCTGTTTAAAATGCTGTTTAGAGCATGTGTGTTTTCCTGAGGTTGAATATAGTGACTATTATAAACCAAATAAATCACAAAAACAGCCTGTAGCCTCTGGTATTAAACTTCAGCACGTTGAATTTTAATGCAACTCTGTCCAAATGTTTGTTCAAGCCCGGAGCTGTTTACTCCAGTGCAGACGCAGTTTATTTCACAGTACAGTTGGGAAGCTGCTTTATCACTTTACCTGGTTCATGCAACACAATTTCATGAAGCACAACATGGTTCAGAAATATTATATTTTGATTCTTAAGTGGTGCGTGCGTGTTTGTGTACTTGTACAACTATCTTTGCGTTTTAGACCAGGTAAGGATTAGACATTTTCTCACTTTCTGAGACCCCATTAAATGTCCGTTTGATGCCTGTATGAGTTAATTTATAATTTGTTGAACTATTTATATTGCTAGTTTTTGGTTACTAGCTATCTTTTTACTACATTTTTACATTTGTTACTAACCTTTTTAAAAAGGCTAGCTTTACTCTAAAGTAACAACTTTTAATTATGAGTAGCATAAAGCACGACAAATTCTTGCTCTTTCTATTCATGTAAAATATTAGTAAATATGATTTTCTTCAGATGTACCATTGTGTCTCATTCTGTATTACATCCCTCTCCTTCGCTGACTCAATTAAGCTGTCAGCCATTTGAAAAGCAGAGGACTGTCAAGGCCAGAGTCCCATAACTCTCTCATAAGAGCCATGTGTAAACGGCCAAGAGTACCCACAGGAGCTGCTTGTCTCCTCTAAATGACATGTCTTTCTCATGTCCTCATTGAGTTTCATTGCATGAAGTCTGGTCATGGTAATGGCACCCGATAGTAACTGTCATATTTGCTATTGAGGAGCGTTGGAGCGAGCGGCCGCGGCACTGACGTCAACACTTCTCGCTGAGATGTTTGGTTCCCTGTGCACACCAGATCTGAGTTTCTCCCAGGCTCAAATCCATCTTTTTGAGTGAGATAAGCATGCTCTGGCTTTGCTCAAATTCCCTGTTGTTTATGCATCATTTGCCAAAGCATGTGACTACTATGCTTAATCTCCAAATGTCTGGCAATGCAACTCTCTGCATGAAGCATGAGGAAGAGGAGAACAAAATGCTCTTCCTCTCTCTCCTTTACACATTAGCTGAAAGATAAGTATCAGAGGTACTGTAACACACACACACACACACACACACACACAGATCTCCTTCTGCTCCCCTCCCACCATGTCCCCGTCGTACTCTGTTGGCCACGATAAAGAGCAGCCACGCTCACGGCCGCCATCAGCCGCCTGCCAAAGCATTTAATCTCTCTGCAATTTCCCACCACTCTGTTTTCCCGCTGATCCGCCCTACATCCTGTGAGTGGGGTGATTTGGGACAGATCTAGAGGTGTGGGTGAATCTCATGAAGCCTGACCAGGTCATATATCATCCCAAACCAAAAGAAAGATAGATTTGTTTTTTTTGTTTTTTAATTTAAATAAAATAAAGTCTGCTTTTAGAGCTATTATGATTGTGTGCATTGTGACATTCATTGTGTGTTCATGACAATTAAGTATTTTTATCTGTGGTTCTCAGTACTGTAGTGCTCATTAAAGCCCAAAAAATATTGTTTAATTGCCTTATTACGGAATCTGCAAAAGGGGCAAGGGACAGGATCATTAAATTTTTTTTTTATATAGTTATTTTTTTTAATAATCACACTAAGTGAAATGTTTAAATTGATAGTTCTAGCAGATTTAAATGGAATGTTTATTTCATATATAGAAATTATTGTTGATATGTGTATGAAAATTACATTAATGAGAGTTTGATGAGACAGTATGCATAATTGTCATATAAGTCACAGTGCAAAACCCATAATTCTCCTAAAATATACTTTTGATTTTAAAGTGAAATATGACATTTCCACTGAGGTAATGCAAACATTTTCAGAATATCAAGCGAAGGAACAACACAAAACTATCTTTCGTGCTAAGGCATGCACAATACCCGCAGGGACGCAGAGGGTGTTTTCATTCAAGGAAACACAACATTTTACTCATTGTTTGTAGCAAGACTCAGAAACAAATGGTCTGGTCAAGTCAAGCCAAGTCACCTTTATTTATATAGCGTTTTTTATAATGCAGATTGTGTCAAAGCAGCTTTACAGTGATAACTGGTATATAATTTGGCTGCACAGCAGCTCTTAAAGAATAGTGTCAATGCAGGCAGATCAAAGCACTGTTGAATAAATGTCAAGAATACTGTTGAATATCAAATGTCAAGTCAAATGTCAAGTGTCCCCAACTAAGCAAGCCAAAGGCAACAGCGGCAAGGAACCCAAACTCCAACAGGTGACATCAGGTGGCAAACAGTTGGCAAATAGGTCTTAAATGGAGAAAAAAATAAACCTTGGGAGAAACCAGGCTTAGTCGGGGGGCCAGTTCTCCTCTGGCGAACAGTGCTTTGTTACGATTCAGGTTGCTATCATAAGTCTTTACGTTAATGAGAGTTTGGTGGTGGTGGCCTTACGAATCCGTGCACCAAAGGTGTGGATGTTGTAGTTTGCTCTTAACTTTGAAAACATAAAAATAGTTCCTGATTAGACACTGGGTGCTGCTGTCATTGAGCTAATTCGTAAAGGTACACAAACTGCATATGCTACATTTATGCGTTACTATCAAAACATATCAAAAATCGAATCATACCTGTCCAAAAGAAATACTGCAACCATGACATCATCTTTCAGACACTTTGACTCCCGCAGTTGTCTCCAGCGTAGAGTTGTCAAAAGTGCTGACTTCGGTACCAAGTCAGTACTGAAATTTTAAAAATGTGACGCTTTGAGCGCTGTTGAGTGAATTTGTAAACACACCTAATTGGCCATTGTGTTCACGTGCTCATCAGATATGCCTGTGATTGGTTTCAATCATCAACGCTTCAAAAATGTTGTAAATAGACATTAATGAAGCACTTCACTGAGCGCTTATACAGATACACACTCGAGCGTTTGAAAGCAGGCGTCTATTGCAGACCAGTCCGCTGATAGATGCCTGCTTTTAAACGCACCCGCTCTCGCTTTCAAAGCGCTTTCAAATTCAAACACTTCCATGTGCTTTCAAACGCTTCAGTGCGTTGATCATTGTAGCCAATCACAGATATATCCGATGAGCATGTGAACACAGTGGCCAATCAGAGGTGTTTTCGAATCCACTCGACAGCACTCAAAATGTCACATTTTTAAAATTTCTGTAGCGATTGGTACCGAAGTCGGTACTTTTAATTCAGGGTTTTAGCTCTTTTATGATCCAGACGTTTTTTTTTTTATTGTAGCCTTTCTAAGACTGTCTTTCTTTTGTTCGATACTTTTCCAGTGCCACTTGTTGTCGGTTCAGACAACAGAGAGCACAGAACATTTTATGGTTCTACGCCTTCCACAGACGATATATATATTTATTAAAATACATTTAGACAGCTTAACATAGAGATTGCTTTCAGGGTATTAGGAGACTTTCAACCAGCATAACCAGCATAATGTTGTGTAAGTTTTGTAACGCTGATGCATAAATAGGATCCAGACATGTTTTCATGATATTCACCCTTATACCATGGCATCTGTCTTCCGGTGACCTTGCATAACCTCTACTATCTTTTGCTCAGCAGCTTAGAAGGGTTTCCCGGTTCTGATTATTCTGACTTAGAAAACAGATTTTCTAATTATAGCTCGAGCAGTAAGCAGTGGTTTACGGCAGATGTTCAGTACCGATTCAGTGTAGTCTCTGCGTCTGTGAATCACATAATCTTCCCCTTAATTGAAGGAGAATGTTGTTTACATAAACACTCGAGCAGCGACGGCCGGTGCTGATGGTTAAAATACAGCTTCGGCATGAACACGTTCTCCTAATCAGAGCAGAAGTCATGCGGCGAGGAGGCTGTGGTTATTGTTGTTTGAAAGGAGGCTGGTGCTTTGTTTACATCTGGTGTTACGAAGGCTGAAAGCTGGCCAGACCCTCCTCTCCCCCTCACTGTCTTTCTGAGCTGTGAATAATAGATAAAGCCACAGTGATGATTGGCACCACATCTCGTCGGTATGGAGGAATGAAAGAGTGCCATGCCAGCTAGTTAATACTCACCCCACATCACAGCGAGAGCAGGACCTCTGCGACGACTCGCCATTTCTACCCTCATTTTCAATTCAAAAACTCCTGTTTTGCATTTACAATAACAACAGGAACATCTAAATGGAGAAATGAAAAGAGTGTCTGACTACAGGTGCATAATCACAACGAATCACAAACTAACGGCATGATTTTATCTTCTAGTGTCATTGATTCTCTGATGAGCTATTGAATCTTTGATTCATTGATCTACACTGTCCCACAAAAACTCTTTGAATTAATCTAATTTGTTTATTATCTCATTTATAATCACCCATTATACAATAAAACAACAATCCTTCTCTGCATCACTGTATTTTAAACTTCAAAAATATTCAGAATATAGTGTGACAGATAATGACATTTGGTTGCCAAGCTAATTGGATTTAACAAATTCAATACTTTTTTTATCAGTACTTTTTGGTGTAAAATTATATTTATTATAGTCAACATCTTTCTCACTTTTAACCCTCTTGTGCTGTTCTGTCATTTTTTTTTTTTAGAATTTTTTGTAATTTTTTTTATTTTTTACTTCGTCAGAATGGTACGAAACTTGTTAAAGGTTTTGGCACTTGCTGTGTGAACACAAAAATATTATGGACATGATTTGAAAAGGTTAAATGGTCCTGAAAAAAATAATCACAGTTGTAATGTTCGAGGTCAAAAATGACTGCATTGGAAATGAATGTGAGACGAATTTCAACTATTGGAAATATTTGGTAATGCACAAACAAATTCTTACTGAAAGCACATTTTTTGAGATATCAACCTCAAATTTGGAACACAGCTTGTTTAGATTTATGGCTTTGATTTTCTCACAGTTTGAGAGTAAAATGTGTTTTGGCAAATATATATTTTGTATATAATTTTAAAATGGTATTTTTGTGCATTTTTCATAACAATAAATGTAAAATTTTATAACTTTTTTCAAGTTCATGTTTTTTAAACTTTTTCACTTTAGCAATAATCTGCCAAGTGTCGTCTTAAAGGTGCCCTAGATTGTTTTTTTACAAGATGTAATATAAGTCCTAGGTGTCCCCTGAATGTGTCTGTGAAGTTTCAGCTCAAAATACCCCATAGATTTTTTTTTTATTAATTTTTTTAACTGCCTATTTTGGGGCATCATTAACTATGCACTGATTTTTTTCAGCGCGCCGCCCCTTTAAGAGATGCGCTCCCTCTGCCCCACGAGCTCTCGACTATATATACATCGCATAATCAAAGTTCACACAGCTAATATAACCCTCAAATGGATCTTTACAAGATGTTCGTCATGCATGCTGTATGCATGCTTCGAATTATGTGAGTAAAGTATTTATTTAGATGGTTACGTTTGATTCTGTGTGAGTTTGAGGCTATGTGGAGAGATTTATAAAGAATGAAGTTGTGTTTATGCATTATACAGACTGCAAGTGTTTAAAAATGAAAATAGCGACGACTCTCTCGTCTCCGTGAATACAGTAAGAAACGATGGTAACTTTATCCACATTTAACAGTACATTAGCAACATGCTAACGAAACATTTATAAAGACAATTTACAAATATCACTAAAAATATCATGATATCATGGATCATGTCAGTTATTATTGCTCCATCTGCCATTTTTCGCTGTTGTTCTTGCTTGCTTACCTTGTCTGTATTTTAGATTAAATGGATATTATATAATGGAATAAATGGATTATAAATATACTACATAAATATAATTTAGTACAATCCCCTAAAAATATAAAATAATAAATAAAAAACATTATCGAATTAAAATATAGTACGATCATTTCATTGAAATAAAAAAAAAAAAGGTCATTTTTAAACTTTAAAGTTAATCGCTGTACGTTCAGCCTACTGTTTGACTGTTTTGTTGGATAGGTATTCTAAATGTTTTTGAGCTAGTTGAGATAGACCCTTGTCTTGCCAACTGGCTTCAGTTTTCTGGTTGACTTGCTGCTCTGTGTTGTCTAACTAACTAGTTCTTGTTTTTGTTGGGCTCCCTTAACCGTGTAATCTTGCCGGCCGGTGTTTGTCTTCTGGGTGATTGCACATATTA
Organism: Megalobrama amblycephala; assembly: GCF_018812025.1. Taxonomy (NCBI): domain Eukaryota; kingdom Metazoa; phylum Chordata; class Actinopteri; order Cypriniformes; family Xenocyprididae; genus Megalobrama; species Megalobrama amblycephala. Next base: position 32,235,510 of record NC_063056.1, read on the forward strand.
TGCAATGGTGAGTTAGTTTGAGAGAGAGACAGAGAGAGGGAGGGAACCGCACCTGGGGTCTGTCATCAACATGCAGACAGAGGTGCTGTAGGCTTTATTGTGAGCTGTTTATTTAGACAGGTGTCTAAATGACATGCCCACACACATCAGTTTTCTTTTTTTTAACTGAAACAGGAAATGCAGCTTTAAAGGTAGGGTAGGCCGTTTCGGAGAGGCTAGCAATAGCAAGCTAGCTTTTGAAATCCTAGTATCCCATCCTTCCTTCAGAGCGCTATCCAAAGCCACGCCTCCTCCAAAACACATAAACGTGCACAGCAGAGTCTGCAAAGCATCACAAGAGATGTTGTTAAATTATCTCATGTCTCAAAGCACATACCATTACAATAATAATGAATGTAAACATCTAACAGAGCTCTTACTTGTGCAACATGACTGCTGAAGATTCATTTCGGCGTTGATAGTGTTGACATAGAAACGCATAAATCCGAGTCTGAGGATATGAACAGCTCCGGGTAGAACGTCACAGGTTGCCGTCTTGTAATTAGGGTTACGGCATGGCGTGAACGCAGCATATGTTCGTTGTTTTGGTTCAGGCGGATCTGTAAAAGTTTGTTTGCGGAGCTCTGTGAATGTGTGTCTACAACTCTGCATAATCTTACACAGCGCGCTGATGACGTGTGATGTCTGCGTGAGCAGGTGCGCGGAGGTATGGAAATATGTTGACAGGTAGAACATTGTATCATTGCATTCAGACCTAACATTTTTTGGTCCTGAGACTTCCACATAATATATATGTACATATTTTAATATTTAGACCACTTCTATTATTGATTGCTATCAGGATGTGAAGAGAGTTTCAACCAGTATAACAAAAAGTGTTTTTAAAAAAAATTGCCTACTCTACCTTTAAATCTAAATTTAGATTAAATTTGGTCTTGATCCCATTATTGATCATTTTTCTTCCCTAATAATTTATTGTCCCCTTTCTATGGGCTCTGCCAATAAAAATGGACTAAAATAAATACATGTTTTTGTTTGTTTGTTTGTTTTTTATTATTTTGTTATTTTATTCTTGCTTGGTATGTCCGTTTTTTCCCCCATTATATTATCTCTATTATTTGTTTTGTTTTATATTATTTCTATTATTTGTATTTATTGTTTTATTGTTTTAAACTAAGCAGTTTAAAGGTGCCCTAGAATCAAAAATTGACTTTACCTTGGCATAGTTGAATAACAAGAGTTCAGTACATGGAAATGACATACAGTGATTGTCAAACACCATTGTTTCCTCTTTCTTATATAAATCTGATTTGTTTAAAAGACCTCCGAAAAACAGGCGAATCTCAACATAACACCGACTGTTACGTAACAGTCGGGGTCATTAATATGTATGACCCCAATATTTGCATATGCCAAATGCATGTTCAAGGCATTACACAAGGGCAGCCAGTATTAACGTCTGGATCTGTGCACAGCTGAATCATCAGACTAGGTAAGCAAGCAAGAACAATAGCGAAAAATGGCAGATGGAATGATAATAACTGACATGATCCATGATTACATGATATTTTTAGTGATATTTGTAAATTGTCTTCATAAATGTTTCGTTAGCATGTTGCTAATGTACTGTTAAATGTGGTTAAAGTTACCATCGTTTCTTACTGTATTCACGGAGACAAGAGAGCCGTTGCTATTTTCATTATTAAACACTTGCAGTCTGTATAATGCATAAACACAACTTCATTCTTTATAAATCTCTCCAACAGTGTGTAATGTTAGCTTTAGCCTGTTAGCCACGGAGCACTATCAAACTCATTCAGAATCAAATGTAAAAATCCAAATAAATACTATACTCACATGATCCGACGCATGCATGCAGTATGCATGATGAACATCTTGTAAAGATCCATTTGAGGGTTATATTAGCTGTGTGAACTTTGTAAATGCACTGTATTATAGTCGAGAGCTCAGGGGCGGGTAGCGCGCAATTTAAAGGGGCCACAGCCTGAATCGGTGCATATTTAATGATGCCCCAAAATAGGTAGTTAAAAAAATTAATTAAAAAAAATCTATGGGGTATTTTGAGCTTAAACTTCACAAACACATTCAGGGGACACCTTAGACTTATATTGCATCTTGTAAAAACTGGTTCTAGGGCACCTTTAAAGGTTATGAATAGGTTATTTTTTTATTTACAATTTATGACCAGTAGGTGGCGCAGTTTTAAAGCTTTACAGTGACCCCCTTTGTAATGTTCTTATGTCACTTGCCAAACTGGGATTTTAATGAACATCTAAACTTTCAGAACTCTGCATCTTTTTCTTTTCTTTTTCTTTTTTTTTTTCCCAGCAAATTTGATTATGCTTACAGTTACCAATAAAAGTGTATTATTCCCATTTTACCGTGTTTAAATCTATTTCACAGAAACAATAAATGCAGAAAACAATAATGCAGAAATGTGAAAGTCTGCAGATTTCATCTAACTCTTACTATCTGGCTCTTTTACTCACAACACCACATGCTGTTTATGTGATCAGGTCCTTCGATTCTTCATGCTGGCAGCGTTTCCAGATTGACAAGATGTTGGACAGGATTCCTGGGAATGTTGTTTTGCTTTTTCAGGCATTTGTCTCAATTATAGATTGAGATAGAAGGTGAAGATGACTGACTGTGAGAGCAAACAATGAACTGATCTTGACTCCAGTGATCTGCTTCTCCTTCTTTAGCTTCATACCTGATTAAAAGCAAATCACTTTAGAGATTCAACATTTGCCCTGAGCTAAGGAATCAAACTGTTTTTGTTCAGTAGAGCTTTAATCCAAAAATGACTTTTTTGAATAATGCAGCATTTTTACAGTTTCAGATAAATTTGAGAACTTGAAGGCAAATTTACCACACCATGCTGCATTTCCCTTTTTAAACTGCACAATTTAGAGATATAAAGTGAATTACAATGAAACCAAATGCATGTGCTACAGTATATGCCCTACCAGACTTAATTTCCTTTTCATTTGCAAAAACACCATGTTGTGAGTTTTTAAATCATATTCTTTGAAGTACTTTAGAGTACCATGTAAATATGTAATATATGTAATAACATAGGACCATGGTATATTAGTACCATAGTTTCACCATCTTAAATCATCACCGAATACCATAAAACCCCCACAGTATGTTGTTAGTGTTGTAAATGTCACATATCTTATAAAACAGAAGCTAGTTTTATTCACAGAGCTGTTGTATGATACACAACACATTTACAGCAGACAAAGCTGTGTTTCTGAAGAACAGCCTCCATCTGTTGGCTTTTTTACAGATACATGATACTACAGTAATAGACTGGCCAAACAAAAAAAGTTATTCTCACGAAGATCTAATTGACATAGACCCCCTTTTTAGGTGGAATAAATAATGACAGGCCTTTAGCAGCACAAAAACATATGCATTCTCATACACGTTCTCCAATGGTCCATAAAGGCCAATGTCGGATCAGTGTGTTACCCCGTCAGAGTCTGTTGGCGTCTGTCGGAGCTTGTTTTTGCCACTTGAACATGTTGAATCAGAATTTCGAATATTTGATAAGCGACGTGCTGTAATCAGGTGTCCGTCGGTGCAGTGTGAATTGGCCTTAAGTTTTCAAACACTGCTTGATGTAGTTTGAAGGATCATTGAGTTGTGCGTGTCTCCTGTGCTGTTTCCTCTCAGACTGAAGAAGAAGTCCCAGTCGGTGGATATCGCCTCTCAAAGTTTTCCAGCGCGGCTCATCCCAAGTCTGTCCTTAAACAGATCTTCACCACCTGCTGCCAAGACAACCACATCTGAGGTGCAAGAAAACAACACCACCAATTCCCAGCGCCGTGTTCCGCGGTGCAGTGACCTGAAGCGAGGATACACCATAGGTAAATGAGCATTTGACTCTCTTGAGTGTGGCACGATTGTGTGTGTGTGAGTGTGTGTGTTTCTGCATCTCATAAGTTTCAAATGTGCTTTATCTCTGTATGTATGTTTGCATGAAGATGTTCACTTTGGATGAGTGAAAGTTAGTTCTGATAGCCTCTTCTCTCCTCTTGTTCTCTTCTAGTTCTCGGCTCTTTCACCTCATTCTCAACTCTGTCTCACTTTCTCTTCTTTTTCTTCGAATACTCATCTTTTTCGCTTCTCATTCTCCTCTCTCTCTGTTTCCTTACTCTAATCTCTGTATCCTCTCTTTCTCCCCATCTTCTCTTTTTTTCCTCTCCTTGTCATCTTTTTCTCCACTTTTTCTCCTTGATCTCATGTGTATGTCTCCATTCTACCCCTTTCTCTTCTTTCACCTTTCTTTCTCATCTATCTCATCTCTCTCTCAGATCTCACCTCTTTTTCATATCTGTCTCCATAGTTTGACATCTTCATCTCTTTCTCCTCTCATTCTCCACTCTCTCTGTTTGTCTCTTCTCTCTTTCCTCTCCTATTTCCCTTTTTTTGCTCATCTATCTCATGTTTTTCTCCTCTTTTTCTCCTAAATCTCAACTTTTTCATGTCTCCATAGTTTTTCCTCTCTTTCTCCACACCCTCTTTTTGTTCTCTACTACAGTGGGTACGGAAAGTATTCAGACCCCCTTAAATTTTTCACTCTTTGTTATATTGCAGCCATTTGCTAAAATCATTTAAGTTCATTTCTTTTCCTCATTAATGTACACACAGCACCCCATATTGACAGAAAAACACAGAATTGTTGACATTTTTGCGGGTTTATTAAAAAAGAAAAACTGAAATATCACATGGTCCTAAGTATTCAGACCCTTTTGTGACACTCATATATTTAACTTAGGCGCTGTCCATTTCTTCTGATCATCCTTGAGATGGTTCTACACCTTCATTTGAGTCCAGCTGTGTTTGATTACTGATGGACTTGATTAGGAAAGCCACACACCTGTCTATATAAGACCTTACAGCTCACAGTGCATGTCAGAGCAAATGAGAATCATGAGGTCAAAGGAACTGCCTGAAGAGCTCAGAGACAGAATTGTGGCAAGGCACAGATCTGGCCAAGGTTACAAAAAAATTTCTGCTGCACTTAAGGTTCCTAAGAGCACAGTGGCCTCCATAATCCTTAAATGGAAGACATTTGGGACGACCAGAACCCTTCCTAGAGCTGGCCGTCCGGCCAAACTGAGCTATCGGGGGAGGAGAGCCTTGGTGAGAGAGGTAAAGAAGAACCCAAAGATCACTGTGGCTGAGCTCCAGAGATGCAGTCGGGAGATGGGAGAAAGTTGTAGAAAGTCAACCATCACTGCAGCCCTCCTCCAGTCGGGGCTTTATGGCAGAGTGGCCCGACGGAAGCCTCTCCTCAGTGCAAGACACATGAAAGCCCGCATGGAGTTTGCTAAAAAAACACCTGAAGGACTCCAAGATGGTGAGAAATAAGATTCTCTGGTCTGATCAGACCAAGATAGAACTTTTTGGCCTTAATTCTAAGCGGTATGTGTGGAGAAAACCAGGCACTGCTCATCACCTGTCCAATACAGTCCCAACAGTGAAGCATGGTGGTGGCAGCATCATGCTGTGGGGGTGTTTTTCAGCTGCAGGGACAGGACGACTGGTTGCAATCGAGGGAAAGATGAATGCGGCCAAGTACAGGGATATCCTGGACGAAAACCTTCTCCAGAGTGCTCAGGACCTCAGACTGGGCTGAAGGTTTACAATGACCCTAAGCACACAGCTAAAATAACGAAGGAGTGGCTTCACAACAACTCCGTGACTGTTCTTGAATGGCCCAGCCAGAGCCCTGACTTAAACCCAACTGAGCATCTCTGGAGAGACCTAAAAATGGCTGTCCACCAACGTTTACCATCCAACCTGACAGAACTGGAGAGGATCTGCAAGCAGGAATGGCAGAGGATCTCCAAATCCAGGTGTGAAAAACTTGTTGCATCTTTCCCAAAAAGACTCATGGCTGTATTAGATCAAAAGGGTGCTTCTACTAAATACTGAGCAAAGGGTCTAAATACTTAGGACCATGTGATATTTCAGTTTTTCTTTTTTAATAAATCTGCAAAAATGTCAACAATTCTGTGTTTTTCTGTCAATATGTGGTGCTGTGTGTACATTAATGAGGAAAAGAAAATAACTTAAATGATTTTAGCAAATGGCTGCAATATAACAAAGAGTGAAAAATTTAAGGGGGTCTGAATACTTTCTGTACCCACTGTATCTCTTCTCTTTCTCACCTCTTTTTCATGTCTCCATGGTTTTGTTTCCATCTCTTTTTGCTCTAATCAATTTAATCTTTCTCCTCTCATTCTCCACTCTCTCTCATTTTTTTTATCTCTGTCTCCTCTTTCTTATCTTTCTCCTCTTTTTTTCCTATATCTCACATCTTTTCCATATGTCAATATAATTCCTCCTCTCATTTTCCACAATCTCTTTGCTCTCATCCTAGATCTCGCCTCTTTTTCATATCTGTCTCCAGTTTCTCTTCTCGTTCTCCACCATCTCTTTTTGCTCTCATCCATCTTCTCCTCTCATTCTCCACTCTTTCTCCTTGCTGTCATCTCTTTTCTCTTTCTCCTATCTCATCTTTTCCCTCTATTTTTCATGTATCTCACCTCTTTCTCCCCTCATTTTCTCCTTGATCTCACCTCTTTTTCCTATCCATCCCCATTCTTTCTCCTCTCGTTCTCCACTCCCTCGTTTGCTCGTTTTCTTTTATTTATTCTTTGCATTTTCTACTTCTCATCTTTATTCTGTGTCTCATCTCGTCTCCTCTTTCTTTTCTGTTTCCAACAAACATACAATATTACCATACTTAAAAGCTTTTCTCTGTGTGTCTTCCAGCATTCAGAGTGAGTGCTCAGATCTGTGAATAAGTCCAATTTCTAGTGTGGGTTTGTTGAGTTTGAAGGGATTGTGAAGAGAGGTCAGAGGCTTTAGAGAGAGCAGAAGACGGCTTTCCTTTCATCTCAGCCTGTTTGATTGTGCTGGTGATTTGACGGCACAGTTTAAGAGACGATTGAAAGAGACATTTCCCCAAATCAAGAGGGTCTTTTAGTGCCTCTCACAGAACACGGGTTAGTGAATAGACCTGCTTTGTGTTCACTTCATTTACCTGCTCTTGTAAAGATGCTTTGCAGAATGTTATTGTATGAAACAGATAATAGAATACATGTTTTCTGATCTGTGATCAGCACATTAAACCTACAAAAAACCATTAGTTGTGCTTTAGATACTAATATCTATATTAGTATTGTTATATTTAATGGTAGGGATTTAAACTTAGCTTACTTCTAGCTAACTTGTCCCACAATGACCAGTGTTATTTTGGTATTATTTATATATTATTATATTATTACCAAAATGATTTTTCTAAGCAAATTAGGCATGTCATTTTAGCCTAGTGGATGATAAACCAAGAAAGATCCCACTGATTTCCATTGCAGAACTGAAGCGAAGGGGTTTATTTTGCTATAATGATCGGTTGACTGCACATTATGCCCTGCTACTTAAATAAATGGGCATGGAATATTGATATGAGTTGAAACTTGATTTTATTAAGTGAGAAGAAAGAGACCGTGGAGCCATACGAGAGACATTAAACTAGCACAGCTACACTATGTAGAAAATTTGCCTGTAGTTATTGACTGCAGAATATTATAATTTCATCAATCAGAATCAAGTATTCCTGAGAGCCACATTGTGTCACAATGAATGATATTTTATTATCATTTCGCACTCTTTTAGGTTTTTGGTGATTTTTGCTATTCTCATTGTTTGACTTTCTCCCGTCTTTTAGAGGCCGTGCCCTCAGGCAGTCACTGCAAATCACGGCACAGTTTGCTTCCTCATAGTGCCTCTAATTGGTGGAGAGGACGGCGGGAGAGAAAAGTGTTATCGATGGCCACACGCTGGGCGTCTTTTCATCCTGTGTCAGAACCACCATTAAAACCACACCACATATCCCGCTACATTTTAATAACCTGCCCTCATGTATCCCGCCAAATTATACTGTCATTTCCAGCTCGGTGTGAGCGATGGTTAGAGTGTTTTAATGTTTTTAAATGAAAATGACCCTGACAGACCATTCAGTCTCCTTAAATGAGAGTGGTTTTATAGCAGGCAAGCGTACATGCCGCAATAAGTGCTTTTGGTTTGCTGCAAATGGGTCAGAGAGAGCGGGGTATAAATTCGTCCATGTGGACATAAGCCTGCAATAATGAAATAAGTGCAGATCTTGGGGTGATGTGGGAAATGCGCTTCAGGTAATCGGCAGAGAGGAGTCAGGTCCACAACGGTCCTATAGGGTCCTGTTCTAGCCTTAATACCTAACTCACCTAATTCTGTTAATAAGATACTGGATAGTCTCTTACATAAGCCTCCTTTATCTGATGTTTATCCTGTAGTTATTCTGGATGTCAATATCTAGCCTTAGCCTTTGGTGCTGGTTATGGTGGTATACCGTAGAGTTGTCAAAAGTACCGACTTCGGTACCTTTCGATACTGAAATTTTAAAAATGTGATGCTTTGAGCGCTGTTGAGCAGATTCGTAAACACCTCTGATTGGCCGTTGTGTTGACATGCTCATCGGATATGTCTGTGATTGGCTACAATGATCAACACTGTAAAAACAGATACACACGGGAGCGTTTGAAAGCAGGCGCCTATCGCGGAGTCTACTGATAGACGCTGCTTTCAAACACTCCCGTTTGTATAAGTGCTTGGTGAAGAGCTTCACTGATGACTATTTACAACGTTTTTACAGCGTTGATTATTGAAGCCAATCACAGACATATCTGATGAGTCGTGAAAACAATGGCCAATCAGAGGTGTTGACGAATCCGCTCAACAGCGCTCAAAGCGTCACATTTTTAAAATTTCAGTACCGACTAGGTACCGAAGTCGGTACTTTTGATAGCTCTAATAGACTGTAAAAAAAGATGGACGATGCACCTTCACTCTCTTCCGCCAATGTCCAAATATGGCGCTGACCTCTTGGAGCGTGAAGTGAAGCCGTGGTGTCAAGGCCACACCCAGAGTCCTGCAGAATTGGTTAGTACAGTTTACTGCAGAACAACTCAGTATTTCAGTGTGAAATAAACAATTATGGAAATTTAGAAATTAAAGTTGAAGCTCCAATCTTCAATTCCAAATCCAGAAAAAAAGTCAGTTGGTGCCTCAGTGACTACTTCGCTCAGAGAAGCTGTCAATCTCAGCTGTCAATCTAAAACTATCAATGTATGAGAATGCTGTCAATCAAAACTAAGTAAAACGAAACTTTAAAAAAAAAAAAAAAAAAAAAAGCAAACACTTGTATTTACATCAGCGTGATTAAAAACTACCTAAAATGACAGAAAACATCTTTGGAAAAAAATTATTTGATGTGTAATTTGATTGTTTAGTTTGTCTCACGTCCCAATTGATTACACGGAGTGGGCGGGGTTTATGAGCTATACTGCATCCAGGCACCTGGGGGCGATCGAAACGTTTTGGCTTCACTTTTCAGGACTTGTGTGGTACACTTGTGTTCTACATGTAAAGTTAAGTGGAGATCAAGGAGGATGGTTGCACAAAGTTATACATGGCTTGGTGATTTGCCGAAAGCAAAATAAAAGAAAGTTCCTAAAACATAAAGATAACCAGCAGTTGGTTTTAACCTGTAATATAAAGTGCTCACATACTACTGTTGAAAAGTTTGAGGTCAGTAAGATGTTTTTTTTAAAGAAATTAATACTTTTATTCAATAAGGATGCATTCAAATTGATCAGAATAAACTATTATTAGTTATTTAACCAAGAATTTCCTCAGTATTTTATATGCCATTTAAGAAAGTTGACAGAGTTAAACTTCAAACGATCGTTTTTAGACATGTGGACCCCTCCTTTGAGTTTTGTCTAAATTCCCTTCCCTTCAGTCGATGTTTTATGTCATCCTCCAGCCGTTAAATGTAAGCGTCTTCCTCCACATGCGAGCTAACACGCGGTCATGCCTAATGCCTCTGTATTTCCGTTCTCATTAGGTGGCTGAGTATGATTTGCTGTCTGTGTGTTAGGGTGAACTGTCAGACTGCACAAGACTGATCACAGCGTTAATGGTTGTGGAAAGGTAGAATGAATGTTTGTCCTGTTCCTCGGTCTCTTCTCTTCTCAGAAGCACTGCCTCGTTATGCTGAAATGTATTCTGAAGGTACTGACCTGTGGGGTCAGGAGAGATGCTGTATGGGATGAAGATCTCTTTTTACAGGGAAGCAACAGACGAGGGTGCAGCTTGCTAACAAACAAATGTCATCCTGATGAAGAACGGTCAGGCTGTTGCGAACTCTGAGCTGGGTTTCTAATTACCCATTGTCTGCTGGCCTTACAGACCTCTTACTGTCGTCTGCTGGGTATATATGCATTCACATATTCCAGAACTTGAAAATAGCAGAAACAGTGCCAGTGTGTTTTTCAGTGAAAATAACTTTTTAAAAGTTAATGTTAGCTGATATTAAAGGGTTAGTTCACCCCAAAATGAAATTTCTGTCATTAATTACTTACCCTCATGTTGTTCCACATCCGTAAGACCTTCAGAACACAAATTAAGACATTTTTAAGGAAATCAGAGAGGTTTTTTTTATCCCCCATAGAAAGCAACGTACTTACCACATTCAAGGTCCAGAAAAGTAGTAAAATTGTTAAAATAGTTCATGTGACTACAGTGGTTCAACCTTAATGTTATGAAGCGATGACAATACTTTTTGTGCGCAAAAACAAAGCAAAAATAACAATAGCTTTATTCAACAAATTTGTTTTGTATTCTCATAACATTAAGGTTGAACCACTGTAGAAAAAACTCTTGGATTTCATCAAAAATACCTTAATTTTGTCTTACGGGTTTGGAACAACATGAGGATGAGTAATTAATGATAAAATTTTCATTTTTGAGTGAACTATCCCTTTAAGAACCGAAAGTGTGAAAAAGTGTTTTTTCACTTGTTGTAAGCATAAACCACACTTTTTGTTATTATTAAAAAAATGAAATGATTTATTTTTATATAAAAAGAAATGTATTAACGCAAATATAAATATATATTTAATATATAAAATATAGATATATTAATAATATAAAATGTATTAAAACAATAATGTGTGTGTGTGTGTGTGTGTGTGTGTGTGTGTGTGTGTGTGTGTGTGTGTGTGTATATATATATATTTTTTTTTTCCCCCTAGTAAATATTTAGTATTCAAAATAATATTTATAATATTTAAATTTTATGTTTTTTATTCATATATTTAATTTATTTAAACAGAATATCTTTTCTCTCTGGAATCTCTTACTGGTTGTATGTATGAAAATCACAAAAAAAAACAACACTCATATATCATGTTTGTTTGCACACAGCAGTGTCCTGCTATTACCCATGTTATTTACAAACTGAATTAGATTGGTTTGAGTGTTCGTTGGAATGATGGCGGTGCAGAGATGGTTACTGTAACCTCCACCTGCACGCTCCATCAGCGCCGACCTGCTGACTCCAATTCAATTAGCAGGAGTTCAATAGATTGAGCAAGTGTTGAGCTCAAGCGTGGCTACCGCAGGCTTCTCTCAGGCTGCAAAAGGAGCCGCATACATTATCCAGGAGAAAACGTCTGTGACATTTACTCTCCTGTGCTATAAAATGCAGAAGGCCACTATGGCAGGCCTTTTTAGAGTTTATGGGAGGCAGTCGTGGCCTAATGGTTACAGAGTCAGACTGCTAACCCGAAGGCTGCTGGTTCCATTCTCAATACCAGCAGAAAATGACTGAGGTGCCCTTGAGAAAGGAACCTAACCCCCAATCACTCCCGGGCGCCTCAGTAAAATGGCTGCCCACTGCTCCGGGTGTGTGTGTCCACGGTTTGCAGTGTGTCTCTGTGTGTGTTCACTACTCAGTGCTCCTAATGTGTGTGCACTTACTTGGATGGGTTAAATGCAGTGGACAAATCCCGAGTATGGGATACCATATAGCCTTCACGTCATGTCACTTTCACACTTGTCACTTTCATGACTAGAGGAGAACTTGACAGTTTCTAACACTCCGTTTTGTATAGTGGTAATGTTTATTTGCTCAGATTAATGCTGCCTCTCATGTACCTGATCTCCAGCAGTGCCTGCGCATCCTTCTGTTCGCAGAGCCACAGCAAATGAAGACACCACTTTCGAGCAGAAAAATAACCCCACGTCTGTAGCAGACAGGATTGACAGACACCCCCGGAGGCTTCTGTGTGGGTAACACACATTATCGACAAGCCTGTGGCTGCTAAACGGCAGAGTTATGTGAACCATGTCGCATTCGGATCAATCACATTCTGTTCAGGTCAGCTTTAGCTGTGGTGCAATTGCACTTCGTGATGTCATTACTAACTCCACCCTAGTTCAAGCTGACCTTTGTGTTTCAACTGACTGACCTGCCTTGAACCTAGTAATCATAGTTAATGCTGCTCACGGCCTGGGCTTCTGGGTCATGCAGAGATCAGACATAAAGAGAGGGATCCAGGACCACTTGCTGAAAAGGTCAGGTATGATGGTGGATTACCCGAGGCAGCTAATATGAGGCTGTTTGTCAAGTTTTATAGTAATGTTAGGGGTTATTTACTACTTAATGTAGCCAATTTCTAGGAATCAGTGTGCACAGGTTTTTATCGGCTCGCTAGGAAACATAAAACAAACTAATCTTGCATTGTTTTGTGCCTTTTTCACTTTTATGCAAATCAGGTAATGGTGTAAATTTGCTCACAAAACTGTGGCTTTTAGCATCCCTTTTAAATAAACTTTGTTTATGCCGAAAATAATGACTGCTCACGGCACCATAAAATGGGTTACGAGTGGTTTGTGAAAAAGATTTTGTGCTAAATACTGCATTCTGATGTGGTGGAACTATTTAGTAAATCTGTCCCTCAGAATTTGGTTTGAGGAACCGTGGCATGTAAAATTATATATGCATGGGTAAAATTGTATATTCAGCTTTGTTATATGAGTTATGTCTCATAACTTCACTTTATGAAAGTTACTTCACTTTGTTTCTGTTCAATGATTTTCAATAGCGGCTACTACATTTTTGAATGAAAAAATAATAATAATAATACTAATAATACATTTTATTTATATAGCGCCTTTCCAAAGGACAAGGACACTTTACAGTCAATAAAATAAAACTTTCTGCTTGTACAAAATCCACAGTTTATTTCCAGATTTTTACGTGCCCCTAAATGACACATAAAAAAAGAGCTGTAGTTGGTTAAAGGTGCCCTAGATTATGTTTTTAAAAGATGTAATATAAGTCTAAGGTGCCCCCTGAATGTGTCTGTGAAGTTTCAGATCAAAATAGCCCATAGATTTTTTTTATTAATTTTTTTAACTGCCTATTTTGGGGCATCATTATAAACGCGCCGATTTTATGCTGTGGCCCCTTTAAATCCCGTGCTCCATGCCCACAGAGCTCGCGCTTGCCTTGAACAGTGCCTTAACAAAGTTTACACAGCTAATATAACCCTCAAAATGGATCTTTACAAAGTGTTCGTCATGCATGCGGCATGCATGCATCGGATTATGTGAGTATTGTATACTGTTATATTGTTTACTTCTGATTTTGAATGAGTTTGACAGTGCTCCGTGGCTAACGGCTAATGCTACACTGTTGGAGAGATTTATAAAGAATGAAGTTGTGTTTATGCATTATACAGACTGCAAGTGTTTAAAAATGAAAATAGCGACGACTCTCTTGTCTCCGTGAATACAGTAATAACCGATGGTAACTTTAACCACATTTAACAGTACATTAGCAACATGCTAACAAAACATTTAGAAAGACAGTTTACAAATATCACTAAAAATATCATGTTATCATGGATCATGTCAGTTATTATCGCTCCATCTGCCATTTTTCGCTATTGTTCTTGCTTGCTTACCTAGTCTGATGATTTGGTTGTGCACATCCAGACGTTAATACTGGCTGCCCTTGTCTAATGCCTTTTATAATGTTGGAAACGTGGGCTGGCATATGCAAATATTGGGGGCGTACACCCCGACTGTACAATGGAGTTTGAGACTCACTGTATGTCATTTCCATGTACTGAACTCTTGTTATTTAACTGTGCCAAGATAAATTCAATTTTTCATTCGAGGGCACCTTTAATTTATACTGTAATTTATGTCAGTCAGAAAGTCTTCTCCTATAAGGTCTCTCTACTCTAGTAAGAATGTGATATGATTTACATCAGTGCTTAAAGGATTAGTTCACTTCAGAATTCAGATTTCTTGATAATTTATTCACATTACTTAATCACGTTGGAAAGGTCATGCATGACGTAAGCGGAAGTGAGGTAGGGCGAAAAACTCCATCTCATTTTCTCCTCCAACTTCAAAATCGTTGTTTTACCTTTTTTTTTAGTGTAAATGTTTTGACTTTTGACCGTTTGACTTATTCTTTGCACGTTCGCTTTGTAAACACTTGCTCAGTACTTCCACC